>NC_134080.1:187125773-187725773 GCF_000715075.1 Nicotiana tabacum
ACATCACCGTGCAATGTGAAGACTATTTTATCACCAGAATCCTGATTGACGGAGGGTTTAGTCTCAACATTTGTCCGCTGGTAACACTCAAGAAGTTGGGTAAGGTACTGCATGAAATAAAGGATGGAGCTATCAATGTGAAAGCTTTTGACGACTCCCAAAGGTCCACCATTGGGGAGATTAGTCTGTGTTTGCAAATAGGGCCAACTTGGTTCGATGTTGATTTCCAAGTGATAGACGTTCCAGCATCTTACAATCTGCAGTTGGGACGGCCATGGATTCATACTACTGGGGCCGTAACATCAACACTACATCAGGTGGTAAATATTGAATGGAATCACCAGGAGGTGATCATTCACGGAGACAGTAGAAACCCTATATACAGTCGCTAGACCATTCCGTCAATCGAAGGAAGAAGGAAGCTAGGCAGAGAGACTTACCATCACAACGAATGGGTAAATGCTGTGGACAAAGACAAAATAGTGGGATAACAAGATCTAGAGTATACTGAATTGGAGTGGGTACGAACCTGGCAAGGGGCTCTGTAAAAACGTCCAAGGAATCACTAAGCCCATAAAACTCAAGAAACATGGTACCACTTTTGCTCTGGGATATGAGTACACCTGGGAAGAATTCAACAACTGGTCGCCACCATAGCGCGGTCTTTACTATCCACTGGTGTAGTCGATACCACATCTGGAGCAGACTTTCCAACCGACGGATATTATTTATGGGTCAGATGAAGAAGAAGCACTAGAAGCGGTGAAGAACTTATTCTTAGAAGACAATGACATGCATTGTAGTATTGTTCTCGAGGAGGAGGGGGAGGAAGGCCCTTCCATACAGGCTGTAGGCAAGAGGAGCACGCCTCAATAACTGGACCATCAGGACAACCAGAGCCCGACGAGCCTCGCGGTGGCAAGGCTAAAACAAGCATCATGCACTGTTTTATTTACTAAAAGATTTTCTTTTGCATTTTAATTCCCGCAATAAGAGCTCAAATGTTCCAAAACAATTATGCAATTTATCTAAGAATTTTAACTTTTCTTATAATTCGACGCTTATTATTATTTTTTCTCTCATTACTTTACTTATACATCTATTATTACTTACATTGATGAGCCAATGACTGTGATATGCAATGAGACAACGCAACAAATGGACATAGATTCAGAGGAAGATGACATACCAGAAGAGATTGTTAAGGAAGTTGAGAATTTTGAGAACAGACCTAAGTCCAACCTGGATGAGACAGAAGTTGTTAACTTGGGAGATGCAGAAAATGTCAAAGAAACACGAATCAGCGTTTACTTATCGCCATCAGAAAAGAAGGAATACGCAAAATTTCTAAGAGAATATGAGGACATATTCACCTGGTCGGATGATGGCATGACTGGTCTGAGTACATCGTCTATGGCTCACAAACTACCAACCGATCTAACATGTCCACCGGTAAAGCAAAAGCTCAGAAAGTTCAAGCCTGTAAATGAGTATAAAAATCAAGGAAAAAGTCACTAAGCATGTCAAAACTAAGGTTCTCAGGGTAGTAGAATACCCGACATGGTTATCCAACATCATACTAGTACCGAAGAAGGACGGGAAGGTCAGAGTCTGTGTCGACTACCGGGATCTCAACCGGGCCAGTTCGAAAGACGACTTCTCTTTTCCAAATATACACATCCTGATTGACAAATTGTGCCAAGCCTGAGTTGCAATCGTTTGTAGATTGTTTCACTGGTTATTATCAGATTTGGATAGATGAAGAAGATGTTGAGAAAACGGCTTTCATTACGCCATGTGGAATGTATTGTTACAAGATGATGCGGTTTGGGTTAAGAATGCAGGGGCCACCTCCATGAGGGCCATGACCACCATTTTTCATGATATGATACACAAGGAGACTGAGGTATATGTAGATGATGTCATCATCAAATCCAAGAGAGCCACCGATCACATGGAAGATTTAAGGAAGTTCTTCAATAGACTACGAAGGTACAACCTAAAACTGAATCCCGCAAAGTGTGTGTTTGGGTTCCTGCTGGAAAATTACTTAGGTTAATTGTGACTTGTCGAGGAATAGAACTGGATCCATCAAAAGTCAAAGCTATTCAAGAATTTCCACTGCCAAAGAACAAAAAAGATGTGATGAGTTTCTTGGGGAGGCTTAACTACATCAGCCCGTTCATAGCACAATCTACAGTTATCTGTGAGCCAATCTTTAAGATGTTGAAGAAGGATGCCGCTACCAAATGGACTGATGACTGTCAAAAAGCTTTCGACAGAATCAAGGACTACTTGTCAACACCACCTGTTTTAGTCCTGCCTGAGCCAGGTAGACCCTTATTACTCTACCTTGTAGTATTGGATTGAGCTTTCGGTTGCATTGTAGGGCAGCATGATGAAACAGGGAGGAAGGAGCAGGCCATTTATTACCTCAGTAAGAAGTTCACCCCGTACGAGGTCCGGTATTCTCTATTAGAGCGCACCTGTTATGCTTTGACTTGGGTAGCCCAGAAACTGAGGCACTACTTCTGTGCCTATACTACATATCTCATATCAAGGATGGATCTTTTGAAGTACATCTTTCAGAAGTCCATGCCCACTGTCAAGCTAGCCAAGTGGAAAATCTTGTTGAGTGAATTCGACATTGTCTATGTGACTCAAAAAGCAATCAAGGGACAGGCACTAGTAGATCACCTTGCTGAAAATCCCATGGATGGAGAATACGAAACCCTGAAAACATATTTTCCTGACGAAGAGGTATCATTCGTAGGAGAATACATTGCAGAATCTGATGATGGTTGGAGAATGTTTTTCGATGGAGCAGCAAATTTCAAAGGAGTTGGCATAGGAGTAGTCCTAGTATCAGAAACCGGTCAGCATTATCCGGTGTCTGCCAAACTCAAGTTCCCGTGCACCAGCAACATGGCCGAGTATGAAACTTGCATCCTAGGGCTCAAAATGGCCATTGACATGAACATTCAAGAATTGCTAGTGATCGAAGATTCAGACTTGCTTATACATCAGGTACAAGAAGAATGGGCAACCAAGAACTCCAAGATACTCCTGTATCTACATCATGTACAGGAATTGAGAAAGAGGTTCACAAAGACGGAGTTCCAACATGTTCCTAGAGTCCAGAATGAGTTCGCCGATGCATTGGCTACCTTGTCATCCATGATACAGCATCCAGACAAAAATATCATTGATCCCATTCCAGTAAAGATCCATGATCAGCCAACTTATTGTGCCCATATCAAAGAAGAAGTAGATGTAAAGCCTTGGTTTCATGATATCAAGGAATATTTAGCAAATGGAGAATACCCAGAGCTTGCAAATCCTACTCAGAAATGCACACTTCGGAGATTTTCCAACAATTTCTTTCACAGTGGAGGAATCTTGTATAGGAGGACTCTCGATTTGGGATTACTAAGGTGTGTCGACTCAAAGGAAGCATCCAAGCTACTAGAGGAAATTCATGCTGGGACCTGCGGTCCACATATGAACGATTTTGTCTTAGCCAAGAAGATACTCCAGGCTGGTTACTTTTGGATGACTATGGAAATGAACTTCATCCAGTATGTTCGGAAATGCCACCGCTGTCAAATACATGCAGACATGATAAAGGTACTCCAAATGAGCTTAATGCAAAAATTACACCTTGGCCGTTTGCTGCCTGGGGGATGGATGTTATTGGACCAATCGAGACCGCCGCCTCAAACGGGCACAAACTTATCCTAGTAGGCATCGACTATTTCACCAAATGGGTCAAAGTAGCATCTTACAGAGCAGTAACCAAGAAAGTTGTGGCAGACTTTGTCCGCAACTGCATTGTTTGTCGATTCGCAATTCCAGAGTTAATCATTACTGATAATGGTTCCAACCTCAACAACGACCTGATGAAAGCTAAGACAAAATCGTTCTCTCCCAACTGGCAGGGTCCATACATGGTTCAGCTGGTGTTAAAGAAAATTTTTCTACATCAAGATGAAGCCAAAGGGAAGTTCTCTCCCAACTGGTAGGGTCCATACATGGTTCACCGGGTTCTGACAGGAGGAGCCCTCATACTTGTAGAAATGGACGGAGAAGTCTGGCCAAAGCCGATCAATTCAGATGCAGTCAAATGCTACTATGTGTAATCTTTATGCTTTCCTTATGTGATGTAATTTGAAATATGCCTGATCTGATTCCCATTTCAGAGGGAATACGTAGGCAGCCCTATGGGTTTGGTCACAATTTCATAAAAAATTTCATTTCCCCCGCAATTGGAAACTAGGGCAGAATTTTGAGGAGGACCCTCAAAATTCAGAAGTAATATCAGCCGATCGTCGCAAGCAACAGTCAGAATCATCGACCCATTAAACTGGAGAAGAATTTTGAGGAAGACCCTCAAAATTCCATAGCAAGAAAGGTTGCGATGCCATGAACCACGTCACAGTCATCGGTTCATCTAAAAATTATTATTATATTTTTATGAAATCATGCATGTTTACTATTGAAATTGCTTTGTTTAGCAACTCTACCCCAATGATACATACAGTATCACCAGATCAAAGACGATCAGGTCAAGCAGAGCTAGAGGGGATACGAACTAACCTTCCCCCTTTACAAAACTTACGATTTTTCTTTAGATGCAAGCACTTGGATTGCACAATCATCATACATATCATACACTCATGAGACGAACATTGTTTAGGAATACAACTCTCAGAACAGTTGCACTTACCCACATTTGCTATCCATACACACCAATGACATTCCGTATGTCACAATATCGCAACCTGATGTCAGCTAAGAAAGCTCTATTACCACTTTCCATTTTATTTCTTGGATAAGGCTACTATTCTGTCTTCCGAGACTAAACGTTGTCTCCATCTGCATTTCTAAATTGCATAAGGCTACCATTCTGCCTTCCGAGGTTAAGCTCTACCTCCATCTACATTTATACATTGCATAAGGCTACTATTCTGCCTTTCGAGACTAAACGTTGTCTCCATCTGCATTTATGCATTGCATAAGGCTACTATTCTGCCTTCCGGGACTAAACGTTGTCTTCATCTGCATTTCTGCATTGCATAAGGCTACCATTATGCATTCTGAGGTTAAGCTCTACCTCCATCTGCATCTGCATGGCTGAAAGATCGCCACATACTAAATCTGTATGGCTGAAAGATCGCCACCTACTGCATTTGCATGGATGAAAGATCGCCACCTTATCTACATTGCATGGCTGAAAGATCGCCACCTTATCTACATTGCATGGCTGAAAGATCGTCACCTTATCCATATTTGCATGGCTGAAAGATCGCCACCTTATTCACATTTGCATGGCTGAAAGATCTCCACCTTATCTACATTGCATGGGCCAAAAGATCGCCAAATACTGCATCCCATGGGCTAAAAGATCGCCAAATCATCCGAAGGTGTCATTGTTCGAAGGCACCATTTTCATAGCCTGATAACACCATGTCATGGCCTGAGGACCCCTTTTAATCTTTTGCATATCATTATTCAAAGACATCATGTTTTGAAGGCACCATCCTCATAGCCCGAGAGCATTATTTCATGGCCTGCAAATCCTTTATTATATGCTTCATGGCCCAGGACATCATGATCTAAGGACGTCATTCTAACCGCCCAAAGACAATCTTCATGGTTCGACGGGAAATTGCATCATGTTTAAATTGCACAATATATGTTTGTATTACTTATTTGCAGGTAAACCGGCGAGCAACGGCCATCTCGGCAGGAGCGATCCCGCTCCAGTTCCCGCAGCCATATCAAACCTAAACCATTCCCCGTCCTGAATATTGCATCCGTTCTTGAAAGTATCCGCGGCCTAAACCTCTTCTAACCGTTTCGCTCGGTCAAAATTGGCCATCATATCTTTACCCGACAACTCTTTTATCCTTCCCGGGTAAAGAGGGGCAACTGTTGATACTCAATTTTTTCCTATATATTTTTAATATGCAAAATACTTTCAAAATAGCATAAATATGCACGTATAAGTATGTCCAAATGTTTTATAATTTTTTCCTATTTTTTAAAAATATTTTTAAACCAATTTATTTCCCTATTTTACTCATAAAAACCAATAATAATTCCCAAAATTATCATTTTTGGCGATTCATTTGTTGGATCCTCATATTTTTACTAAAATATATCTAAGATAATTTTTGTAGATTTTTACAAATTTATTTAGTATAAAACTAAATTATATGTAATTGCAATGTTAGCCTCTTTTAATCCAGTGAGTCTTGGGTCTTAATCCCTAAAACATGAGAAGATTTCACTATAATCACTATTACTTATATTTTCTTTGAGCATCCGTATGCATCACTGTATACTCACCAGTCACCAGAATTTTTATACACTGAAAATTAGAGATCTGATAACTGAATAACTAATAACTGGCATACTGAATAACCATAAACTTGCTAACTGAAAGATTGTATAACTGGTAACTGAGAAAAACTGATGACTATAAAACGTAATAGCTATTTTTTTACTTTCTGATAAGGTTATGCTCTAATCTGTAATACTATCCATTGCATCCTACTTTTAACATCATCTGAAGTCTCATATTTACCAACATGTACTCCATGATTATACCCCAAAGGGGCAATTATCCTCTCTAGGACCTTACGTTTCTCCTGCGCGTCACTTGGGAATCCAATACATTTGGAATTCGATAGGAAGAAAAGGTTACCTTTTGTTATAAGTTTCATGGCACGATCTAGAGTAGAAAGAAATGAGACAATCCTGGATGTCTTGGTAGTTAACCATTTATATGAGTTGCCGGCACACACATATAAAGGAAACTCCACTAGACACAACTTCATAGACTCCCTAGGACACTTGAACCTAGTGCTCCGATACCAAGCTTTGTCACGCCCCGAACCTGGGCCTGGACGTAACACGGCACTCGGTGCCTGACTACATGTGACCAAGCGAACCAACTGGCTAGCTGAATCAACATGTGATATCATAACATACTAAATGCTGAAGATAAACTAACATATGCTGATATACTGAAAGTCTGAATGATATAAATCAAAGTATGAAAATACTAATACAATTTCTGAAACGTATTTGTAGCAAATATAACTTAACATGAAAAACTTGAGACTCTGTCTAACTGTTATTGTAGTCTATGAAGCCTCTAATGAAGTACTGAAAACACTGACTATCTGAAAATACTGAAGACTGTAGTAATGATAAAGATCACCAAACAGTTGATACAAGAGTCCTAGCGCTTTAAATCATCAACCTGTAAATCATTACCTGCATCTTGAAATGCAGGCCCGGGGCAAAAGGGACGTCAGTACATTTGAATTGTACTGGTATGTAAAGCAACTGAAAGAAAGAATTATAAATGCTGAAACTAATATTGAGCTGATAACTGAGAATTAATAATTGATAACTAAAATAATAACTTTTGAAACTGAAAACTGAAATGATAACTGATAACTAGTAACTGAACTGATAACTGATAACTAATATGATAACTGATAACTGAACTGATAACTGGTAACTGATATGATAACTGATAACTGAACGTTAATAATAATTGAACTGAAAGGAAGTAAAGATATGAATACTCCCTCTTCTGAATGATGAATAACCTATTTATCTGAATATTGAACTGCGGCCTCAGGCCCAATATATATATGTGCACAAACTGCGGCCTCGGGCCCAAATATACATATACATAACTGCGACCTCAGGTCCAAAATGCATAAAGCATAAACTGCGGCCTCAGGCCCAAAGATGCATAAAGCATAAATTGCAGCCTCATGCCCAAATACAAGTGTTCAACATATTTAAAATCAGGAACTAAGAATCATACTACGATACATAATAGTGAAATACTTAATCACGCTGAGTTACATGATACTGGAATACTGGATCACACTGAGTTACATAATACTGGAATACTGAATCATACTGAGTTACATAATACTGGAATGCTGAATCATACTGAGTTACATAATACTGGAATACTGAATAGGACTAGAATGAGACATGTATTCTTGAACTGATTATGAACACTGAAACTTAAACTGTTTATGATATGCTGAGTAAGCTATACTCAGACTTAGGGACATCAAACCCAAGTCTCTATTGAATACGAACTGAGCTCACAACATTCAGAATTAAATTCATGAATGAGTTATGAAGCTAGAGAATAGAAGCTCTACAACTATTAAAGGAACTAGGCTTAACTATACTTCTGATGCAATCGATACATCGTAAAAGAAACTTAGTGTAGGGAGAATCATTAACATTCCCAAACATAGAGAGTTAGCCTCACATACCTTAACTTCCTTCTCTTGAGCGTAATACAACATTCGCCAACCCTTTCAACTTCAATCTATATCAATACAAGTCAAAGGGATTCCATATTAGCAATAATACTCATGTTTTGGTCAGTTAGGTATTTTTTCAAACACTTGGTGACGTAAAGCTTCATAGTCCTTATTAATGGTGTTTCTACACCCAATAACTCATTCTCTTGCTCCTAAATAAATTCTAATGTCTCAAATGGTTATAATCAATATTATTCTTTATCACCCATAAGGTAATCAACACCCATAACCAATAATAACCAATCAACAACCCAAACCTATCACCATTCATGCTTTTCTATCAAACCCATCAACTCATATCTCATGAAATATAGTCTATAATCACTAATTCATTGATAGAATCAATTAGAGGGTGAAGATATTACCTTTTTGACGTTCAATCTTCTTGAATTCAAGTTCTAGGGTTTCTTCTCTCAACAATGGTGTCCCAATCGAATATCTAATGATATAGAGGGTTTACCCATGTTAATAAGATGTTGGAAAATTAAAATTAACTTAGAATCACCATTAGAACTTATCTTGGATGGTGGAGGGACCTTTAAGGAGTTAGGTTTTTGAGAGCTTCCCTTTTTAGAGCAAGTTTTTATGTTTTGGGGCTATGGGGGACGAAATAGGGCTAAAAAAATGACTTCCCAAGTTGGCCACCGTGTCCCAATAGGCGCGAACGCGGTCCCAACCACGGTAAAACGCTGGGACACTGCCTCACCACTGCGGTGGTTATACACTATTCTGTAAAACGGGCATAACCTTTTGCACAGAGCTCCGTTTGGGCTTCACAATATATTGTTGGAAAGATATTTGAAAGGCCTACAACTTTCATGCTTTGAGGTTTCCCAAATTCCTTACAAATTATCAATAAAATCTGCTGGAATACGGACTTTCTACAAACTTAGTCGATTTTGTCAAATCTTATGCACCTCACTTTCCATCTTGATTTTAAAACAACTATTTTCACCCATAATCGTCCCGATGGGACTTCACATATCAAAACTATAACCTTACTACTCCTTTAACTCATTCATACCTAAGCCGAATGTATGGGGTATTACAAAAACCAATCCTAAATAGGAATAAGGGAAAAGGTCCAAAATTTCCATTCTGCTATGGTATATAATTTAAGTTTGTCCCCCGTTATGCTTTTCGTTCAGATCCACCCCTATCATTAATAAACATTCTAGAATTTCCCTTAACCCTAAAGGCCCTCCATTGTGGCACCCAATCCATCTATTAATTTATCCACATCAATTGCCATATCAGTAGGTCCCACGTTAAAATTAACTTCATCATGACACATGCATATTACATTCTTTTCATTTCCATTAACTTCAACAACGTTGTCAGTGACCAATTTGAGCAAAAGATCAAGCAATCGAAGGAACCCATTTCGTCTTCTTCAAATTTTCTTAGAACCATAACAATGGTGTTTCTAGGTTTCTTCAACAACTTGGTGGTATGATTAATTTATAAACTCAAATTAGCAACAACAAATAATTTTTGCCCATAATTTCAATTTTGCTTCCAGATATGAGTTTCGAAAATTCAAGCTCCAAAGCTTCGTCAATAGTGGTTTAGCTCATGTGCATTTCATTATCTCAAGTCTGCCAGAGTTCATCGCCGGCGGATTGTTTTTACTAGCTGCTATTGCTAGTCGAAAATGGAGCCTTGTCGGCGACTACGGTTGGTCACTTATTGTTGCTCTATTTTTTCTCTACCTTCTCTCACTGTTTCTACTAACACCTAAAATAAGTTGAGTTGGTCAGTTGGTTTGCTGAAAGTTTCTCGTTCCTTTTCAATGACGCCTAACCTAAAAATAGTGACACGGCGAGCCTAGAGCAATAATGACCAAAACATAAGCACAAAGTTTCAGATCTTCAAATTCCAGCCTATTTTACAACTATTACTTCGAGAAGAAGAACAGTAGAGAAACGGCCATCCGGTCGATGGCCAACTCCGGCGACAACAGTCGATTTTGAGAGGGAGATGGTGAGACGATGGGGATATGTGGGGCTAGCGGATGAAGTCTCTCTCAAGAAGTAGTGGGTACATGAGGTTAGAGATAAGTAGCGTGAAGTGGCAGGAGCGGGTCGAGTGACTTGGCAGATGACATGGCAGCTGACAAGGAAAAAATTGAGGGGTCAGCTGCCACGGTGGAGGGACGTTAGGGTTAAGTAATGCTGCACTGTGGGCCGGTCCCGAACCGGACCGGACCGGGCCCGCGGTCTTAACGGGCCTCACGGGCCTGGTGGGCCGGTCCTGGTGGTCTCTTTAAGCCCGTGGTGGGCTGGTCTTGTTTGGTAAGCCCACGAGCCCAGGACCGGTTGGCGGGCCTGGTCCGGGCCCAGCGGGCCTAACGGCTATAATTTAAAAAAAAAAATAGCCCAACGGCCATATTTAAAAAAGTAGCCGTTTGGGGCTTTTTTTGACCGTTTGGTAGTTTAGAAAATGGCCATTTGGCCCCCAAACTTTATTTTAACCCCAAACTTTATATAATTATACTTTTCCCCATTTCTCAACTATAAATACCCCCTCATTCTTTCATTTTTATTCACCAATTCATCAATATCTCTCAATCTCTCTCAATCTCTCTACTACAATTACTTAATCTATTATTGAAATTTCGTGAAAAATTGTGAAGTTGTTGAATTGAAGTTTTCAAGTGTTCAACGATTTTCAAGTTTCAAGAAGTTGTTCGGCAATCCGGTAAACTCGTTTCAACTCTTACGTTTTAAGAATATATTTTTGTGTGGTTTAGATTGCATAATTATAATTAATATGGCATTTTCTTTGAAAAAAATATTTGGTAAAGGAAAAGATAAAACCGGTGAAAGTAGTGGCCAACCAACTACCCTTCCCCCGGCTCCCCGACCTAGAAAAGATAAGCAAGTTGAAAGTAGTCGTCAACCTAGACGTCCTCCTCCTTCTTTAATTCTTGATAGTGATCACCCTTGTTTTCAATTTACCGATAGTGAATTTTACCATAATGTTGCACCAGGTGAAAGATTAGATGATGAAATTATGAATGCTCTTTATCCTAATGAAACCATCTTAGAAAATATTGAGGAAAATGAGGATGATGATGAAACCCAAGCACCGGATTTAGATGATACACCTACTAGTCCTCTTAATAACCCAACTGATGCACCGGTCGACCCACCTGCAGAAACTCCTACTTTTAATAGAGAACCTGCTAAACGCCTAGAAACATCATTAGTTTGGAATTTTTTTACTCAAGTAAGAAAACAAAATAAGGCTAAGTGTAAAACTTGTGGGAAATTAATGTCGCATAAATATACTGGAGACCGTAGCGGCACGGGTAGTTTGACTAGGCACATAAAAACACACCCTAGAGATAAGGCTAGATTTTTTCAAATGAAAGCGCAGCTAGAGGGGACAAGTGTAGATTCTGCGGTTAACCCTAGTACAGGTTCAAATCTAGTTCAACCAGGAATTAACACTGTCACCGGAGGTATTTTATATTACGATCCAAATAGAGATCGTGAAGAATTAGCAAAGATGATTATTGTTATGTGCTTACCTTATACTTTTGCTTCTAATCCTAATTGGATTCATTATATTAGAAGAGTTTTTAATCCTACTTATAAAGGTTGGCCTCGCGCAACAGTTAAGAGTGATATTTATAAATTCAAACATGAATATGAACAATATTTGCGGTATTTATTTACTCATATACCTAATCGGATTTCTATTACTACTGATATTGGTAGAAGTGGTAATGATTGTGATTATCTAACTGTTACAAGTCATTGGATAGATGAGGAATGGATAATGCAAAAACGCATAATTGCATATAGAATAATTAATTCGCGTCACACAGGTAAGTTTATAGCTAACACTGTTGCAGATATTTGTAGATATTTTTGCTTTAGCGATAAAATAATGGCAATTTCTATGGATAATGCTTCTAGTAACACTAGTGCTATAGGCATGCTTACAACAACACTAAATCCTGCATTTACTAATATTTTCCATGTTAGATGTATTTGTCATATTTATCATTTAATTGTCGGTGATGGTATGCGAATTTTAAACATAGAAATTGAAAAGGTTAGAATGGCTCTTAATTGGCTTTTTTATTCAAACCATAGAAGTAGACTTAGAGAGTATTTTAAAAAATGTGATGAATATGGCCTTAGAGAAAGAAAGGTTCCTAAACCTTGCCCGACTAGATGGAATTGTATGTACGAAATTTTAGTAGTTGCATATGAATATAGAAACCCAATTAATGCAACGTTTAATTCTCGGGTAGGTGGTGAGGATGATGATGAAATGCTTACTACTCAAGATTGGACGAATGTTAAAATTCTTTTAGATTTTTTAGAACATTTTCAAATTGCTACAAATGCATTTTCTGGGCAATATTATCCTACTATTTCAAACTGTTTAGTTTATATTGCAGCACTATCTGATTTGTGTTGTTGAATTTGGTGAGGGTGGGGACATTTATGAACTTGCTATAAATGAAATGAAACAAAAGTTTTAAAAATATTTTTTTCCTATCCCTCCTATTTATGGTCTTGCTGCAATGCTAAATCCTACAATGAAATTGGGAGGTCCTCATTTTTGGTATTCAAATATTTATAAGGCTTTAGATCTTTCAAATGAGGAAATTGCTACACTTGCAGATGCAAAAGCTTCAATTAAAATTAATGCTCAAACAGTTTATAATGCTTATCAACTTGCCTTAGAGCATGTTAGGCCAACTATTCCAACCCCTACTTCGTCTAGCTCACAATCGTCTAAAAGAGTTGCGGGCTTAAAAGTTCTTAAATCTTGGACGGAGTTCAGGGGTTCTCAAGGTGATAATTATGATGAAACTTCACATCTAAATGAGCTTCAAGTTTATTTGTCTCAGGGACTTGAAAAGGAGAATCCAGACGGCTCTTTTGATCTTTTGGAATGGTGGAAGGCAAAGGAAAAACATTTTCCGGTTCTTGCAAGGATGGCTCGGGATATTTTATCAATTCAAGCTTCAACTGTTGCATCAGAGAGCGCTTTCAGTCAAGCAAGACTGCAAATAGGTGATAATAGAGCGTCTATGAGGGATAGCTTGGAAAAATCAGTACTGTTTAGAGATTGGAACCGCTCGGAAAGAAGAAACTTTGGAATTGCATAAGCACAACCAGCGATAGATGAAGCTTATGAAGAAATGATAGCGGAACTTGCGGAGGATTCGGCTTCGCCCGGAAGTGGTGATGAACAAGCTTCTTTTCCACCACCACCAACGCAACCTCCTCCGAACCTTGAAGGATTTATGAGATTTGTTTTAGATAATAAATAGACTAATATGTAACTTGTATTTTGGCACATCTTCCTTAGTTTTTTTCCTTCTAATGGTGGTATTAGTACCTTGTTGTGCTCATTCCATTGGGGGAAGGATGACTAAGAAAGATATGCCATTTTTGGTAATAAAATTTATTGCTTCTACCCTTGAATATCTTTTCGCAATATTTCTTTGTCTTTACTTAGAATTATTTATAAGCTACAATATATACATAAGATACAATATATATACTACAAGAAAATATATAAGAGAATATATATACATAAGATACAATATATATACTACAAGAAAATATATAAGAGAATATATATACATAAGATACAATATATATATACTACAAGACAATATATTATGCGAATATATATACATAAGATAAAATATATATACTACAAGACAATATATTATGCGAATATATATACATAAGATAAAATATATATATACTACAAGAAAATATATAAGAGAATATATATACATAAGATACAATATATATACTACAAGAAAATATATAAGAGAATATATATACATAAGATACAATATATATACTACAAGAAAATATATTATGCGAATATATATACATAAGATACAATATATATACTACAAGAAAATATATAAGAGAATATATATACATAAGATACAATATATATACTACAAGAAAATATATTATGCGAATATATATACATAAGATACAATATATATACTACAAGAAAATATATAAGAGAATATATATACATAAGATACAATATATATACTACAAGACAATATATTATGCGAATATATATACATAAGATACACAATATATATACTACAAGAAAATATATAAGAGAATATATATACATAAGATACAATATATATACTACAAGAAAATATATAAGAGAATATATATACATAAGATACAATATATATACTACAAGAAAATATATAAGAGAATATATATACATAAGATACAATATATATACTACAAGAAAATATATAAGAGAATATATATACATAAGATACAATATATATACTACAAGACAATATATTATGCGAATATATATACATAAGATACAATATATATACTACAAGAAAATATATAAGAGAATATATATACATAAGATACAATATATATACTACAAGAAAATATATAAGAGAATATATATACATAAGATACAATATATATACTACAAGAAAATATATAAGAGAATATATATACATAAGATACAATATATATACTACAAGACAATATATTATGCGAATATATATACATAAGATACAATATATATACTACAAGAAAATATATAAGAGAATATATATACATAAGATACAATATATATACTACAAGAAAATATATAAGAGAATATATATACATAAGATACAATATATATACTACAAGACAATATATTATGCAAATATATATACATAAGATACAATATATATACTACAGGACAATATATTAAGCGAATATATATACATAAGATACAATATATATACTACAAGAAAATATATAAGAGAATATATATACATAAGATACAATATATATACTACAAGAAAATATATAAGAGAATATATATACATAAGATACAATATATATACTACAAGAAAATATATAAGAGAATATATATACATAAGATACAATATATATACTACAAGAAAATATATAAGAGAATATATATACATAAGATACAATATATATACTACAAGACAATATATTATGCATGACAATTTAGTGTTTTACTATTGTTTTGTTATTTTCTTTTTCGTCAAGCACTTTAATAATTAGATCTACATATATACTACATATATATTTTTAATATAGCCATGATACTACAAGAAATTGCCTTAAAAAAAAAAAAAGTCCGCTAGGCCCGCGACGGGCCGGTTCCACCCATTGAGCTCACGAAGCTCGGGACCGCCAGAGCCCAGGCCCACGAAGCCCGGCCCGTTTGGCCCACGAAGGTCCGGGCCCGGCCCAAAATACAGCTCTAGGGTTAAGCATGGACGAAGCCACCTTGAGCAAAGGTTGGTCAACTGACCACCATTCGCCGAAAAATTAAGAAAAATTACATTGTGTATATAAGTAAAATATTGATTTTAGATATATAAAACCTATATTGAACACCCTTTGTCGAAATTTTTTTTCTGCTTCTTTCAAATTTGAATACCCTTGGAAATATTTCTGACTTCGCCACTGGGGTTAAAGGCAATTCTAGAAACTTTGTTAACGGTAGGGGTGGATCTGAACGAAAAGTATAATGGGGGACAAACTTAAATTATATAACATAGTAGAGGGGCAATTTTGGATATTTTCCCTAGGAATAAATACCGAATCCAATTCCGAATAGGAATGAAACCAAAAGAAAATAGGATTAGGCCATTGAGCCTTTGGCTGGACAACATGGGCATGTACCCCATCGTAAACTTACCAGAACAAACAATACATATATGAATCTGGAAGAATCTAAGGCCCGATTATCAAAAGTGCTCCAATATTTGCGCTAGAAATCTTGTGAGATTGCCACACAGAGCTGAAAAGAAAAAAAGATTGGCACACATAAGGTGCATTTATCATTTTGCAACTTGCAATTTTTTGTTAATTTTGTTTTATAATGCAAACACATTTTTAAAACGATACTTGCAAAAGGAGTTTAGACATGATTTGGTTGAAGTTTGAAAATACTTGGTATGAAGAAAATATTTTCTGGATCCGCCATTAAGAACTAACATTGTCAAGCACCACCAACTACCTCCCCCTATTACGACGAAGCACTTAATAATTACATCGGAAAATAACAACTTGCTATATCATGTCGAAGGAATGAGAGTGAAAATAGTGAATATATATTTACGAATTTAAATGGGAGATTGTTAGAAAGTATATACTATTATATTAATCATGCCTTAGATATACTACCTTTGTCCCAATGAACTTGGATCGTCCGTCCAAAAAAATGACTTCATACATGTTTATCATGCGGAAAATTTTATTTTGTGTCTCATACAACTGACACTAGTTGTATGAGATATCTTTTTTGTCTTATAGTTTTGTGGACCCATACTTTTGTAGACTTAGAAATGTAAGATTGGGGTCCACAAATTTGTGAGACAAAAAGGAGTCTCATACAACTAATGTAAATTGTGTGAGGCACACAATAAAACTTCTCGTATCATGTATACTAGGGGTGTTCATAAAAATCCGAAAACTCGAACTAAACCGAAAACCAAACCAATCCAACCAAAAAATGAAAACTTTTTGGTTTGGTTTGGTTTTGGTTTTGAAATTTAAAAACCGATCAAATTTGGTTTGGTTTTGGTTTTAATAAAAAAATGAACCAAACTGAATATAGGACTCTCTCTCTCTCTCTCTCTCTCTCTCTCTCTATATATATATATATATATATATATATATATATATATATATATATATATATATATATATATATATATATACTCTCTATACAAAATTTTTATAGTAAATGTTAATCGTTTGCACTTTTAGTACATGTTTTTACCTTTACATTCTAGTTTGATTGGTAGTTTTTTTTTGTTAAGTGTAAGAATCTATTTCATGTTAAAAATAATATATTTTTAATTGAGTCCTTAAATTATTCATCACTATTTGATTCAATTATCATCAATATATCTTGGTAAATAATAGATTTCTCAAAGGGCAATTGATTTGATAGTGTTACGTTGAAAATGTGGTCGCAGAAATATGTGTTTGGTACACTACTAGAAATTCGGAAAAAAAGCGACCAAAGTTTGGCGACCAAAATTGGTCTGTCAAGAAAAGCGACCAAAGTTGGTCGCTAAATCAGAGAAAATAATTAAATAATTATTCTAAATACATTAGCAGCTAAGGTTGGTTGCTTTTTAGTCGATAATGTGGTCAAAATGTTGACCAGACTGGTCATACTTGCTTGGTCAAAGAAATACTAAAATTAGCGACCAACTTTTGTCGCTAAAGTGAGACCCAGTTATAAAATTTTAATAATTATATTATTATTTAAAAAAATTATAAAATATAAATAAATATAATTTAAAATTAGCGACCAAAGTTGGTCGCTTACGAAAGGGGAAGCAGATAGAGACCAACTTTGGTCGCTAATCTGGGACCCAGTTATAAAATTTTAATAATTATATTATTATTTTAAAAAAATTATAAAATATAAATAAATATAATTCAAAATTAGCGACCAAAGTTGGTCGCTTACGAAAGGGGAAGCAGATAGAGACCAACTTTGGTCGCTAATCTGGGACTCAGTTCTAACGTTTAACAATTATATTATTATTTTAAATATTATATAAAATATAAATAAATCTGATTTAAATTTAGCGACCAACTTTGGTCGCTAATTTTAATTTCTGGATAATTAGCGACCAAAGTTGGTCTCTTTTCAGGTCAACATTGGTCAAAATTAAAAATCACTTTTGTATTTACTATCTAAATAATATAAATGTAATCCGTTAACACTTTTGTAATACAAGGGATGAATACACTAAAATATACTCTAACATGCTATATATGTAGTTAAAGTAGTACAACGAAGCGTGTTTTATATATATATATATAAATTGATTCATCGACTTATAACCTACTCAGATGCATCGTTGAATATTAAAAATAAAACGTCTCGACTTATATCAATTAATCTGTTATAATTGATTCATCGACTTATAACCTAGTGATGAATGAATGTAATTCATTAACTCTGTTACAATACAAATAATGAATACAGTATCATGTACTATAACATGCTATATATGTAGTTAAAGTAGCACGAAGTGTGTGTTATATATATATATACACACACTAACATATACTATAACAAGTTATATATACGTTATAGTATTACAGTGAAGTGTCTGTGTGTGTATGTGTGTGTCTCTCTATATATATATATATATATATATATATATATATATATATATATATATATATATATATATATATATATATAAGAACACGAAGCGCTAGGAACACAGGGCCGGGTTCTTTTAGGTATTGATACACTTGTAAATTGATTCATCGACTTATAACCTACTCAGATGTTGTAACGACCCGACCGGTTGTTTAGAGCTTTTGCACTTTGATCGTCAACTCTCGGGAATGACTTGCCCCGTGTGGTGTATTATGACTTATGTAAATCGTTGGTTTTGGTTTCAGGTTAATCAGAATGAATTTGGAAGAACAGTTCTCAGTTTAAAGCTTAAAACTTGAAAGGTTTGACCAAGATTTGACTTGTATGTATATGATCTCGGATTGGAATTTTTATGATTTGGTTAGCTCCGTTAGGTGATTTGGGACTTAGAAGCGTGATCGGAATGCATTTTGGAGGTCCGTGGAAGGTTTAGGCTTGAATTTGCGAAATTGAGATTTCGGCATTTTCCGGTTGATAGGTGAGATTTTGATATAGAGGTCGGAATGGAATTCCGGAAGTTGCAGTAGTTCCGTTGTATCATTTGGGATGTGTGTGCAAAATTTCATGTCATTGGGACGAGGTTTGGTTGGGTTTTTGATCAAAAGCGGAATTTGGAAGATTTTAGAAAATTTGGCTTGAATCCGATGTGTTTTGGTTGATTTGATGTTGGTCGAGGTGTTTTGAAGATTAGTACAAGTTTGAATGAGGTTTTAGGATATGTTGGTTCCTTTGGTTGAGGTCCCGTAGGCCTCGAGTGAGTTTCGGATGGTCAATCGGACCATTTCATGCCTTGAAGATGTTGCAGATTTGCAGGTTCAGCTATTGCAGAGTTTTACCCTTCGCGATCGCGTAGGGGCTCTCGCGATGGCGTAGAGATTCTTGAGGGCTAGTCCATTTTGTTCAATGCGTTTGCGAAGGAGGAGTTTCGATCGCATAGAGGTGAGGAAGTCCTTGATCGCGAACACGTAGGGAAGGTCGAGTTCGCGTAGAGTTATTGGACCTGAGGTCTTGGCTTGAGTTTTTGTTCATTACGAACGCGACAATGGGTCCACGATCGTGTAGTGTAAAAGGGCTGAGCAATGCGTTTGCAGGGTGTTTTATGCGTTCACGTAGAGTAAATTTTGGGAGCTTAGTATTTGTGCTTCGCAATCGCTTAGGATTTCTCGCGATCACAATGAAGGAAAAATAAGAGCCGGGCAGAATGTTTTAAAAGCTCATTTCCGTGAATTTGAGGCTAAGTTCCTCCATTGTTGGTAAATTTTGAAGGTTTTTAAAGAGGATTGAAGAGGCATTCAAGGGGAATCACTTGGAGGTAAGATTTTTGAACTAAATACTCGATTCTTGTATGAATTCTATCTAATTGATCATGGAATTAAGCCTAGTATTAAAGAATTAGGGCTTGAATTTGGAGAGTGTAAATTGGTGATTTGAGGGGCCATTTGAGGACCGATTTTGATGTTCTTAGTATGTATAGACTCGTGAGCGAATGAGGATTCTATTGATGTGATTTTTATCGGATTCTGAGACGTGGGCCTGGGGACCAGATTTGAGCAATTTCGAGATTTTTGATGTAAATTGGATATTTTCGAGTGGGCTTTATTCCCGTAGCATATTTTAATAGTGATGTACTGATTGTGGCTAGATTTGGAGCATCCGGAGGTCGATTCGTGCAGGCAAGGCATCACGGGCTAAAGTTTGGACCAGATCGAGGTGAGTAGTGATTGTAATTGATGTTCTGAGGATTTGAAACCTCGGATAGCACATTGTAATGCTATACTGAAGTGAGACACATGCTTAATGACGAGCGTGGGGTCGTGCACTATTGGGGATTGAGACTTGGTCCGTCCCGATTGATGATTTTACTGCGTATTTGACTGAAATCTATTTGCTATCATCATTATTTGGGTTGAATGACATATTTGGGCTTCGTGCCAACTATTTGAATCCTTCGGGGATTTTTGGTTGATATTTTCTCAATGTTTTGACTTTATACTTGAACTCAGTCATGTTATTTTTCACTGTTTTCAAAACTCAACCATGTTTACTTTGCTTTAACACTTGAAATGATATTTCAAATAATATTTTGGGCTGAGTATCATGTTTTATTGTTGCTCGAGTGGCTTAAGTGATTTTTGAGTGAGTAAGGCCGAGGGCCTATGTTGTGAGGACATCTTTTGGGTCGAGCTGCACGCCGCAACAGTGATACACGGATTTGATTATGAGGCCTAGGGCTTGAGATATGTACGCCACGAGGTGGCTTGTTGATATGAGGTCGAGAGCCTAGATATGATGCCACAAGATGGCTTGATATTGCGCTTGGGCCGTAAGGGGATCCTCCAGGAGTCTGCACACCCCTAGTGAGCGCGGATACCCATTGTGATGTGAGATATAACCTGAGGGGCTGGTATTATTTTGAGATATTGCCCGAGGGGCGGATTTGTTGACATTGTGCCCGAGGGGCGAACCTTATGTGCTTATCTTTCTTATATGTCTATCATGTACCTGTTTAATTGTGTATTTGTGCCCAAAGGGCGGATTTCTGTGCTTATCTGCACTAATTGTTTTGCATTCATATGCGCAACTATTGAAAAAGTCATTTTCAAAGATGTTTAAACTGATCTAAGATATTTTAACAAATTTTACAGCTTCATTACTTTCTTACTGGTTTTTGAACTACTTCTATACAATATGTTGATGCACTTTTTGTGATTTCTTACCATTCATAATTTAGTTATGATTATTACTTACTAAGTTGGAGTACTCACTTTACTCCCTGCACCTCGTGTGCAGATTCAGGTATTTCTGAACCCGAAAGCGGGTATTGGCTGATCGGAGGCAGAGTTATCAGAGTTTAGCAAGGTAGCTGCCGGCGTTAGCAGCACTGCTTTTCTCCCTCTTTATTTCATTAGCCTTTATTTTGTACATTTCAGATTTTTCAGTTATATATAGACCCTAGTAGATGCTCGTGACTTGTGACACCCCAGTATCGGACTGTGTTTGGGATGTATTGCGCACATTATACTATCTTTTGCTTAGACTTGGGCTTATTTACCCATGCTTAGACTGTTTATTAATTTTTAACTGTTTAAAAATTGAATTGGGACTAGTTGGCTGGCCTTGTCTTCACGAGAGGCGCCATCACGATCGGGTCGGGGTTTAGGGTCGTGACAAGTTGGTATCAGAGCCTAGGTTACATAGGTCTCACGAGTCATGAGCAGGATTAGTAGAGTCTTGCGGATCGGTATAGAGACGTCTGTATTTATCCTCAAGAGGCGGCAGAACCTTTGGAAAAACTTCACATTCTTGAATTCTTATCGTGCGTCCTTGATTCAGCTTGAAATGTAACTCCTTAAATTCCTTCTATGCGTTTGTATGCGCGCATTAGCGCTCAGTATCAGATATGCATCGATGGCTTGTGGTTCCCTGATCGAGGGGTGAGACGTGATCTCGGTGTGTTGATGTTGGGCTAGTCTAGAGGACTTGAGGCCGTATTTTTGCCTATAGCTTGAGCACTGAGGTGCTGATTGTGTGAGCAAGTGTTTTTGAACTTATATGTTTGGTAGTGTCCCCATTAGTGGAAGTGACGGTTGGATGACTATGTGATAAGTATATTAGTACTGCGCTATATCCATATGATTTGGAAGCGACGAGAAGGGTCTGCTAGAGGATAGAAGAACTATTAGGTGCTTGAATTCCATCTTGATTCGAGGTATAGCCCCGAGTTATGGGCGTGTGAAGAATCTTTTCATGTTTCTCAGTTGGGAGTGAAGTAAATTTCATGTTGCGCTATGAGATCAGACTAAGGAAGACTAAGTAACTGCATAAAGTTTATGACGGTGGAAGGTATACATAAATGTTAGTTTGAGGCAAAACAGGTGAGTTATCTCATGCGAAGTGTTTTAAAGTTGTGTGATCCTTATGTTGTCTGTTAGGAGATCTCATTTACAAGTGAAATATACGTGTTGAAATTTAAATTTTGGGTCGCTCAAGAGAGTGGATTTAACTGTTACGATGGTGAATGCGAGATTTGCAGAAGATTTAAAGTACTAGATGGTCGGTGTTTCACGAGTTTATGAATGATCGAGTTTAATCTCACTATGGTATTATGGCAGTAGTAGAGGATAAGAATTATGAGTTATTGTGTGTGTTTTGATCTATGGCTTCGAGCCAAGTGGGGGAGTCTGCTATTGTTTAGTTAACTGCACGGTTATGTGCTATGTTAGTTCTAGTTGAGGCGTAAGGGTGAATCAGTTATGGCCTACAGAGATTGAGACCGAGGATGGCTCGAGTAAAGGAAAATTCTTGACAAAGGTTATAGTATGCTTCATAGGTGTGTGAGAATCATGGAATGTCTTGAGTTGTTGTTGGTAAAGGATGCGCGGTGCATAGAGCAGGAAGTTGCTTGGTTGTAATGGAATGATGTCACATTCTGCGGTGTCAGAGTGCTAATGAGGCACGAGTTGTTCGGTTCGTTTGATCAGGCTAATTGCAGTTTGAGTAGAATGGATGACTCTCGAGAATGGTTCTACTAGATTCTCGATTTTTCATGTAAGAATTGGGTATCTTCAAGTTGTATATGTGGCTAGAAACTGAGTTTTCATTAGAAGATGTCAAGACCTATGGTATTTTCTATATTAATTATGAGATTCTATATATTAGTGTCAGGAAGGTGAAGGTAATAGCTTTGGATTCGTAGGAAGTATCTTCAGGGTAAGCATTTTGAACGCGGTGCTGTGGGAAATATCTAGAGAGTATTCAGCGACTTACAGACCATAGGACGGTGTGGTTTTATTCTTAGGTCTCGTGTGGTAAGTCTTGGTTGAGGAATTGTAATGTTATAGCAAGAAGGAGTATCAAGTTGAAGGTAAATTAGAAGGGAGCTCGGACGGATGGGATAGCTTGGTAGTAGGCCAGATCAGGATGGTAAGGATATGATTAGTTCATTGGGTGTTTACGAGGTAGTGAGTTTCTAAAAGTATTTCACGGTAATGCTCTTGGGTTTTAGTGGCCTACGTAGGTTGGTTGAGTTAGGAGGATTCAGTCATGTCAGACTTGTTTGTGCAAAGGGGCTTCGGAGAGTTCTTGTGGATTTCTACCGTGGTTAAAGATGTATATTTTCTACTGGCATGAAGAGCGTGGGATGTATAATGATTTTTCTTCCAGATGGGTTAAATAGAAAGCCTTGGTTGGTGGAGTACATAGTTGTTTGTGGCTCGGAAGGGATATGAAGTTCTCGTGTTATCCTAGGATGGTATGGTATATACGGTATGCTGTGGAGGATTGAGATTGGCATGCGTAAGGTTACGGTTCAGTTCTTAAATGAAGGTCATAAAACTCTTAGACAGCGAGCAGTTTCAGACAATTAGAGAAATGAGCTTCAGATAATTAGAGAAAGGGTCTTCGAATGATTAAGGAAATGGTATTGCTAATTTAGGGTACTTTGACGAGGGTATATGTTTCAAAAAAGGCAATGTGATTAAGTTGATGGTACTTTGGTAGTATTACGACACTTTCTTGTTAGATCGACTACTGATATTCGAGTTTGCTTGGTGGCACAAAAGAATTTTAGAGTATCTCTCGTGGAGTGATTGGATATTAGAGGTGTGGTATGTATTCGGATAGTGAAAACGGGATCGGGTATGGTGATTCATGTGCCATATGGATTTGGAGATAAGGAGTTCTCATATTCAGACTATGTTGTGGTTGTGGGTCGTGTGAATCGACATTGTTTAGTGACTATCGGGGTTTGGAGACCCGAGTGGATCTTTTGTTTCTTGGTATGTTAGATTTATGATGTGATATTAGGTTCAGACTGGTTGTCTCCGTGTTATGTCATTCTGGACTATTGCGCTAAGGCGGCGTTGTTCTCTATGCCGGAAATGCCACGGATCGAGTGGCGAGGTTCGACGGATTATGTCCTAGTAGAGTGGTTTTATATTTCGAAGACCCAGTGGACGGCTGGGAAGGATTGTCTTTCTTATTTGGGCTTTCGTGATAGATGTTAGTGTAGAGACTCCTACCATTGATTCAGTTCCGGTGGTGAGGGACTTTTTGGATGTGTTTCTTGTGGCCGGGCATGTCGCCGGGCAAAGTTGTTGATTTTGGTATTGATTTGATGTCGGGCACCGTATCGTATGGCACCGGCAGAGTTAAAGGAGTTTAAGGAGCAACTTCAGGCTTTACTTGATAAGGAGTTCGTTGGCACGCCAATATGAATGCGTGTTCTAACTTGAGTCGGCTTGGTTGGCTCCGAATTGTATTGTTGAGGGATGTGTTGATTCAATTGTTATTAAGCTTATTGGTAATCTAGGGAGATCTATGAGTTACTTTTCTGTATTACAAGGTGTTATGATTTGTTGGTTATAGGAACATATGGTGCGGTTCTATTGGGGTTTCATAGTGGAAGTTGAGCGAGAATAGTATTTGGGTGTTGCTCGGTGAATGGCATATCGGTTATACCCTTTCGGGTTTGTGTGGTGTATGTTATTTGCTTCACCGTAGGTATGATGATTTGCTTTGGTTCCAGACATCAAATTGTGCGTGGTTGTCGATTTCGTGCATAGTGACCTGAGGTGTTTCCTGTGGAGTAATGTTTGGATAGGATCGCGTATCGCAGCGAAGTTATGTGGGGTTATGACCTTGCTGGTTAGAGTTGTGTGTTCTGTTCCTATGACGTGAGACGGTTTCTCAGCCTTGTGTTGTGGTGGTACTGGTGAGCTTGGGGTACAACTCTTTCATTTGAGTCATTTTCATGATTGAGTATGTTCGGACTGTTGCTTATGGGTGCGCGTATTGTGCGAGTTGTGTCTAAGGCCTGTATTGACGTGTCATATCACCAGAGTAGTGTGTTGGATTAGAGTATATCGATGGGATCATTAATGAACACGAACGGATTCAATTTCAGCATGATGGAAGGATAATATCGAGCTTTGGCTCATAACTTTGCTATGGTATTTGCCAAGGGAGAAGTGGCTTCATGAATGGTTGATTTGGGATGGTTATGCCTTATCGCGTGTTTTTGTGATCATTGGTAGTATATGAAAGTGATGGAATGAGACCTTAGTTGATAAGGGTTTTCTATCGATATTCGGGTGTTGTGTGCAACTGCTGTGATTAGAAGTTATCACTACAAGTGTTTGAGTTATGTGGTATATCATGTTATTGCACTTGAGATAGCAGATATGGTTTGTTATAGCTTGTTCGGACTTATTCACAGTATAAATGTGAGATTCTGATCGTATTGAGGATTTTAGAAGTGGAATGTGGTTCTATGGTTTATGGGCTAGATTGGGTTGTGAAATTTCAGATATAATGTGTTATCGGACCTATATGAGATAGGGTGACGTGGGATCACCCCTGGGTATATGCATGGTAAGGTTATTCAGCGATTGGTTGGCTTTTGGAACAACTCTGGGCACGTTCGAGGACGAACGTATGTTTAAGTAGGGGAGGATGTAACGACCCGACCAGTTGTTTAGAGCTTTTGCACTTTGATCGTCAGCTCTCGGGCATGACTTGCCCCGTGTGGTCTATTATGACTTATGTAAATCGTTGATTTTGGTTTCAGGTTAATCAGAATGAATTTGGAAGAACGGTTCTCTGTTTAAAGCTTAAAATTTGAAAGGTTTGACCAAGATAAAACTTGTTTGTATATGATCTCGGATTGGAATTTTTATGATTTGGTTAGCTCCGTTAGGTGATTTGGGACTTAATAGCGTGATCGGAATGCATTTTGGAGGTCCGCGGAATGTTTAGGCTTGAATTGGCGAAATTCAGATTTCAGCACTTTCCGGTTGATATGTGAGATTTTGATATAGAGGTTGGAATGGAATTCCAGAAGTTGCAGTAGTTCTAATGTATCATTTGGGATGTGTGCAAAATTTTAGGTCATTCGGACGTGGTTTGATTGGGTTTTTGATCAAAAGCGGAATTTGGAAGATTTTAGAAAATTTGGCTTGAATCCAATGTGTTTTGGTTGATTTGATGTTGGTCGAGGTGTTTTGAAGATTGGTACAATTTTGAATGAGGTTTTAGGATATGTTGGTGCCTTTGGTTGTGGTCCCGGGGGCCTCGAGTGAGTTTCGGATGGTCAATCGGACCATTTCATGTCTTGAAGATGTTGTAGATTTGCAGGTTCAGCTGCTGCAGAGTTTTACCCTTCGCGATTGCGTAGGGGCTTTCGCAATCGCGTAGAGTTTTTTTAGGGGCAGTCTATTTTGTTCAATGCGTTCGTGAAGGAGGAGTTCCGATCGCATAGAGTTGAGGAAGTCGTTGATCGTGAACGCATAGGGAAGGTCGCGTTCGCGTAAAGTTATTGGACCTGGGGTCTTGGCTTGATTTTTGTTCATTGCGAACGCGACAATGGGTCCGCGATCGCGTAGTGTAAAAGTGCTGAGCAATGCGTTCGCAGGGTGTTTTATGCGTTCACGTAGAGTAAATTTTGGGAGCTGAGTATTTGTGCTTCACGATCGCAAAGGATTTCCCGCGATCGCGATGAAGGAAAAATAAGAGCTGGGCAGAATGTTTTAATAGCTTATTTCCGCGAATTTGAGGCTAAGTTCCTCCATTGTCGGTCAATTTTGAAGCTTTTTGAAGAGGATTGAAGAGGGATTCAAGGGGAATCACTTGGAGGTAATATTTCTGAACTCAATACTCGATTCTTGTGTGAATTCTATCTAATTGATCATGTAATTAAGCATAGTATTGAAGAATTAGGGCTTGAATTTGGAGAGTGTAAATTGGTGATTGAGGGGCCATTTGAGGTCCGATTTTGATTTTCTTGGTATGTATAGACTCGTGAGCAGATAAGGATTCTATTGATCTGATTTTTATCAGATTTCGAGACGTGGGCCAGGGGGCCGGATTTGAGCAATTTCGAGATTTTTAATGTAAATTGGATATTTTCGAGTGGGCTTTGTTCCCTTAGCATATTTTAATAGTTATGTACTGATTGTGGCTAGATTTGGAGCATCCGGAAGTCTATTCGTGCGGGCAAGGCATCGCGTTCTAGAGTTCGGACCGGATCGAGGTGAGTAATGAATGTAAATTATGTTCTGAGGGTATGAAACCACGGATTGCACATCGTAGTGCTATATTGAAGTGAGACACATGCTTGATGACGAGCGTGGGGTCGTGCACTATTGGGAATTGTGACTTGGTCCGTCCCGATTGATGATTTTACCGCGTATTTGATTGAAATCTATTTGCTATCATCATTATTTGGGCTGAATGCCATATTCGTGTTTCGTGCAAACTATTTGAACCCTTCGGGGATTTTTGGTTGATATTTCCTCACTGTTTTGACTTTATACATGAACTCAGTCATGTTATTTTCCACTGTTTTAAAAACTCAGCCATGTTTACTTTGCTTTAACACTTGAAATGATATTTCAAATAATATTTTTGGGCTGAGCATCATGTTTTATTGTTGCCCGAGTGGTTTATGTGATTTTTGACTGAGTAAGGCCGGGGGCCTGTGTTGTGAGGACATCTGACTAAGGCCGAGGGCCTGAGATATGTATGCCACGAGGTGGCTTGATTGATATGAGGCCGAGGGCCTAGTTTTGATGCCACGAGATGGCTTGTTATTGCGCTTGGGCCGTAAGGGGCCCCTCCAGGAGTCTACACACCCCTAGTGAGCGCGGGTACCCATTGTGATGTGAGATTGAGCTCGAGGAGCTGGTATTGTTCTGAGATATTGCCCGAGGGGAGGATTTGTTGACATTGTGCCCGAGGGGCAAACCTTATGTGCTTATCTTTCTTATTTGCCTGTCATGTACCTATTTAATTGTGTATTTGTGCCGAAGGGCGGATTTCTGTGCTTATCTGCACTAATTGTTTTGCATTCATTTGCGCAACTGTTGAAAAAGTTATTTTCAAAGAAGTTTAAACTGAGCTAAGATATTTTACGAGATTTTACAGCTTCATTGCTTTCTTACTAGTTTTTGAACTGCTTATATACATCATGTTGATGCACTTTTCGTGATTTCTTACTATTCAGATTTTAGTTATGATTATTACTCACTGAGTTGGAGTACTCACTTTACTCCCTGCACCTCGTGTGCAGATTCAGGTATTTCTGAACCCGGAAGCAGGTATTGGCTGATCGGAGGCAGAGTTATCGGAGTTTAGCAAGGTAGCTGCCGGCATTCGCAGCGTTGCTTTTCTCCCTCTTTATTTCATTAGCCTCTATTTTGTACATTTCAGAATTTTTAGTTGTATTTAGACCCTAGTAGATGCTCGTGACTTGTGACACCCCGGTATCGGGCGGTGTTTGGGATATATTCCGCACATTATACTATCTTTTACTTAGTCTTGGGCTTACTTACCCATGCTTAGACTGTTTATTAATTTTTAACTGTTTAAAAATTGAATTGGGACTAGGGCTGGATGGCCTTGTCGTTACACGATTGGAATTAGCATATGAATTGAATTTTTCAGATGCAACTTTGAATATTAAAAACAAAACGTCTCGACTTATATCAATTAATATGTTATAATTGATTCATCGACTTATAACCTAGTGATGAATGAATGTAATTCATTAACTCTGTTACAATACAAATAATGAATACAGTATCATGTACTATAACATGCTATATATGTAGTTAAAGTAGCACGAAGTGTGATTATGCTATATATGTAGTTAAAGTAGCACAAAGTGTGTGTGTGTGTTATATATATACACACACTAACATATACTATAACAAGTTATATATACGTTATAGTATTACAGTGAAGTATCTGTGTGTGTGTATGTGTGTGTGTGACGACCCGGCCAGTCGTCTTAATAATTAATGCCCCAATCCCCAATTAACTGTTTTTGGTTCTTTTAGGGATTGCTTAAATTGTAAATTGATTCATCGACTTATAATCTACTCAGATGCATCGTTGAATATTAAAAACAAAACGTCTCGACTTATATCAATTAATCTGTTATAATTGATTCATCGATTTATAACCTGGTGATGAATGAATGTAATTCATTAACTCTGTTATAATACAAATAATGAATACTATTATATCAATTAATAGAATAATATTATATTGGTTTATCAATTCATTAATTATTCGTACGTAGTAATGTATAAGATCGATCATCAATTACAATATATTTTATGTGTGTGTATGAAATTACTCATATACTTAAATATAACTTAAAAAATTCCTTTACATACATGCTATTATAATCTATTAAAAGTAATTACCTAGTTAATATAATTTTTTTAAGATTATGCTTATAGTTTTTAATTATTTATAATAATTGTAGTTAAATAAAATAAATATTTATAGCTAATAAGATTTTTTTATAGTTTATAATATTTAAAAACCAAAATAGAAAAAAAATTATTTAATTTTGTTTTAGAAATAGAGACCAACACTGGTCGCTATTTTGGTCAAACAATCAAAAAATAGCGACCAACGTCGGTCGCTATTTTGGTCAAATAGTCAAAACTTAATTAGCTACCAAAAATAGCGACCAACGTTGGTCGCTTTTTGTAAATCCAAACTCAAAAACAGGTTTCCCCCTCCCATTCTCTTATTTTCTTCCCCAAAATTTCCCCAGCTCTCTCTCAACACATTCCCCCCTTCTCTATTTCCCTCACACAAATAAATCCTCCCACACCGCGCCACCGCTGTGACCGCCGGAGCCACCGTTGGAGCCGCCGCTGCCACCGCTGCCACTTCCCCTTTCTCTCCTTCTCCACCTAAAAAAATCTAGGTTTGGATTATAACCTTGAATCTTTGTCATTTCTAGTTTTGTTTCAATTATTTCAATATTGCAGTTTAAGGATATGAATTAGTGTTTAAATTCTTTGAACATTGTATTTTATTTAGGATTAAGGTTTTGTGATGACCCTTTGTTTTCTTGTCAAATCTGTGCTTCTGAGGCCTTGAAAACCTCATTTAGAGTCACCTCGATTTGCGTGCGTAGTCCGAGCGCATAGTTGGAAAGCTTAAATATGAAATTTTGTGAAAAATGCTAAGTTTTGATGTTAAAATGAATAAGTTTGACTTTGGTCAACATTTTGGGCAAACGGACCCGGACCCGAGATTTAATGGTCCCGGAGGGTCCGTAGGAAAATATGGGACGTGGGCGTATGTCCGGAATCGAATTCCGAGGTCCCAAGCCCGAGAAATGAATTTTTAAGTAAAAATTGTTTTCTGAAAATGTTTAAGGAAATTGGAAATGAAATCTGATTAGAAAGCGATGGTATCGGGCCCGTATTTTGGTTCCGGTGAACGGTATAGGTCTTATATATGTTATAAGTTCTTCCTGTAAAATTTGGTTCAAATAGGACGTCGTTTGACGTGTTTCGGACTTAAATTTGTAAATTGGAAACTTGATGAAGTTTGAGGAAAAACAATTCTTGATTTTGAGGTTTGATTCATTGATTTTGAGGTTATTTAGGAGATTTTATCGCACGGATAAGTTCATATGATGTTGTTGAGTTAGTGCATGTGTTTGGTTAGGAGCCTCGAGGGCTCGAGAGTGTTTCGGAGGTATTTTGGAATGGTTTTTGGCTTTAGAAGTGTTGCAAATTTTCTGTTGTTGTGCCCAGGGATTTTGTTCTTCGCATTCGCGTGGTCTCACTCGCGAATGCGTAAGGCAAAGGTCCCAGGTGCCCAGTTTCTTCTTCGCGAACGTGGAGGTTGAGAAGCGAACTCGAAGCTCAGGGGGGAGACCCTTCGCGAACACATCCTTCCACTCGTGAACGCGTAGGGTTCAGGGGAGGGACCACTAGTTTGTTCTACGCGACCGCGGCCACTAGCCCGCGAACAAGAGGGCTCGAGGTGCTAAAGCATCACGAACGCGTGCCCAGTGTCGCGAATATGAAGGTCTTCAGACCTGACTCATCGCGAACGCGTTGAGCTTATCGCGAACGCGAAGAAGGATTTTGCCCAGTTATTTTAAAGTCCCAAAACAGAACCCATTATGGGATTTCACCAAAATTTCACAAACTCTTTCTTTTCCAAAGTTCTAGGGCGACTTTTGAAGCATCCTTTAACCATAAACTCTTGGGTTAGTAATCTTTAACTTATTTCCTTCCATTTTTATCAACATCTATTGAATTTCTAGGCCTAAAACATGTAATTAAGGGTAGAAATTAGGGAATTTGGGTAGAGTTGGGGCTTTTTAATTAATTGTGATTTAGACCTCGTTTTGTGGTCGAATTCTGAAAATAATTATATATTCGGGCTCGTGGATGAATGGGTTATCGAATTTTGGTTCGAACCTAGTGTTTTGACCAAGCGGGCTCGGGGTAGATTTTTGGGATTTTGGGAAGAATACTTAGGAAGCTATAATTAGGCATTGGATTCGAATTGTTTAGCATTTATTGATGTTGCGAAGTCATTTGTGTATAGATACAATGGATTTGGAGCCGAATTCAAGAGGAAAAGCGGTAATTGAGGATTGAATTAGCCGTGGATGTTTGAGGTAAGTGTTTGGTCTAACCTTAGCTTGAGGTATTAGGAGTTGAGTCCTATTTGCTATGTGATAATTGTTGAGTACGACGTATAGGCATGGTGACGAGTATCTATACGTTGGTGTCTAGCATGACCGTGAGTCTTTATGTTGTGAAGATCCTGATTTTGCTGTGCCTTTCATGCCTCAGTGATGATTTCTTTATGTTGTGAAAAGCTTGTGAAACAAATTATGACCTTTGAACTTCGAGGAGCATTGGCTCGAGTTATATTACAAAGTGTGAAACTATATGAGATGATTGAATCCTTTGGAGCATTGGCTCAAATGGTAAAGTGAGTTATGAAGTAATAGTGAAAGAAAGAGAAAGAGTTATTAAATCGTTCCCTTGCCGGGATATTTGTTGCTTTGTTGATTATCTCCTTTGCCGGGATGTTGAGATTATTGATATTGTTCACTTTCTGGGATTTCTATTGTTATTTGTTTACTCCCTTGCCCATTTGTTTGTGATTGTTGTTTGGGTGAGGAAGAGTGTTAAAGCACGAAGGGTAATGTCGTGCAATGTTTGCTATGGTGAGGAAAGAGTGTAAAGCACGAATGGTGATGTTGTGCCGTACGATGTGCCATTCCGTATAGATTATCATTGACTATATGGTGAGGAAAGAGAGTTAAAGCACGAAGGGTGATGCCGTGCACACTTTTGTAATAAAATATTGTTTGGTGAGGACGAGAGTAAAATCACGAAGGGTGATGCCGTGCACGTTGTTATTATATGATTGATTTGGTGAGAACGAGAGTAAAAGCACGAAGGGTGATGCCTTGCAAATTATTGATTTCTGATTCTTGATGATATTCTAGTTATGTTGTTACTTTCCTTACTTGATGCTTTCTATTCGGAACTGGTATTTCCCCCACAACATATTTTCCCCTTCCCACATTTACTGGTTATTTCTGCATTTTCCTTTCCGCTATATATATTTAAATTGCACAGGTTTATTTGATAGTCTGGTCCTAGCCTCGTCACTACTTCGTTGAGGTTAGGCTAGACACTTACCAGCACATGGGGTTGGTTGTGCTGATATAACACTTTGTACTGCGTGCAGATCCCGGAGCAGCTTACGGACAGTAGTTGGAGGGCTTCCTTAAGTCCACCCAGAGACCCAAGGTAGACCTGCAGGCGTTCGCAGGCCCTGGCGTCTCCCTCTATCTCTATTCCCTGTTTCATTTTTTTTCTTTCAGAAATAGTTTATTGTATTTTCTTCAGGCCTTGTTTGTAGTGACTCTTAGATAGTCTATGACACTGTGACACCAATTTTTGGGTATTGAGGTTTTGAAAGTTGTAATAGACGTAGTCTTGAGTTATAAAAATATTTGACTTCAGCTTATTTATTTAATTTCGCTATTTTTATGTTATCGCTGATAATTGAAAAAAATATTAATTTGTTAATGAAAAAGGTAGTTAAGGGTTGGCTTGCCTAGCTCTCATTAGTAGGCGCCATCACGACTCCCGAGGGTGGAAAATCCGGGTCGTGACAAGTTGGTATCAGAGCTCTAGGTTACATAGGTCTCACAGTTCACAAACAAGCTTAGTAGAGTCTGAGGGATCGGTACGGAGACGTCTGTATTTATCCCCCAGAGGCTACAGAGTTAGGAAAAATTTCACATTTGTTCTTTCTTGTCGTGCGGATTTGTTTCTCAATGCTAATTGGATTTCTACTCTATTCTTTCACTGATGGCAAGAACACGCGCTTCCTCATCTATCGCTCAGTAGCCCGAGCCCCCAGCAGCAGCTTCCACTAGGAGTAGAGGGCAAGGCCGAGGTCGTGCTAGAGGCTGAGGTAGGGGAAGAGCTCAGCCCCGAGTAGCAGCACCAATGGCAGAGCGTAGGTTGATTTTGAGGAGGAGGTTTCGGCCCCAGCAGTTTTGGTGGGCCCAGCTCAGGTCCCAGAGGGGTTCATTGCCACCCCAGTTCTTCAATACGCTCTGGTCGGATAGGTGGGCCTCATGGAGAGTGTCACCCGAGCAGGTTTGCTTCCTGTAGCACCAGCCACTTCTCAGGCTGGAGGAGGGGCTCAAACTCCTGGTACTCGCACTCCTGAGCAGGTGGCTCCCCAGATTCAGATTCCAGTGGTTCAGCCAGTTGGAACAGTTCATTCGGGTGTAGTAGCTCAGACCGGCAATGAAGTGGCTCTGTCCACCGATGCTTTGTGGAGGCTGGATAGGTTGACAAAGCTCTTCACTTCTACATTCAACGGTGCATCTACTGAAGATCCCCAGGATTATTTGGATAGTTGTCACGAGGCTCTTCGGAACATGGGGATCGTTGAGACCAGTGGAGTTGATTTTGCTACCTTTCGTCTATCTGGATCCACCAAGACTTGATGGAGGGATTATTGCCCTAGTCAGGCCAGTCGGGTCGCCATCTTTGACATGGGAGCAGTTTACAATGTTGTTTCTGGAGAAGCTTCTCCCCGTTACTCAGAGAGAGGCCTATCGAAGGCAATTTGAGCACCTCCAGTAGGGTTCCATGATGGTCACCCATTATGAGACCAGGTTCATCGATCTAGCTCGCCATGCTCTTGTCATACTTCCCACCGAGAGAGAGAGGGTGAGGAGGTTTTTTGATGGTCTTATTCAGCCGATTTGTCTTCAGATGGACAAGGAGGTCGGGAGTAAGATCACCTTTCAGGAGGCGGCCAATGTGGCCCGCAGAGTTGAGATGGTTCTGTCACAGGGAGGTAGTCATGGGTCAGATAAGAGTCCCCGTCATTCAGGCAGATTTAGTGGTACCTTGTCTAGAGGTAGAGATTCATATGGTAGAGGCCATCCTCCTAGGCTCTTTTAGTCAGCTCTCCAAGTCTCACATAGTACTTCAGGTGGTCGTGGTTCTCAAATGCATTATTCTGATCAGCAACCTTATAGTGTACCACCAGCTTCCATCAGTGCACTGCTGCTTTAGAGTTTCCGAGGTGGTCATTCAGGTCGACAGGGCCAGCAGTCTCAGCAGCCGAGGGCTTGTTACACTTGTGGTGATCTGGATCACATTGCCAGGTTTTGCCCTCGAGCACCGGGTAGCTCTCAGCATCAGGGTTCTCGTGCTATGGTACAGGAACCAGGTGTTCCACAGCCCGCCCAGCCAGTTAGAGGTAGGGGTAGAGGTGCTAGAGGTAGAGGTAGAGGTCCTAGAGGTGGAGCTCAGGCTGCCAGAGGTGGAGGCCAGCCAGCAGCAGGCCGTCCTAGAGAGGTAGTTCAGGGTGGTGGGGCCCAACTCCGATGTTACACCCTTCCAGCTAGGCCCGAGGCTGAGGCTTCAGATGTAGTCATTATAAGTACCATTCTTGTTTGTGATAGAGCTGCTTCAGTGCTATTTGATCCAGGGTCTACGTATTCGTATGTGTCATCTTATTTTGCACCATACCTGGTCATGCCTAGTGATTCATTGAGTATTACTATTTATGTGTCTACACCGAGTGGTCAATCGAGTCCATCGTTCTTGTATTGTGGTGATTGGGGGTATTGAGACTCGCATGGATTTGTTGCTTCTAGACATGGTCGACTTCGATGTTATATTGGGGATAGACTGGTTATCCCCGTACCACACTATCTTGGATTGCCATGCCAAGACTGTGACCTTAGCCTTACCGGATTTGCCCCGTTTAGAGTGGAGAGGGACTCCTGGTCATTCTACGGTCGAGAAGGGGTATTTGTCCTATTTGGCTTATGTTCGTGATTCCAGTGCCGAGGTTCCCTCTATTGATTCTGTGCCCGTGGTTCGTGAGTTTCCTGAGGTTTTCCCTTCAGACCTGCCGGGGATGCCACCCGACAGGGATATTCATTTCTACATCAATTTGGCTCGGGGCACTCAGCCCATTTCTATTCTTCCATATCGCATGGCCCCGCCAGAGTTGAAAGAGTTGAAGGAGCAGTTGCAAGACTTGCTTGAGAAGGGTTTCGTTAGGCCCAGCATTACGCCTTGGGGTGTCGGTGCTGTTCGTTAAGAAAAAGGATGGTTCGCTAAGAATATGCATTGATTACTAGTAGCTGAACAAGGTTACAATCAAGAATAAGTATCCACTACCGAGGATTGATGATTTGTTTGATCAGCTTTAGGGTGCCAAGGTATTTTCAAAGATTGACTTGAGATCTGGCTGCCGTCAGTTGAGGATTTGGGCATCCGATGTCCCTAAGACAGCATTCAACACTCAGTACGGGCATTATGAGTTCTTGGTTATGTCATTCGGGTTGACAAATGCCCAGCAACTTTTATGGATTTGATGAACCGAGTGTTCAGGCCTTATTTGGACTCGTTCGCGATAGTCTTCATTGATGATATTCTGATATATTCCCGCAGCCAGGTGGAGCACGAGCAGCATCTCAGAGTGGTTCTTCAGACTCTGAAGGATAGTCAGCTATATGCAAAATTTTCAAAGTGTGAGTTCTGGTTAAGTTCAGTTGCATTCCTGGGTCATGTCGTATCAGCAGAGGGTATTCAGGTTGACCCGAAGAAGATTGCGGCAGTCAAGAACTGGCCTAGACCAGTGTCAGCTACAGAGATTTGGAGTTTCTTGGGATTGGCGGGCTACTATCATCGGTTCGTGGAGGGGTTCTCATCTATCGCAGCCCCGATGACCAGGTTGACCCAGAAGGGTGCCCAGTTCAGATGGTCGGACGAGTGTGAGGTGAGCTTTCAGAGGCTCAAGACAGCTCTGACTACGGCACTGGTGTTGGTTTTGCGCACAGGTTCAGGGACTTATACCGTTTATTGTGATGCATATCACATTGGGCTTGGTGTAGTGTTGATGTAGGATGGCAAGGTCATTACCTATGCTTTACGGTAGTTGAAGATTCATGATAAGAACTATCTGGTGCATGATTTAGAGTTGGCAGCCATTGTTCACACACTGAAGATTTGGAGGCATTATCTGTATGGCATGGCATGTGAGGTGTCCACTGATCACAAGAGTCTTTAGTATTTGTTCAAGGAAAAGGAGTTGAATTTGAGGCAGAGCAGGTGGTTGGAATTGTTGAAGGATTATGATATCACTATCTTATATCACCTTGGAAAGGCCAATGTGGTGGCCGATGCTTTGAGTAGAAAGTCAGCCAGTATGGGCAGTCTTGCTTATATTCCAGTCGGTGAGAGGCCACTTGCTTTGGATGTTCAGGATTTGGCCAATTGATTTGTGAGGTTGGATATTTCTGAGCCTAGTCGAGTATTAGCTTGCACAGTCTCTCGTTCTTCGTTATTGGAGCGTATCCATGATCAACAGTTTAACGATCCCCATTTGTGTGTCTTTAGAGACACGGTGAAGCGTGGAGGTGCCAAGCAGGTTACCTTAGATGTTGATGGAGTTTTGAGATTGCAGGGTCTAGTTTTTGTGCCTAATGTGGATAGGCTTCGAGAGTTGATTTTAGAGGAGGCCCATAGTTCCCGATACTCTATTCATTCGGGCGCTGCGAAGATGTATCAGGATTTGCAGCAGCATTATTGGTGGCGTAGAATGAATAAGGATATTGTAGCATATGTAGCTCGGTGTTTGAATTGTCAACAGGTTAAGTATGAGCATCAGAGGCCTAGTTGATTGTTTCAGAGGATTGAGCTTCCCGAGTGGAAGTGGGAGCGGATCACTATGGACTTCGTTACTCGACTTTCGCTGACTCGGAAGAAGTTCGACGCAGTTTGGGTCATTGTTGATAGGTTGACCAAGTCAGTGCATTTCATTCCTATGGCAGTCTCCTATTCATCCGTGAGGTTAGCTGAGATCTATATCTGGGAGATTGTTCACCTTCATGGTGTGCCGGTATCTATCATTTCGGACCGGGGTACGCAGTTTACTTCGCGTTTCTGGAGAGCAGTTCAGCGAGGGTTGGGCACCCAGGTTGAGTTGAATACAACATTTCATCCTTAGACGGACGGGCAGTCCGAGCGAACTATTTAGATATTGGAGGATATGCTTTGAGCTTTTGTTATTTACTTTGGAGGTTCGTGGGATCAGTTCTTGCCTTTAGCAGAGTTTGCCTACAACAACAGCTACCAGTCAAATATCCAGATGGCTCCTTATGAGGCTTTATATGGTAGGCGGTGTCGATCTCCGATTGGATGGTTTGAGCCGGGAGAGGCTTGGTTGTTGGGTACGGATCTAGTTCAGGAGGCCTTGTACAAGGTCAGCATCATTCAGGATAGGCTTCGTACAGCTCAGTCCAGGCAAAAGAGCTATGCGGATCGTAAGGTTCGAGATGTGGCTTTTATGGTTGGTGAGCGGGTATTGCTCCGAGTGTCGCCAATGAAGGGCGTGATGAGATTTGGGAATAAGGTCAAGCTTAGCCCTAGGTTCATTGGTCCGTTTGAGATTCTTGATCGAGTGGGAGAGGTGGCTTATAGACTTGTATTGCCACCTAGCTTATCAGCCGTGCATCCAGTGTTCCATGTGTCCATGCTTCGGAAGTATCACGGTGATCCATCCCACATGTTGGATTTCAGCACTGTCTAGCTGGACAAGGACCTATTCTATGAGGAGGAGCCAGTAGCTATTCTAGACCGGCATGTTCGTCAGTTGAGATCCAAGAGTTTCCCTTCTGTTCGTGTTCAGTGGAGAGGACAGCCTCCTGAGGCATCGACTTGGGAGTCCGAGTCCGATATGTGGAGCTGTTATCCTCATATATTCCCCGACTCAGGTACTTCCTTCTTTTGTCCGTTCAAGGACGAACGGTTCTTATCCATTATGTGCTTTTGAGGCCTTGAAAACCTCATTTAGAATCGCCTCGATTTGCATGCACAGTCCGTACGCTTAGCCGGAAAGCTTAAATATGAAATTTTGTGAAAAATGCTAAGTTTTTATGTTAAAATGAATAAGTTTGACTTTGGTCAACATTTTGGGCAAACGGACCCGAACCTGTGATTTGACAGTCCCGGAGGGTCCGTAGGAAAATATGGGACATGGGCGTATGTCCGGAATCGAATTTTGAGGTCCCAAACCCGAGAAATGAATTTTTAAGTAAAAATTATTTTTTGAAAATGTTTAAGGAAATTGGAAATGAAATCTGTTTAGAAAGCGATGGTATCGGGCCCGTATTTTGGTTACGGCGCCCTGTACAGGTCTTATATATGTTTTAAGTTCTTCATGTAAAATTTGGTTGAAATCGGACGTCGTTTGACGTGTTTTGGACTTAAATTTCTATATTGCAAACTAGATGAAGTTTGAGGAAAAACATTCTTGATTTTGAGGTTTGATTCATTGATTTTGAGGTTATTTAAGCAATTTGATCGCACGGATAAGTTCGTATGATATTTTTGAGTTAGTGCATATGTTTGGTTAGGAGACCCGAGGGCTCGGGAGTGTTTCAGAGGTGTTTCAGAATGGTTTTTGGCTTTAGAATTGTTGCAGATTTTCCGTTGTTGTGCCCAGGGATTATGTTCTTCGCGTTCGCGTGGTCTCACTCGCGAACGCATAAGGCAAAGATCCCAGGTTTTCTTCTTCGCGAATGCGGAGGTTGAGACGCAAACCTGTAGCTCGGGGGGAGACCCTTTGCGAACGCGTCCTTCCACTCGCGAATGCGTAGGGTTCAGGGGAGGGGCCACACGTTTGTTCTACGCGAACGCAGCCACTGGCCCACGAACGCGAGGGCTCGAGGTGCTAAAGCATCGCGAACGCGAGCCCAGTGTCGCGAACGCGAAGGTGTTCAGACCTGACTTATCGCGAACGCGTTGAGCTTATCGCGAACGCGAAGAAGGATTTTGCCCAGTTATTTTAAAGTCCCAAAACATAACCCAATACGGGATTTCACCAAAATTTCACAAACTCTTTCTTCTCCAAAGTTCTAGGGCGACTTTTGAAGCATCCTTTCACCATAATCTCTTGGGTTAGTAATCTTTAACTTATTTCCTTCCATTTTCATCAACATCTATTGAATTTCTAGGCCTAAAACATGTAATTAAGGGTAGATATTAGGGAATTGGGTAGAGTTAGGGCTTTTTAATTAATTGTGATTTAGACCTCATTTTGGGGTCGAATTCTGAAAATAATTATATATTCGGGCTCGTGGATGAATGAGTTATCGGATTTTAGTTCGAATCTAGTGTTTTTACCAAGCAGGCCCGGGGTCGATTTTTGGGATTTTGGGAAGAATACTTGGGAAGATATAGTTAGGCATTGGATTCGAATTGTTTAGCATTTACTGATGTTATGAAGTCATTTGTATATAGATACAATCGATTTGGAGCCGAATTCGAGAGGAAAAGTGGTAATTGAGGATTGAATTAGCCATGAAAGTTTGAGGTAAGTGTTTAGTCTGACCTTAGCTTGAGGGATTAGGAGTTGAGTCCTATTTGCTATGTGATAATTATTGAGTACGACGTATAGGCATGGTGACAAGTATTTATACGTTGGTGTCTAGAATGACCATGAGTCTTTATGTTGTGAATATCCTAATTTTGTTGTGCCTTTCAAGCCTTAGTGATGATTTCTTTATGTTGCAAAAAGCTTGTGAAAGAAATTATGTCCTTTGAACTTCGAGGAGCATTGGCTCAAGTTATATTACAAAGTGTGAAAGTATATGAGATGATTGAACCCGTTGGAGCATTGGCTCAAATGGTAAAGTGAGTTATGAAGTAAAAGTGAAAGAAAGATAAAGAGTTATTAAATTGTTCCCTTGCCGGGATATTTGTTGCTTTGTTGATTATCTCCCTTGCCGGGATGCTGAAATTATTGATATTGTTCCCTTGCCGGGATTTAACTGTTTAATTATGTTCCCTTTCCGGGATTTCTATTGTTATTTGTTTACTCCCTTGCCCCTTTGTTTGTGATTGTTGTTTGGGTGAGGAAGAGCGTTAAAACACGAAGGGTGATGCCGTGCATTGTTTGCTATGGTGAGGAAAGAGTGTAAAGCACGAGGGTGATGTCGTGCCGTACGATGTGACATTCCGTACAAATTATCATTGAGTATATGTTGAGGAAAGAGATTAAAAGCACGAAGGGTGATGTCGTGCACACTTTTGTTATAAAATATTGTTTGGTGAGGACGAGAGTAAAAGCACGAAGAGTGATGCCGTGCACGTTGTTATTATATGATTGATTTGGTGAGAACGAGAGTAAAAGCACGGAGGATGATGCCATGCAAATTGTTGATTTCTTATTCTTGATGATATTATAGTTATGTTGTTACTTTCCTTACTTGATGCTTTCTATTCAGAACCGTTATTTCCCCCATAACATGTTTTCCCCTTCCCACATTTACTGGTTATTTCTGCATTCCGCTGTAAATATTTAAATTGAACAGGTTTATTTGTTAGTCTGGTCCTAGCCTCGTCACTACTTCGCCGAGGTTAGGCTAGACACTTACCAGCACATGGGGCCGGTTGTGCTGATACTACACTCTACACTGTGTGCAGATCCCGGAGCAGCTTACGGATAGTAGTTGGAGGGCTTCCTTCAGTCCACCCGGAGACCCAAGGAGACATGCAGGCGTTCGCGGGCCCTGGCGTCTCCCTCTATCTCTATTACCTATTTCATTTTCTTTCGTTCAGAAACAGTTTATTGTATTTTCTTCAGGCCTTGTTTGTAGTGACTCTTAGACAGTCTGTGACACTGTGACACCAGATTTTGGGTATTGAGGTTTTGAAAGTTGTAATTGACGTAGTCTTGAGTTATAAAAATTGTTGACTTCAGCTTATTTATTTAGTTCCGTTGTTTTCATGTTATCGTTGGTAATTGAAAAAATAATAATTTGTTAATGAAAAAGGTAGTTAAGGGTTGGCTTGCCTAGCTCTCATTAGTAGGCGCCATCATGACTATCGAGGGTGGAAAATCCGGGTCGTGACAGGTTTAGGTCTTGTTTTAGTTAGCTTTGTTAATTATTTTTATTAACTAATTAGTTTAATTAGTGTTGAATTTGGTTTAGTTAGATTTGAATTATACTTTGTATTGTCGTGATAGTTTAGTTAGAATCTAGGGTTTAGGATGTGAATTAGACTTTTAGGATATGAATTGAAATTTTAGGATATGAATTGAACCTTTAGGATATGAATTGAAATTTTTGTGTATGAATTGAACCTTTAGGATATGAATTGAGCCTTTAGGATATGAATTGAACCTTTAGGATATGAATTGAACCTTTAGGATATGAATTGGACTTTTAGTTTATGTATTGGAATTTTAGTTTATAAATTGAAACTTTAGGATATGAATTGAACTTTTGTGGATAAGAACTGAAATTTTAGGAAATGAATTGAACCTTTAGGATATGAATTAAAATTTTGGTGTTTGAATTGAACTTTTAGGATATGAATTGGACCTTTAGGATATGAATTGGACTTTTAGTTTATGTATTGGAATTTTAGTTTATAAATTGAAATTTTAGGATATGAATTGAACTTTTGTGGATATGAATTGAAATTTAGGATATGAATTGAAATTTTTGTATATGAATTGAACTTTTAGGATATGAATTGAGCCTTTAGGATATGAATTGGACTTTTAGAATATGAATTGGACTTTTAGTTTATGTATTGGAATTTTAGATTATAAATTGAAATTTTAGGATATGCATTGAACTTTTGTGGATATGAATTGAAGTTTTAGGATATGAATTGGACTTTTAGTTTATGTATTGGAATTTTAGTTTATAAATTGAAATTTTAGGAAATGAATTGAACTTTTGTGGATTACAATTGAAATTTTAGGATATGAATTGAACCTTTAGGATATGAATTGGACTTTTAGTTTATGTATTGGAATTTTAGTTTATAAATTGAAATTTTAGGAAATGAATTGAACTTTTGTGGATATGAATTGAATCTTTAGGATATGAATTGAAATTTTTATGTATGAATTGAAATTTAGGATATGAATTGAGCCTTTAGCATATGCATTGGACTTTTAGGATATGAATTGGACTTTTAGTTTATGTATTGGAATTTTAGTTTATAAATTAAAATTTTAGGATATGAATTGAAATTAGGATATGAATTGAACCTTTAGGATATGAATTGAAATTTTTGTGTATGAATTAAACTTTTAGGATATGAATTGGACTTTTAGGATATAAATTGGACTTTTAGTTTATGTATTGGAATTTTAGTTTATAAATTGAAATTTTAGGATACGAATTGAACTTTTGTGGATATGAATTGAAATTAGGATATGAATTGAACCTTTAGGATACGAATTGAAATTTTTGTGTATGAATTAAACTTTTAGGATATGAATTGAGCCTTTAGGATATGAATTGGACTTTTAGGATATAAATTGGACTTTTAGTTTATGTATTGGAATTTTAGGTTATAAATTAAATTTTAGGATATGAATTGAACTTTTGTGGATATGAATTGAAATTTTAGGATATGAATTGTACCTTTAGGATATGAATTGAAATTTTTTTGTATGAATTAAACATTTAGGATATGAATTGAGCCTTTAGCATATGCATTGGACTTTTAGGATATGAATTGGACTTTTAGTTTATGTATTGGAATTTTAGTTTATAAAATAAAATTTTAGGATATGAATTGAACTTTTGTGGATATGAATTCAAATTAGGATATGAATTGAACCTTTAGGATATAAATTGAAATTTTTGTGTATGAATTAAACTTTTAGGATATGAATTGAGCCTTTAGGATATGAATTGTACTTTTAGGATATAAATTGGACTTTTAGTTTATGTATTGGAATTTTAGTTTATAAATTGAAATTTTTGGATATGAATTGAACTTTTGTAGATATGAATTAAAATTTTAGGATATGAATTGAAATTTTTGTGTATGAATTGAACTTTTAGAATATGAATTGAGCCTTTAGGATATGAATTGGACTTTTAGGATATGAATTGGACTTTTTGTTTATGTATTGGACTTTTAGGTTATAAATTGAAAGTTTAGGATATGAATTGAACTTTTGTGGATATGAATTGAAATTTTAGGATATGAATTGAACTTTTAGGATATGAATTGAATTTTTTGTGTATGAATTGAACTTTTAGGATATTGTCACGACCCCAACCCCGGCCGTGATGGCGCCCAACACAATGCTAGGCAAGCCCGACCAACTAATATCTCACAATCTCTTTCTTTATAATTTAATACCAATTTTCAGGATTTAATACCCATTTAATATAAATAGAAGTATGAATTTAACAGATGAAATGTGCGGAAACCATAATCACGAAAAATCTCTGTAAAACAGCCAACTGATCCGGTGTCATAAGTCTGAGCCTCTAATACAAGGTTTCAACAATCTAATACAGAAATATGTCTAAAATGCGGAATGATAAGTGGAGATAGAAGGAGAAATCGAGTCTGAGAACGCCATGCAGCTACCTCGATAACTCCGATGAAAACAAAACGGCAGGAAAGCTCGCTCTATGCCTCAGGAATACCTGTACCTGCACATATGGTGCAGGGAGTAATGTGAGTACTCCGACTCAGTGAGTAATAACAATAAATAATGGCTGACAGTATGAAATCACGTAAAGTCACGAACCAAAATCCCAACCCGGTCGTGATGGCGCCTCTCGTGAGGACAAGGCCAGCCAATCAACAAAACAGTACATCTCTTTATAATTACTTAGCAGGAATAAGTCTAAATCATGGGCAATATAATCTTAAATGCGAAATAAACGTGATAGAACAAGGAAAACCCTCCCAACTCAGCCCGAAATTGGGGTGTCACAAGTCATGAGCTACTACAGAGTTTACTAATATTTTACAAAGTCTGGAATTATCATAAATAACAAAGATAAGGGAGAAAACGGTGCTGCGGACGTCAACAACTACCTCGTTACTCCTAGTCACCGCCTGGTCTGGAAAGAATCAGCGCTCAGAAGCGAACTTAGCTCTGCCTGTATCTGCACACATGGTGCAGAGAGTAATGTGAGTACTCCGACCCAGTGAGTAATAAAAATAAATAACGACTGAAAACATGAAATCTCATAACGGCACAATATAGCGCTATCCCAAGCAGTAAAATCAGTTATACAGTAAAATAGTGAGTATCAGATAATTCTTCTTTTAAAACAGTAAAGACAAATAATTTCCACAATAAGGATAAATCAAAAGCTTGCCCCTCGGGCTCAATATGTAAATCTCAGTATAGTATCAGCCCCTCGGGCTCACTCCCAACTCACCAGCACACAACATCAGCCCCTCGGGCTCACTCCCAACTCACCACACACAAGCAACGGCCTCTCGGGCCCACTCCCAACTCACCTGGGTACCCTGCGCTCACTGGGGGTGTGTACAGACTCTGGAGGGGCTCCTACAGCCCAAGTGCAATATCAATAGGCCTGAAAGCCTTCACACATCACACACGAGGCCTGAAAGCCTCCTCATATAACACTCGAGGCCTGAAAGCCTCCTCACATCACTCAACATATCCTCACGTATGGCCCTCGGCCTCAATCAGTCCAGAAATAAATCATAAGCCTCTTGGGCATCAGTAAAACAATAGTGCTCAGCTCAATATCATTATAAATATCATTAAATCTCGAGTTGAGTATAAATGTAGCTGAGTTCACAAAATAATATAATTCAATTGGACTGAGTTCAAATAATATTTCAATTCGTGAGGAAAATAGTGATGTAAATTCACAAAAGATTTCAGATAATTGGCACGAAGCTCAAATATGGAAATAAGCCCAATCATAGTGAAAAACAATAAATCTTTATCAATTACGCGGTAAAAATATCAACTGAGATGGACCAAGTCACAATCCCCAATAGTAAATGACCCTGCGCTCGTCATACAACGCGTGTCTCATCTCAACATAGCAGTATGTTGTGCAATTCGGGGTTTCAAACCCTCAATGCATCATTTAAAATCATTACTCACCTCAAGACGGTCCAATGTCTACTCCGCTATGCCCTTGCCTCTCGAATTTACCTCTTCGCGCGTCGAATCTGGTCAAAACCACAACGAATACATTACAATAGGCTGAGGGAATATAACCCAATCGAAAAGACTCGAAAAATATCGAAATTCACGAAATTCGCAAAACCCGAGCCCCGGGCCCACTTCTCGAAAAATTACGAAAGTCACATCACCGGATTCCTAGTCTCGCCACGAGTCCGTACATATAAAATTTACCAAAATCGGAGTTCAAATGACCCCTCAAATCTTCAAATCTTATTTTCAAATCCCTAGGCCTAAATCTTCAATTTACTCCTCAAAAACATGTAATCTAGTCGGATTATTCGATAATAATTCAATATTATGGAGTATAAATAATCACAAGTGACTTACCTCAAGATTCCCAAGATTTCTTGCTAAAAATCGCCCAAAATCCGAGCTTGGAAATCAAAAAAAATGACCAAACTCGGACTGCTGGACATTAAATCTGTCCAGAAATTTTCGGTACTGTTCACGCGGGGGCACTGTTCATGCGCGTGAGGTCACTGTTCACTGTTCACCCGCGTGGTTACTAATCACGCGCGGGTACTGTTCACTGCTGCAAAAAATACAGCAGCTTTTAAGAAATTTGCAGCACAGCCATTTTTCACTAAATGAGCTCTAACTCCATCATACGAACTCAGAATTAGACGATTCTTGTTCCTATGAGTCACAAATAATAATACGAACACAACCCTTCAATCGAAACTCAATTCGGAGCTCGTTTGCCCAGTTCAATACCCATTTCGCTCGTTAAATAATTAACTCACATTTCACGTCAAAAACCCAATCGCGACTTGATGAAATTAAACCAAAATTTCCAAATCAGTCCTATAATTCATGATTTAAATTCTGGAAGTCTCGAAATCAAATTTGGATCTTTAGAACTAAAAATGAACCTTTAGATCATTACATTTATGCTCAAAACAGCAAAAATCTTCCAAAAATGACCCGTTGGGCATCCGAAACACACCCGAGGCCCCCGGGACCCCGACCAATAATACCAACCAGTCCCAAAATACATTACGGACTTGCTCGAGGCCTCAAATCACATCAAACAACGGTAAAATCATGAATCAACCTCCAATCCAAGTTTTATGAACTTTAGAATTTCCAACTTTTATTTCCGATGCCGAAACCTATCAAATCACGTCCGATTGACTTCAAATTTTGCACACAAGTCCAAAATGACATAACGAAGCTACAGAAATTCTCGGAATTCCATTCCGACTGTCGGATAAAAATTTCACCTATCAACCGGAAATCGCCAAAATACTAACTTCGCCAAAATGAGCTAATTTCTTCACCGGACGCCAAAATGAGCTATTTTCTTCACCGGACCTCCAAAATTAATTACGATTGCGCTCCTAGGCCTTAAATCATCCCCCGAAACTAACCGAATCATCGGAATTCAATTCTGAGCCTTCTAACTCACAAGTCAACGTCCGGTTAACTTTTCCAAACTAATTCTTCCTTAAAGAGACTAATTGTCCCATTTCATACCAAACTCGATCCGAATTGACTCAAATTCACCAAGTACACATATTGAAACATGAATAAGCATTTAACGGAGAATACGGGACGAAAATACTAGAAACGATGGTTCAGGTCGTTACATTCTCCCCAACTAAAACAAATGCTCGTCCTTGAGCGAGTTAAGAAACATACCTGGAGTTTCAAATAGGTGTGGGTACCTACTCCGCATCTCCTGCTCGGTCTCCCAAGTAGACTCCTCCACGAGCCGACCTCTCCACTGTACTTTCACTGATGCTATATCTTTTGATCTCAATTTTTGAACCTGTCGACTCAAAATAGCCACTATTTCCACATTATAAGTCAAATTTTCATCTAACTGTACTGTACTGAAATCTAAAATATGAGACGGGTCCCCAATGTACTTCCGGAGCATGGACACATGGAATACCGGATGAACACCTGACAATTTAGGCGGTAAAGCAAGCTCGTAAGCCACCTCTCCAATCCTCCTAAGTACCTCAAATGGTCCAATAAACTGCGGACTCAACTTCCCTTTCTTTCCGAACCTCATAATACCCTTCATCGGCGAAACCTTCAGCAAAACCTTCTCGCCCTCCATAAATGACACATCTCGGACCTTCCGGTCCGCATAACTCTTCTGACGCGACTGAGCTATGCGAAGTCTTTCCTGAATCACCTTCACCTTTTCTAAGGCATCCTGGACCAAATCTGTCCCCAACAACCTAGCCTCACCGGGCTCAAACCAACCCACTGGAGTTCTACACCGCCTCCCATATAAGGCCTCATACGGTGCCATCTGAATACTGGACTGATAGCTGTTGTTGTAGGCAAACTCTGCAAGTGTTAAAAATTCAACCCAAGAACCTCCAAAATCAATCACGCAGGCACGCAACATATCCTCCAATATCTGAATAGTACGCTCGGACTGTCCGTCCGTCTGAGGATGAAATGCTGAACTCAACTCCACCTGAGTGCCCAACTCGTGCTGAAAAGTTCTCCAAAACTAAGAAGTGAACTGAGTACCTCTATCCGAAATAATAGTAACTGGAACACCATGCAACCGCACAATCTCCTGAATAAAGATCCTAGCCAGCCGCTCCGCAGAATATGTGGTACACACCGGAATGAAATGCGCTGACTTGGTCAGCCTATCCACAACGACCCAAATCGAATCAAAATTCTTCAAAGTCCGAGGAAGGCCACTCACGAAATCCATAGTAACTCTCTCCCATTTCCACTCAGGAATAATCATCTGCTGAAGCAAACCGCCCGGTCTCTGATGCTCATATTTCACCTGCTGACAGTTGAGACACCGAGCCACATATCCCACAATGTCTTTCCTCATTCTCCTCCACTAGTAATGCTGTCTCAAGTCCTGATACATCTTTGCAGCATCCGTATGGATGGAATACCGCGAACTGTGGGCCTCCTCAAGAATCAAATCTCTAAGCCCATCAACATCGGGCACACAAATACGGACCTGCATCCTCAATACGCTATCATCACCTATAGTCACATCTTTGGCATTATCATGTTGAACTCTGTCCTTAAGGACAAGCAAATGCGGATCATCATACTGGTGCTCTCTGATGCGATCATATAAGGAAGATCGAGAAACCACACTAGCCAATACCTGGCTAGGCTCAGAAATATCTAACCGCACCAACTGATTGGCCAAGGTCTGAACATCAACTGCAAGAGGCCTCTCCCCAACTGGGATGTAAGCCAAACTCCCCATACTGACTGCATTTCGGCTCAACGCATCGGCCACTACATTGGCCTTTCCCGGATGATATAGAATGGTAATATCATAGTCTTTAAGTAACTCAAGCCATCTCCGCTGCCTCAAATTAAGATCTTTTTGTTTAAATAAATGCTGAAGACTGCGATGATCAGTGAATACCTCACAAGATACGCCATATAAATAGTGCCTCCAAATTTTTAAGGCATGAACTATAGCAGCCAACTCCAAATCATGATCATGGTAGTTCTTCTCATAGGGCTTCAACTGACGAGAAGCATAAGCAATAACTCTACCCTCCTACATTAGCACACAACCAATCCCAACTCTGGAAGCATCACAATATACCGTGTATGAACCTGTAGCTGATGGTAACACCAACACTGGAGCTGTGGTCAGAAGTGCCTTGAGCTTCTGAAAGCTCTCCTCACACTCACCGGACCATACAAATGGGGCACATTTCTGAGTCAACTTGGTCAAAGGCGATGCAATAGAATAACACCCCTAAACAAATCGGCGATAATAGCCTGCTAGCCCAAGAAAACTCTGAATCTCTGTGACTGAGGACGGTCTAGACCAACTCTGCACTGCTTCTATCTTCCTTGGATCAACCTGTATACCCTCGCTGGACACTATGTGTCCCAAAAATGCCACAGAACTTAGCCAAAATTCACATTTGGAGAATTTTGCATAAAGCTTCTCCTCTCTCAATCTCTGCAACACTACACGCAAATGCTGGGCATGCTCCTCCTGGCTACGCGAGTACACCAGGATATCATCAATGAATACAATAACAAATGCATCCAGATAAGGCTGAAATACATTGTTCATCAAATGTATGAACGCTGCTGGGGCATTGGTCAGCCCGAAAGACATAACCAAAAATTCATAGTGACCATATTTAGTCCTGAAGGTAGTCTTGGGAATATCCGACTCCCTGATTTTCAACTGGTGATAGCCCGAACGGAGATCAATCTTAGAAAATACCCTCGCTCCCTGAAGCTGATCAAATAAGTCATCAATGCGAGGCAAAGGATACTTATTCTTCACTGTTACTTTATTCAACTGCCTATAATCAATGCACATTCTCATTGTGCCATCTTTCTTCTTCACAAATAAAACAGGTGCACCCCACGGGGACACGCTAGGCTGAATGAACCCCTTATCTAGGAGTTCCTGAAGCTGCTCCTTCAATTCTTTCAGCTCTGCTGGTGCCATACGATATGGCGGAATAGAAATGGGTTGAGTGCCCGGCACTAATTCAATGCCAAAATCAATATCCCTGTCCGGCGGCATGCCCGGCAGGTCTGCAGGAAATACATCAGGAAAGTCCCTCACAACTGGGACAGAATCAATACTAGGAGTCTCAGGTCCAACATCCCGCACAAAATCCAGATATGATAGATAACCCTTCCCAACCATACTCTAGGCTTTCAAGAAAGAAATTACTCTGCTAGAGACATAATCAGTCATGCCACGCCACTCGATCCGCGGTACACCCGGCATAGCCAAAGTAACTGTCTTAGCATGACAGTCTAGAATAACATGACACAGAAATAACCAATCCATGCCCAATATAACATCAAAGTCCACCATGCTCAATAGCAATAGATCAACTCGGGTCTCCAAACCCTCAATAATCACAACACATGACCGGTACACAGGGTCTACAAAAACAGTATCGCCCACCGGGGTAGATACATGAACAGGTAAAGAAGGAAACTCTCGGGGCGTACCCAAATAATGAGCAAAATATGAGGACACATAAGAATAGGTGGAACCGGGATCGAATAATACAGAGGCATCTCTGTGGCAGACTGGACAATTCCTGTAATGACAGCATTTGAAGCAATAACATAAAAAAAATAGGCCCGTCCACCGCCTGATCGACCTTAATCCTCGTAAGCAATAACCGACTCACCAACACGCCTCAAACTGGAACCAATATAGCACAAAATCGTGCAATCAACTTATTTAATAGCAAACTCCCCAACTTGGCTCAAAAACATAGATCAAAACGCACTCAATAAATCATAACGCACATACTCTATTATTGCTGTAATACCATAGTGAGATTGAACTCACTCCTTCATAAGCTTGTGGAAACACAAATCATCTAGAATTTTAACTCTTCTGCAATTCTTGCATTCACTCACATAACAGTTAAGCCCACTCTCTAGGCGACCAAATTTAGATTTCAATGCATATTCTTTACTTGTAAATGAGATCTTCTAATAGACAGTATAAGAATCGCACCACCTTAGAACACTCCGCAGGAGATAACCCACATGTTTCACTTCTAATTAATATTTTTGTATACCTTCCACCGTCATTCACATTACACAATCACTTAGTCTTTCTGAGTCTAAACTCATACCGTAACATGAAATTTACTTCACTCCAAACAGGAGACATGAAAAGATTCTTCACGCGCCCATAACTCGGGGCTACACATCAGATCATAATGAAAATCAAACACTTAATAGTTCATCTATTATCCTGACGCCCTTCCTCATCACCTCCAAGTCATATAGATATATCTCGCAGTACTAACATACTCCTCACGTGGCTATCCAACCATCATTCCTACTAATAGGGACAATTCCGGACATATAATTTCAAAACTCTTGCTCGCATAATCAGCACTTCGGTGCTCAAGCCATAGGCAAGGATCTAGCCTCAAGTCCTCCAGACTGGCTTAACATCAAACTCATAGAGATTACGTCTCGCCCTTCGTCCGGGGAATTACAAGCCATCTAGGCACATCTAATACTGAGCGCTCGTTCGCGCATACGAACACGTGGATGGAATTGTAAGAGTTACTTTTTTTTTCCAGCTGAATCAAGGACGCACGATAAGAATTCAAGAATATGAAATTTTCCTAAAGGTACTGCAGCCTCTCGAGGATAAATACAGATGTCTCTGTATCGATCCGCGAGACTCTACTAAACCAGCTCATGACTTGCGAGACCTAGTAACCTAGGCTCTGATACCAACTTGTCACGACCCAAAATACCAACCCGATCGTGATGGCGCCTCTCGTGAGGACAAGGCCAGCCAATCAACAAAACAATACATCTCTTTATAATTACTTAGCAGGAATAAGTCTAAATCATGGGCAATATAATCTTAAATGCGAAATAAACGTGATAAAACAAGGAAAACCCTCCCAACTCAGCCCGAAATCGAGGTGTCATAAGTCATGAGCTACTACAGAGTTTACTAATATTTTAGAAAGTCTGGAATTATCATAAATAACAAAGATAAGGGAGAAAACGGGGCTGCGGACGTCAACAGCTACCTCGTTACTCCTAGTCACCGCCTGGTCTGGAAAGAATCAGCGCTCAGGAGCGAACTCAGCTCTGCCTGTATCTGCACACATGGTGCAGGGAGTAATGTGAGTACTCCGACCCAGTGAGTAATAAAAATAAATAATGACTGAAAACATGAAATCTCATAACGACACAATATAGCGCTATCCCAAGTAGTAAAATCAGTTATACAGTAAAATAGTGAGTATCAGATAATTCTTCTTTTAAAACATGTAAAGAAAAATAATTTCCACAGTAAGGATAAATCAAAAGCTTGCCCCTCGGGCTCAATATGTAAATCTCAGTATAGTATCAGCCCCTCGGGCTCACTCCCAACTCACCAGCACACAACATCAGCCCCTCGGGCTCACTCCTAACTCACCACACACAAGCAACGGCCTCTCGGGCCCACTCCCAACTCACCTGGGTACCCTGCGCTCACTTGGGGTGTGTACAGACTCCGGAGGGGCTCCTACAGCCCAAGCGCAATATCAATAGGCCTGAAAGCCTTCAAACATCACACACGAGGCCTGAAAGCCTCCTCATATAACATTCGAGGCCTGAAAGCCTCCTCACATCACTCAACATATCCTCACGTATGGCCCTCGGCCTCAATCAGTCCAGAAAATAATCATAAGCCTCTTGGGCATCAGTAAAACAATAGTGCTTAGCTCAACAACATTATAAATATCATTAAATCTCGAGTTGAGTATAAATGTAGCTGAGTTCACAAAATAATATAATTCAATTGGACTGAGTTCAAATAATATTTCAATTCGTGAGGAAAATAGTGATGTAAATTCACAAAAGATTTCAGATAATTGGCACGAAGCCCAAATATGGCAATAAGCCCAATCATAGTGAAAAACAATAAATCTTTATCAATTACGCGGTAAAAATATCAACTGGGATGGACCAAGTCTCAATCCTCAATAGTAAATGACCCCGCGCTCGTCATACAACGCGTGTCTCATCTCAACATAGCAGTATGTTGTGCAATCCGGGGTTTGAAACCCTCAGTGCATCATTTATAATCATTACTCACCTCAAGACGGTCCAATGTCTACTCCGCTATGCCCTTGCCTCTGGAATTTACCTCTTCGCATGTCGAATCTGGTCAAAACCACAACGAATATATTACAATAGGCTAAGGGAATATAACCCAATCGAAAAGACTCGAAAAATATCAAAATTCACGAAATTCGCAAAACCCGAGCCCCGGGCCCACTTCTCGAAAAATTACGAAAGTCACATCACCGGATTCCTAGTCTCGCCACGAGTCCGTACATATAAAATTTACCAAAATCGGAGTTCAAATGACCCCTCAAATCTTCAAATCTTATTTTCAAATCCCTAGGCCTAAATCTTCAATTTACTCCTCAAAAACATGTAATCTAGTCGGATTATTCGATAATAATTCAATATTATGGAGTATAAATAATCACAAGTGACTTACCTCAAGATTCCCAAGATTTCTTGCTAAAAATCGCCCAAAATCCGAGCTTGGAAATCAAAAAAAATGACCAAACTCGGACTGCTGGACATTAAATCTGTCCAGAAATTTTCGGTACTGTTCACGCGGGGGCACTGTTCATGCGCGTGAGGTCACTGTTCACCCGCGCAGTTACTGTTCACGCGCGGGTACTGTTCACTGCTGCAGAAAATACAGCAGCTTTTAAGAAATTTGCAGCACAACCATTTTTCACTAAAATGGCTCTAACTCCATCATACGAACTTGGAATTAGACGATTCTTGTTCCTATGAGTCACAAATAATAATACAAACACAAACTTTCAATCAAAACTCTATTCGTAGCTCGTTTGCCCAGTTCAATAACCATTTCACTCGTTAAACAATTAACTCACATTTCACGTCAAAAACCTAATCGCGACTTGATGAAATTAAACCAAAATTTCCAGATCAGTCCTATAATTCATGTTTTAAATTTTGGAAGTCTCGAAATTAAATTTGGATCTCTAGAACTAAAAATGAACCTTTAGATCATTGCATTTATGCACAAAACGGCAAAATCGTCCAAAAATGACCCGTTGGGCATCCGAAACACACCCGACGCCCCCGGGACCCCGACCAATAATACCAACCAGTCCCAAAATACATTATGGACTTGCTCGAGGCCTCAAATCACATCAAACAATGCTAAAATCATGAATTAACCTCCAATCTAAGTTTTATGAACTTTAGAATTTCCAACTTCTATTTCCGATGCCGAAACCTATCAAATCACGTCCGATTGACTTCAAATTTTGCACGCAAGTCCAAAATGACATAACGAAGCTACAAAAATTCTTCCGACCGTCGGATCAAAATTTCACCTATCAACCGGAAATCGCCAAAATAATAACTTCGCCAAAATGAGCTTATTTCTTCACCGGACCTCCAAAATTAATTCCGATTGCGCTCCTAGGCCTTAAATCATCCCCCGAAACTAACCCAATCATCAGAATTCAATTCTGAGCCCTCTAACTCACAAGTCATCGTCCGATTGACTTTTCCAAACTAATTCTTCTTTAAAGAGACTAATTGTCCCATTTCATACCAAACTCGATCCGAATTCACTCAAATTCACCAAGTAAACATATTGAAACATGAATAAGCATTTAACGGGGAATGCAGGACGAAAATATAGGAAACAACGGTTCGGGTCGTTACACGTAAAGGCACTAAGCAGTTCTATATCAAAACAGTAAAATCATTTAAGCAACAGTGAATGAGGAAATCATGTGAAATTCTTTAAACCAGGTAAAACAGATATAATCAGTATAAATCAGCTCCTCAAGCAGTTCAGATCATTTATTCGTTCTTATCCTCAGTTGTCAATTCATATACTTCTCACGATAACCGAATCAATATATATATATATATACCGCTGCGGCGTGCAGCCCGATCCGCATATCGCTGTGGTGTACAACCCGATCCATAATAATAATAGTCGACTGCACTCACTGGGGGTGTGCAGACTCCGGAGGGGCTCCTTCAGCCCAAGCACTTTATAATTGCTGGGGCGTGCAGCCCGATCCATATAAATAATTGCTGCGGCGTGCAGCCCGATCCATAATATGTATAATATATATATCTACTGCGGCGCGCAACCCGATCCATATCATATAAAATATCCTCACTATTGGGTCCTCGACCCGTCTCAGTCATTTAAAAATCACAGCCTTTCAGGCATAATGTACGGTCGGGATCTCAGCCCTCATATCTCTTCCTATTTATGATTAACATTTCAAAAATTTGGTTCATATCATTCTTAAACAATTGGAAACATGACTGAGGATATAAATTCTTTAACAAAATAAGTGAGGAAAACCAGTCAAAAATCCCCTAAGGGTTCTACAGGTCGGCACAAGGCCCCAAGCATGGCAACAAGCCCAATTCACAACAATAAAGTATATGTCTCAATCAAAAATGTAGTAAAATATCATTCGGGATGGACCAAGTCCCAATCCCCATAGCATTGAACCTCACGCTCGTCACACAGCGTGTATCTCAACTTAGTATAGCACTACGTTGTGCAAATCTGGGGTTTCAAACCCTCAGGACATCATTTAAAATCATTACTCACCTCAAACTAGCCAAAACTCTAGCTCGCTATGCCCTTGCCTCTCAAATTGGCCTCCACGCGCGTCGAATCTATCTAAAATCAGAACGAATACGTCACAATATGCTAAGGGAACAAAGCCCAAATGAAAACATTCGAAAATATCAAAAATCTCGAAATTAGCAAAACCTCAGCCCCAGGCCCACGTCTCTGAATCAGGTAAAATTTACATTTTCAAAATCCTCATACCCTCATGAGTCTAACCATACCAAAATTATCCAATTCTGATACCATTTGGTCCTTCAAATCATCATTTTACATTTTTAAAAGGTTTCACAATTTTCTTCCCAAATTCCACCCCAAATCACGAATTAAATGATGAATTCAGTGATAGATTCATGTATCTAGCCAAATCTGAGTTAAAATCACTTACCCCGATGAATTTCTTGAAAAACCTTCGAAAAATCGCCAAAATCCGAGCTCTCTAGGTCAAAATATTAAATAAAACCCAAAACCTCATATTTATAGGTACCCCCTCAGATTTCAGCTACCGCGGACAGCACCAAAATGACCGCGGTCCGCGCAAGCCAGTGCGGTCCGCGCAAACACAACCGCGGCCGCACAGGCCTTCCTCTACCGTGATAGGCTTTAGTATTTTGGACATAACCTTTTCTACATATGTCCAAATTGCAATATATTTACCTTTCTGGAAACTAGACACGAAGCGTTACAACTTTAGTTTTTGAATCACCTCAAAATTCCTTGTAGATCAAAAGATATGAGCTTCCGCAGTTGGACTAGCGGAAAGGTTCTTCACCGCGACCGCACCCACTTTTGTGCGGTCCGCGCGACGCCTACCGCGGCCGCGCCCGCTTTTGTGCGGTCCGCACAGCACTCACCGCGGGCACACTCATTTTTGTGCGGACCGCGTGGGTGAGTTCTGGGGCCTGCAACCCTCCTGGACCTGCTGCAACTATGATTTTCGACCTAAAACATCCCGGAACCTACCCGGGACCCCCGAAACTTCAAACTAATTGTACCAACACATCCCATGACATCGTTCAAACTTGTTCAACATTTCGGTCAAAGAACTCCAAGAACTCTTAAATTATGCTTTCTATCAAAAGGTCTATTAAATCTTGTCCGAATGACCTGAAATTTTGCACACACATCCCAAATGACACAACGAAGCTACTGCAACTCTCGGAATTCCATTCCGACCTTATATCAAAATCTCGCCTATAAACCGGAATTTGCCAAAATATCAATTTCGCCAATTCAAGCCTAAATCTCCTCTACAACTCCAAAACCCATTCCGATCGCGCTCCTAAGTCACAAATCACCTCTCGAAGCTAACCGAACCATCGGAACTCACTTCCGAGCCTTCTAACACATAAGTCAACATCCTCTTGACTTTTCCAACTTAAGCCTTCTTAAAAGAGACTAATTGTCTCATTTCTTAGCAAATCCTCTCTAAACTCGAATTAATCAACCCGATCATATAAAACACGGATAACGAAGCGTAAATAAGCTGGAATGGGAGAAAAGGAGCGATACTCATGAGATGACTGGCCGAGTCGTCACATCCTCCCCAACTTAAACAAACGTTCGTCCTCGAACGAGTCAAGAAACATATCTGGAGCCTTAAACAGATGAGGATATCTGCTCAGTATCTCCCGCTCGGTCTCCCAGGTACCTCCTCCAAGGGCCGACCTCTCCACTGAACTTTCACTGAAGTTATATCCTTTGACCTCAACTTCCGAACCTGGCGACCCAAAATAGCTGCTGGCTCCACATCAAAGGTCAAACCATCATCCAACTGAACCGTGCTGAAGTCCAAAACATGAGACGGATCCCCAATATACATTTTGAGCATAGAAACATGAAATACCGGATGCACACTCGACAGGCTGGGTGGCAAAGCAAGCTCATAATCCACCTCCCCAAACCTCCGAAGCACCTCAAAAGGCCCAATGAACCGCGGACTCAACTTGCCTTTCTTCCCAAACCTCATAACACCCTTCATGGACCAAACCTTCAGCAAGACCTTCTCACCAACCATATAGGATACATCTCGAACCTTCCGGTCTGCATAACTCTTCTGACGTAACTGAGTTGTACGAAGTCTTTCCTGAATCACCTTCACTTTCTCAAAGGCATCCTGAACCAAGTCTATTCCCAACATCCTAGCCTCGCCAGGCTCGAACCAACCAATTGGAGATCTACATCGTCTCCCATACAAGGCCTCATATGGTGCTATCTGAATGCTGGACTGATAGCTGTTGTTGTAGGCAAACTCTGCAAGCAGCAGAAACTCATCCCAAGAACCTCCAGAATCAATAACACAGGCGCGCAACATGTCCTCCAGTATCTGAATGGTGCGCTCGGATTGTCCGTCCGTCTGAGGATGAAACGCTGTGCTCAACTCTACTTGAGTACCCAACTCTCTCTGCACGACTCTCCAAAACTGCGAAGTAAACTGAGTACCTCTATCTAAGATGATGGAAACCGGAACACCATGCAACCGAACAATCTCTCGGATATAAATCCCTGCCAACCGCTCTAAAGAATAGGTAGCACACACAGGAATGAAGTGAGCGGACTTGGTCAGCCGATCCACAATCACCCAAATAGCATCAAACTTCTTCAAAGAGGAAGTCCAACCATAAAGTCCATAGTGATCCTTTCCCATTTCCACTCGGGAATAACCATCTGTTGATACAAGCCACCCGGTCTCTGATTCTCATATTTCACCTGCTGACAATTGAGACACCAAGCTACAAATCCCACAATATCTTTCTTCATTCTTCTCCACCAATAGTGCTGCCTCAAATCCTGATACATCTTCGCGGCACCCGGATGGATAGAATACCGCGAGCTATGGGGCTTTTCCAGAATCAACGCTCTAAGCCCATCCACATTGGGCACACAAATCCGGCCCTGCATCCTCAACACACCATCATCACCGATGGTCACATCTCTGGCATCACCATGCTGAACTCTATCCTTAAGGACAAGCAAATACGGATCATCATACTGGCGCTCTTTGATGCGATCATATAAGGAAGATCGAGAAACCACACAAGCCAACACCCGACTGGGCTCAAAAATATCCAATCTCACAAACCGATTGGCTAAGGCCTGAACATCAACTGCAAGGGGTCTCTCCCCAACTGGAATATATGCCAAACTCCCCATACTCACCGCCTTTTGGCTCAAAGCATCGGCCACTACATTGGCCTTTCCCGGATGATACAGAATAGTGATATCATAATCCTTAAGCAACTCCAACCATCTCCGCTGCCTCAAATTAAGATCCTTTTGCTTGAACAAATGCTGAAGACTGCGATGATCAGTGAACACCTCACAAGATACGCCATACAAGTAATGCCTCCAAATCTTCAATGCATGAACTATGGCAGCCAACTCCAAATCATGAACGGGGTAGTTTTTCTCATGGGGCTTCAACTGACGAGAAGCATAAGCAATAACTTTACCCTTCTACATCAACACACAACCAATCCCAACTCTCGAAGCATCACAATACACAGTATATGAACCTGAAGCTGATGGTAAAACCAACATTAGAGCTGTGGTCAAGGCTGTCTTGAGCTTCTGAAAGCTCTCCTCACACTCGTCCGACCATACAAATGGAGCACCATTCTGAGTCAACTTGGTCAAGGGTGATGCAATGGATGAAAATCCCTGAACAAAGCGGCGATAATAGCCTGCTAACCCAAGAAAGCTATGAATCTCTGTGGCTGAGGACGGTCTAGGCCAACTCTGAACCGCCTCTATCTTCTTTGGGTCATCCTGAATACCCTCGCTGGACACCACGTGTCCCAAGAAAGCCACTATACTGAGCCAAAACTCACACTTGGAGAACTTTGCATAAAGCTTCTCCTCCCTCAATCTCTGCAACACAACTCTCAAATGCTCCGCGTGCTCCTCCTGACTACGCGAGTACACCAGGATATCATCAATGAATACTATAACGAACAAATCAAGATAAGGCCGGAACACGCTGTTCATCAAATGCATAAATGTTGTTGGGGCATTGGTTAGCCCGAAAGACATAACAAGAAACTCATAATGACCATATCTGGTCCTGAAAGTAGTCTTAAGAATATTTGAATCCCCGATCTTCAACTGGTGATAGCCCGAACGGAGATCAATCTTAGAGAACACTCTCGCTCCTTGAAGCTGATCAAATAAATCATCAATGCGAGGCAAAGGATACTTGTTCTTAATTGTTACTTTGTTCAATTGCCTATAATCGATGCACATTCTCATTGTGCCATCCTTCTTCTTCACAAACAGAACAGGCGCACCCCAAGGTGACACACTAGGCCAAATGAACCCCTTATCTAGGAGTTCCTGAAGTTTTTCTTTCAATTCCTTCAACTCTGCTGGTGCCATACGATACAACGGAATAGAAATGGGCTGAGTGCTCGGCACCAGGTCAATACCAAAAGCAATATCCCTGTCTGGTGGCATGCCCGGCAGGTCTGCAGGAAAAACATCGGGAAAATCCTTCACAATTGGAACAAAATCAATACTAGGAGTTTCGGCTCCAACATCCCTCACAAACGCTAGATATGAAAGGCAACCCATCCCAACTATACGTTGGGCCTACAAGAAGGATATCACTCTACTAGGAACATAATCAGTCACACAACGCCACTCGATCCGCGGTACACCCGGCATAGCCAAAGTGACTGTCTTCGCATGACAGTCTAGAATAGCACGACATGGGGATAGCCAATCCATGCCCAAAATGACATCAAAATCCACCCTACTCAATAGCAATAGATCTACTCGGGTCTCCAGACCCCCAATAGTCACCACCCATGACCGGTACACACGGTCTACAACAACAGTATTGCCCACCGGGGTAGATACATGAACAGGTAAAGCAAGAAACTTACGGGGCGTACCCAAATAATGAGCAAAGTATGATGACACATAAGAAAAGGTGGAACCGGGATCAAATAATGCAAAGGCATCTCTGCGACAGACTGAAACAATACCTGTAATGACAGCATCCGAAGCAATGGCGTCGGGTCTGCCTGGGAGTGCATAGAAACGGGCTTGACCGCCCCCTGATCGACCTCCCCCTCTAGGGCGACCCTTGGCTGCCTGACCTCCACCCTTAGCTGGCTGGGCGTGTGGTGAAGTAACTAGAGCAGAAGTCGAGGGCTGACCCCTTTGCTGATCCTGACCATCGCGTAGTCGAGGACACTGCCTCCTCATATGCCCAAACTCTCCACACTCGTAACAACTACCCGGTGCTAGAGATGGGGACTGAAGGGAACCCCTGGCACCAGAATGGCCAGAAGAAGGACTTGCCACGGAAGAACCCTGGACCAATGGGGCACGAGATGAACTTTGAGTTGGAAGGGCGATGAGTGATGACTGGCCCTGCTGCGGCCCATGATAACCACGACCTGAGTATGCCCTACGATACTCTAGACGGGCCGACTGAGCGGGCCTAAAAGAACGACCTCTACCCTGCTGGAACTGGCCCCTCGAAAGAGAACAACTAAAACTGCCAGAGCCTCGAGGCCTCTTGGCCTCCCTCTCCTGACGGCGAACCATCTCAATCTCCCGAGCGATATCAACCACCTCCTCGAATGTAGCACTCAATACCCTCTCTCTAGTCATCAAGATATGGAGATGGTAGTTAAGGCCATCCACAAATCTCCTGATCCTCTCCCGATCGGTTGGAACCATCCAAACGGCATGACGAGCCAACTCGGAATACCTTGCCTCATACTGTGACACAGTCATATCTCCCTGCTTTAGCCACTCAAACTGCCTACGCATCTCCTCCCTGCGAGATTGCGGTACATACTTCTCCAAGAAGAGAGTGAAGAACTCCTGCCAAGTCAGGGGTGCTGCACCAACCGGCCTACGCCTCTCATACGCCTCCCACCAAGTAAAGGCAGCCCCAGTAAACTGAAAGGTGGTAAATGCCACACCACTAGTCTCAAGAATCCCTGCTGTACGAAGCATCCGCTGACACTTATCAAGAAAACCCTGGGCATCCTCGCCCTCGGCACTACTGAATGACGGAGGCTGGAGTCTACCAAACCTCTCAAGACGACACTGCTCATCGTCCGACATGACTGGCACAACAAACTCCTGAGTTGGTGCAACCGGCTAAGCTGGAGGTGCCCCCGGTGTCTGTAGTCCCTGTACTACCTGCTCAGGTGTGCGAGCACCGGGGGTCTGATTGCCTCCCACGGCCTGTGAAGTAGTTGTTGCTGTGGTGGCTGAAACTGCCTAAGCCAGGCCTGTGCAAACTGTAAAGATATGTGCCAAGGCCTCCTGTAGACCCAGAATCACGATGGGCACTGCTGGTTCCTGAACCGGTGCTGCTGCTGGAGCCTGATCCGGAGTTGGGGTAGCTGGTGGATCAATAGGTGCTGCCCTCGCTACTCTGCCTCTACCACGGCCACGACCGCGCCCACAGCCTTTGGTGACCTCAGTGGGTAGCACTGGTGGTCGTCCGCCTCGTCCGGTAGCGTGAGTCCTCGCCATCTGCGAGAGAATAGAATAACGAAAGTTTAGCACTCGGATCAACAAGTTCGCACGATAAGAGTTTCAAGGATATGAAGTTTTCCTAAAGGTTCTGCAGCCTCTCGAGGATAATACAGACGTCTCCGTACCGATCCGCGAGACTCTACTAAACCGGCTCATGACTTGCGAGACCAAGTAACCTAGGCTTTGATACCAAATTGTCACGACCCCAACCCCGGCCGTGATGGCGCCCAACATAATACTAGGCAAGCCGGACCAACTAACATCTCACAATCTCTTTCTTTATAATTCAATACCAATTTTTGGGATTTAATACCAATTTAATATAAATAGAAGTATGAATTTAACAGATGAAATGTGCGAAAACCATAATCACGAAAAATCTCTGTAAAACAGCCAACTGATCCAGTGTCACAAGTCTGAGCCTCTAATACAAGGTTTCAACAATCTAATACAGAAATATGTCTAAAATGTGGAATGATAAGTGGAGATAGAAGGATAAATCGGGTCTGCGAACGCCATGTAGCTACCTCGATAACTTCGATGAAAACAGAACGGCAGGAAAGCTCGCTCTATGCCTCAGGAATACCTGTACCTGCACACATGGTGCAGGGAGTAATGTGAGTACTCCGACCCAGTGAGTAATAACAATAAATAATGGCTGACAGTATTAAATCACGTAAAGGCACTAAGCAGTTCTATATCAAAACAGTAAAATCATTTAAGCAACAGTGAATGAGGAAATCATGTGAAATTCTTTAAACCAGGTAAAATAGATATAATTAGTATAAATCATCTCCTCAAGCATTTCAGTTCATTTATTCGTTCTTATCATCAGTTCTCAATTCATATACTTCTCACGATAACCGAATCAAAATATATACATATACCGCTGCAGCGTGCAGCCCGATCCATATATCGCTGTGGCTTACAGCCCGATCCATAATAATAATAGTTGACTGCGCTCACTGGGGGTGTGCAGACTTCGGAGGGGTTCCTTCAGCCCAAGCGCTTTATAATTGTCGCGGCGTGCAGCCCGATCTATATAAGTAATTGCATCTACGTGCAGCCCAATCCATAATATGTATAATATATATATCTGTTGCGGCGCGCAGCCCGATCCATATCATATAAAATATCCTCACTATTGGGTCCTCGACCCCTCTCAGTCATTTAAAAATCACAACCTCTCGGGCATAATGTACGGTCGGGATCTCAGCCCTCATATCTCTTCCTATTTATGATTAACATTTCAAAAATTTGGTTCATATCATTCTTAAACAATTGGAAACATGACTGAGGATATAAATTCTTTAACAAAATAAGTGAGGAAAACCAGTCAAAAATCCCCTAAGGGTTCTACAGGTCGGCACAAGGCCCCAAGCATGGCAACAAGCCCAATTCACAACAATAAAGTATATGTCAAATCAAAAATGTAGTAAAATATCATTCGGGATGGACCAAGTCCCAATCCCCAGAGCATTGAACCTCACGCTCGTCACACAGCGTGTATCTCTAACTTAGTATAGCACTACGTTGTGCAAATCCGGGGTTTCAAACCCTCAGGACATCATTTAAAATCATTACTCAACTCAAACGGACCAAAACTCTAGCTCGCTATGCCCTTGCCTCTCAAATCGATCTCCACGCGCGTCGAATCTATCCAAAATCAGAACGAATACGTCACAATATGCTAAGGGAACAAAGCCCAAGCGAAAACATTCGAAAAATATAAAAAATCCCGAAATTAGCAAAACCCGAGCCCCGGGCCCACGTCTCGGAATCGGGTAAAATTTACATTTTCAAAATCCTCATACCCTCACGAGTCTAACCATACCAAAATTATCCAATTCCGATACCATTTGGTCCTTCAAATCATCATTGTACATTTTTGAATGATTTCACAATTTTCTTCCCAAATTCCACCCCAAATCACGAATTAAATGATGAATTCAATGATAGATCCATGTATTCTAGCCAAATCTGAGTTAAAATCACTTACCCCGATGAATTACTTGAAAAACCTTCGAAAAATCGCCAAAATCCGAGCTCTCTAGGTTTAAATATTAAATAAAACCCAAAATCTCGTATTTATAGGTACCCTCTCAGATTTCAGCTACCGCGGGCCACACCAAAACGACCGCGGTCCGCGTAAGCCAGTGCGGTCCGCGCAAACACAACCGCGGCCGCACATGCCTTCCTCTGCAGTGATAGGCTTTAGTATTTTGGCCATAAATTTTTCTACATATGTCCAAATTGCTATATCTTTACCTTTCTGGAAACTAGACACGAAGGGTTACAACTTTCGTTTTTGAATCACCTCAAAATTCCTTGTAGATCAAACGATATGAGCTTTCGAAGTTGGACCAACGGGAAGGTTTTTCACCGCGGCCGCGCCCACTTTTGTGCGGTCCGCACAGCACTCACCGCGGGCGCACTCACTTTTGTGCGGACCGCGTGGGTGAGTTCTGGGGCCTGCAACCCTCCTGGACCTGCTGCAACTATGATTTTCGGCCTAAAACATCCCGTAACCTACCCGGGACCCCCGAAACTTCAAACTAATTATACCAACACATCCCATGACATCGTTCAAACTTGTTCAACATTTCGGAACGCTTCCAACAACATCAAATCACCAATTTAACATAGGATTCAAGCCTAAGAACTCTTAAATTATGCTTTCGATCAAAAGGTCTATCAAATCTTGTCCGAATGACCTGAAATTTTGCACACACATCCCAAATGATACAACGAAGCTACTGCAACTCTCGAAATTCCATTCCGACCCCTATATCAAAATCTCTCCTATCAACCGGAATTTGCCAAAATATCGATTTCGCCAATTCAAGCCTAAATCTCCTCTACAACTCCAAAACCCATTCTGATCGCGCTCCTAAATCACAAATCACCTCCCGAAGCTAACCGAACCATCGGAACTCACTTCCGAGCCTTCTAACATATAAGTCAACATCCGATTGACTTTTTCAACTTAAGCCTTCTTAAAAGAGACTAAGTGTCTCCTTTCTTACCAAATCCTCTCCGAACTCGAACTAATAAACCCGATCACATAAAACACGGATAATGAAACGTAAATAAGCTGGAATGGGGGAAATGGAGAGGTACTCATGAGACGACTGGCCGAGTCGTCACAGATATGAATTGAGTCTTTAGGATATGAATTGGACTTTTTGGATATGAATTGGACTTTTAGTTTATGTATTGGAATTTTAGGCTATAAATTGAAATTTTAGGATATCAATTGAACTTTTGTGGATATGAATTGAAATTTTAGGATATGAATTGGACTTTTAGTTTATGTATTGGAATTTTAGTTTATAAATTGAAATTTTAGGATATAAATTGAACTTTAGTGGATATGAATTGAAATTTTAGGATATGAATTGAACCTTTAGGATATGAATTGAACTTTTAGGATATGAATTGGACTTTTAGTTTATGTATAGGAATTTTAGTTTATAAATTGAAATTTTAGGATATGAATTGAACTTTTGTGGATATGAATTGAAATTTTAGGATATGAATTGTACCTTTAGGATATGAATTGAAATTTTTGTGTATGAATTGAACATTTAGGATATGAATTGAGCCTTTAGCATATGAATTGGACTTTTAGTTTATGTATTGGAATTTTAGTTTATAAATTGAAATTTTAGGATATGAATTGAACTTTTGTGGATATGAATTGAAATTTTAGTATATGAATTGTACCTTTAGGATATGAATTGAAATTTTTGTGTATGAATTGAACATTTAGGATATGAATTGAGACTTTAGCATATGAATTAGACTTTTAGGATATGAATTGGACTTTTAGTTTATGTATTGGAATTTCAGTTTATAAATTGAAATTTTAGGATACGAATTGAACTTTTGTGGATATGAATTGAACCTTTAGGATATGAATTGAAATTTTTGTGTATGAATTAAAGTTTTAGGATATGAATTGAGCCTTTAGGATATGAATTGGACTTTTAGGATATGAATTGGACTTTTAGTTTATGTATTGGAATTTTAGTTTATAAATTAAAATTTTAGGATATAAATTGAACTTTTGTGGATATGAATTGAAATTTTAGGATATGAATTGGACTTTTAGTTTATGTATTTGAATTTTAGGTTATAAATTTAAATTTTAGGATATGAATTGAACTTTTGTGGATATGAATTGAAATTTTAGGATTTGAATTAAACTTTTAGTTTATGTATAGGAATTTTAGTTTATAAATTGAAATTTTAGGATATGAATTGAACTTTTGTGGATATTAATTAAAATTTTAGGATATAAATTGAATCTTTAGGATATGAATTGAAATTTTTGTGTATGAATTGAACAGTTAGGATATGAATTGAGCCTTTAGCATATGAATTGGACTTTTAGTTTATGTATTGGAATTTTAGTTTATAAATTGAAATTTTAGGATACGAATTGAACTTTTGTGGATATGAATAGAAATTAGGATATGAATTGAACCTTTAGGATACGAATTGAAATTTTTGTGTATGAATTAAACTTTTAGGATATGAATTGAGCCTTTAGGATATGAATTGGACTTTTAGGATATAAATTGGACTTTTAGTTTATGTATTGGAATTTTAGTTTATAAGGATATGAATTGAACTTTTGTGGATATGAATTAATATTTTAGAATATGAATTGAAATTTTGTGTATGAATTGAACTTTTAGGATATGAATTGAGCCTTTAGGATATAAATTGAACTTTTAGGATATGAATTGAACTTTTAGTTTATGTATTGGAATTTTAGGTTATAAATTGAAATTTTAGGATATGAATTGAACTTTTGTGGATATGAATTGAAATTTTAGGATATGAATTGCACCTTTAGGATATGAATTGAAATTTTTGTGTATGAATTGAACTTTTAGAATATGAATTGAGCCTTTAGGATATGAATTGGACTTTTAGGATATGAATTGGACTTTTAGTTTATGTATTCGAATTTTAGGTTATAAATTTAAATTTTAGGATATGAATTGAACTTTTGTGGATAAGAATTGAAATTTTAGGATTTGAATTGGACTTTTAGTTTATGTATTGGAATTTTAGTTTATAAATTGAAATTTTAGGATATGAATTGAACTTTTGTGGATATGAATTGAAATTTTAGGATATTAATTGGACTTTTGGTTTATGTATTGGAATTTTAGTTTATAAATTGAAATTTTAGTATATGAATTGAACTTTTGTGCATATGAATTTAAATTTTAGGATATGAATTGTACCTTTAGGATATGAATTGAAATTTTTGTGTATGAATTGAACATTTAGGATATGAATTGAGCCTTTAGCATATGAATTGGACTTTTAAGATATGAATTGGACTTTTAGTTAATGTATTGGAATTTTAGTTTGTAAATTAAAATTTTTGGTTATCAATTGAACTTTTGTGGATATGAATTGAACCTTTAGGATATAAATTGAAATTTTTGTGTATGAATTAAACTTTTAGGATATGAATTGAGCCTTTAGGATATGAATTGGACTTTTAGGATATAAATTGAACTTTTAGTTTATGTATTGAAATTTTAGTTTTTAAATTAAAATTTTTGGATATGAATTGATTTTTGTGGATATGAATTAAAATTTTAGGATCTGAATTGATATTTTTGTGTATGAATTAAACTTTTAGAATATGAATTGAGCCTTTAGGATATGAATTGGACTTTTAGGATATGAATTGGACTTTTTGTTTATATATTGGACTTTTAGGTTATAAATTGAAAGTTTAGGATATGAATTGAACTTTTGTGGATATGAATTGAACCTTTAGGATATAAATTGAAATTTTTGTGTATGAATTAAACTTTTAGGATATGAATTGAGCCTTTAGGATATGAATTGGACTTTTTGGATATGAATTGGACTTTTAGTTTATGTATTGGAATTTTAGGCTATAAATTGAAATTTTAGGATTTGAATTGAACTTTTGTGGATATGAATTGAAATTTTAGGATATGAATTGGACTTTTAGTTTATGTATTGGAATTTTAGTTTATAAATTAAAATTTTAGGATATAAATTGAACTTTTGTGGATATGATGTCAGGACCCAATCCCCGAACCCGGTCGTGATGGCCCCTCTCGTGAAGACAAGGCCAGCCGGACCGAAATAGAATACCCCTTTTAAACAGTTAATCATCATAAACAGTAAGAACATATAATATAATATTCATAAATTGCGAAACTTTAACGATAGCAACAGTGGAAACCATCCCGACACAACCCAAACCGGGGTGTCACAAGTCATGAGCTACTACAGAATCTGCTATAGGTCTACAAGTACGGAATCCGATACAACAGTCTGAAGAAACATAAATGATAGAGGATAAGAGAGACAAGGGGCTGCGGCGTCAACAGCTACCTCGTAACTCCAAATCACTGCCTAGCCTGGACTGAAACAACACTCAGGTGCGGACTCTGCTATACTTGAATCTGCACATACGGTGCAGGGAGTAATGTGAGTACTCCGACTCAGTGAGTAATAACAATAAATAATGGCTGAAGGTATGAAAACACGTAAAGGCACAAAGCAATTCCATATCAAGCAGTAAAAATCACTTAAAGCAGTAAATCAGTGAAGAATTTTGAAACAAGTAAAACCGGTAATTTAACAGGTAAATAACAAGTAGAAATCCGCCCCTCGGGAACAGTATCAATCGCTCAGCATAGTATTAGCCCTCGGGCTCACTCTCAGTACAGTATCAGCTCCTTGGAATCAGTATCAATCACTCAGAACAGTATCAGCCCCGCGGGCTCACTCTCAGTACAGTATCAGTCCCTCGGGCTCACTCTCATAACAGTATCAGCCCCGCGGGCTACCTCACAATCACTCATATCAGCCTTTCGGGCATAGTATCAATCGCTCAGCATAATGGGTACCCGCGCTCACTGTGGGTGTGTAGACTCCGGAGGAGCCCCTTACGGCACAAGCGCTATATCAAGCCACCTCATGGCATCATCACTCGGCACTCGGCCTCACATCACTCGGGCCACCTCGTGGCATATAAAGTATCTCAGGCCCTCGGCCTCATATCACTCAGCATATCCTCACATATAGCCCTCAGCCTCACTCAGTCCAAAAATCATCACAAGCCCCTTGGGCATTAGTAAAGCAGTAGTTCTCAGCCCAAAACATGATGTAGAAATATCATTTAAGTTTCAAATCTGAGTAAAAGTGGATGAGTTTGTAAAACAGTAGATATCAATAGGACTGAGTTCAAATAATAAGTCAAGCAGTGAGGAAACAGTGATAAAAATCCCCGAAGGGTTCAAATAATTGGCATGAAGCCCAAATATGGCAATCAACCCAAGACATGACGATAACAAATGAATTTCAGTCAAATATTCGGTAAAATCGTCAATCGGGATGGACTAAGTCACAATCCTCAGTAGTGAAAGACCCCACGCTCATCATCCAGCGCGTATCTGTAACGACCCGACCGGTCGTTTTGAGCTCTAACGCGTCGTTCAGTAGTTGAAAGTCATGAACAACTTCATTTCAGGTATATTGACTTGTACGTATGGTCAGAAGAATATTTTAGTATTTCAGTAGTTGAATTTAAGCATGTCGTTCAGTAGTTGGATAACCCGTGAGCATTTCGGCGTATATTGTGGAAGTTAGTATTTTAGAAGAATTTCATAAATTTGGGTTGGAAGGCATTTTAGAGTTATAGATGTCCGTTTGGGATTCCGAGTCTGGGAATAGCTCCGTATGGTGATTTTGGAGTTGGGAGCGTGATCGGAAGTGAATTTGGATGTCCGGAGGTCATTTTGAAGTCATTTGGCTAAATATAGAAATTTGAAGGTTTTTGAGAAAATTCGAGTGGAAGTGGAAATTTTGATATCGGGGTCGGAATGTGATTCCGAAAGTTGGTGCAAGTCCGTAATGTCGAATGTGACTTGTGTGCAAAATTTGAAGTCATTCGGACTAGTTTTGGTAAGGTTTGAGACACTTAGTCTCTTTTAAGGAAGCTTAAGTTAGAAAAGTCAAGCGGATATTGACTTATGTGTTAGAGGGCTCAAAATGTGAATTTTATGGTTCGGATAGCTTCGTTAGGTGATTTGGGACTTAGGAGTGTGTCCGGAATATTTTTGTGATGACCGGTGTAGAATTAAGCTTGAATTGGCAAAGTTAGTATTTTGGCGAATTCCGGTTGATAGGTGAAATTTTGATCCGAGGGTCGGAATGGAATTCCGAGAGTTGTTGTAGCTTTCGTTATGTCATTTTGGACTTTTCTGCAAAATTTGAGGTCATTCGGATGAGGTTTGGTTGGGTTTTTGATCAAAAATGGAATTTGGAAGTTCTTGAGATTCATAGGCTTGAATCCGGTGATGATTTGATGTTTTGATGTTATTTTGGGTGTTCCGAAGGTTGGGACAAGTTTGAATGATATTGTGGGACATGTTGATATAATTGGTTAAGGTCCCTAGGGCCTCGGGTGGATTTCGGAAGGTTAGCGAAATGGAATTCGGACCCAAAAAGAAAAGAAAAAGCTGCTACAATTTCTCCTGCTAAGCTATCTTTGGACAGCAGATGTGCAGTCGTGAAGCATAATTGAGGCCTATATCTTTTGATCTACAAGGAATTTTGAGATGATTCAAAAACGAAAGTCGTAGCCCTTCGTGTCCAGTTTCCAGAAAGCTAAGGAATCGTAATTTGGACAAATGTAGAGAAAGTTATGATCGATTGAAGATGACTGGTGGAGCAGTTTCTCCAGAATTTTCGGATTTCATGGAGCCGACTTTAGAAGCTCATATCTCGGGATATATAAAGAGTTATATGGTGTACAACTTATCAAATTAAAGATCTCCGAGTCTAGTTTCTAAATCTTTAAACCATTTGTAATTTGGACATTTATACAAGACGTTATGGGTGTTTAAACAGAAGGTATCTGACAAGGGAAAATTTTAATAGGATGTACAACTTGTATAGCACAAGTGCAAGGTACAACTCGCCGAAGCACGAGCAGATTCTTTAAACACGGATTTGGCTTATTTCTTTCATTTCTTTCATTTGGCTGGGATGATTTTGGAGAGAATTTCAAGGGGGATTTTATCAAGCATAAAAGGTGAGTTGTTTCTACTTATTTCCAAGTTAAATACAAGATTATATGTGAATTAGAACATGAAAATCAGTAGAAAGGGTTTTAGGGCTTGTGCTTTTGAAATTTTCTAGGGTCGATTTGAAGGGTCAAACGAGCTCCGATTTTTGTGTTCTTTATATGTACGGACTCGTGAGAGGACGAAGAACATCTTGGTATAAAAATTTCTAAGTTTTGAGACGTGGGCCCGGTACTCGGGTTTTGTCAAATTCGTGAATTTTGATATTTTTCGATTGCTTTCGATTGGGTATTGTCCCTTTAGCATAATGCGACATATTCGTTGTGATTTTGGACAGATTCGACGCACGTGGAGGCCAATTGGAGGGGCAGAGGCGTCGCGAGCTAAAGAAGTAGCCGGTTTGAGGTGAGTAATTGATGTAAATGATGTCCTGAGGGTTTGAAACCCTGGAATTTCACATCGTAACGCTATATTGAGGTGACTTGCACGCCGGATAACGGGCGTGGGGTAGAGCACCATTGGGGATTGTGACTTAGTCCGTCCCGAGAGATGTTTTTACCGTGTTTTCTACTTGGATTTAATTGTTACATTTGGGCTTCTTGCCAATTATTTGAATCCTTCAGGGATTGACATCACTGTTTTCGCATACATGCATATCATTTGATCTCAGTCCAAGGTTTTAAATACTGTTTTGCAAACTCAGCCATCTTTCTAAGATTTGAAAACTTAAATGATATTTCTAAATGATATTTCAGGCTGAAAACTACTGTTTTACAAATGCCCAAGGGGCTTATTATGATTTCTGGACTGAGCATGGATCGGGTTGTGTGCCGCAGCAGTGATTTGAAATAGTGGTAACAATGACACTGTATGATGTAACTTGAAACAGTGGTAACAATGGCACTGTGTGATATAAATTGGTCAGGTAACAATGACTGACCAGGACTTGATTGATGCCACGAGATGGCTTGTTATTGTGCTTGGGCTGTAGGGGCCCCTCCGGAGTCTGTACACACCCCCAGTGAGCGCCGTCGACAATAAATAAATATGGATGGCTCGGGCTGCACGCCGCAAGGGGTACTAGAGGGTACCGTCATATGCATTGCATTGCACTCATGCATTTATTCCTCATCTGCATTATCCGCCATAATAATTATGTGCTCTTATTTCATTGACTGGTTGCTTCATACTGTTCTGAGCCTGAGGGGCTGATACTTTTCTGAGATACTGAGCCCGAGGGGCTGATACTGTTCTGAGATACTGAGCCCGAGGGGCAGATTTCTACTTATTATTTTGATACTAAGCTCGAGGGGCAGATTTCTACTTATTATTTTGATACTGAGCCCGAGGGGCAGATTTCTACTCGTTGTTTTGATATTGATCCCGAGAGGTAGATTTCCACTCGTCATTTTACTGCCAAATTACCTGTTTTTACTGGTTTTAAAGAAATTTCACATGATGTTTCACTGAATTGTTATTTTAAATGATTTCACTGCTTCTGTATAGAGTGTTGTGTGCCTTAACGTGTTTTCTTACCCTCAGTTATTATTTATATTTATTACTCACTGGGTTGGAGTACTCACATTACTCCCTGCACCATGTGTGCAGGTACAGGTATTCCTGAGGCATAGAGCGAGTTTTCTACTGTTCAGTTTTCATCGGAGTTATCGAGGTAGCTGCATGGCGTTCGCAGACCCGTTTCTCCCTTATCTTCTATATTTATGAAATCTTCAGATGTCATTCCTAATTCCATACCTTGTAGAATTTTAGTAAACTATGTAATAGCTCATGACTTGTGACACCCCGGTTAGGGCTGAGTTGGGTTGGATTTCCATATTTTATCAATACTTTCCGCTATTGGATATTATTAAACAATGTTTATACTATAATTGTGTTAATTAATTGTCTTAAAAGGATGAATTAGGTTGAATGGCTGGCCTTGTCTTCATGAGAGGCGCCATCACGACCAGGTTCGGGAATTGGGTCGTGACAAGTTGGTATTAGATCCTAGGTTACATAGGTCTCACGAGTCATGAGCAGGTTTAGTAGAGTCTCGCGGATCGGTACGGAGACGTCTGTATTTATCCTCGAGAGGCTACAGAACCTTTAGGAAAACTGCACATTCTTGAATTCTTATCGTGCGTTCTTGATTCAGCTTGAAAAGTAACTCTTGAAATTCCTTCCACGCGTTCGCATGAGCGCTCAGTATCAGATGTGCCTTGATGGCTTGTAATTCCCTGATTGAGGGACGAGATGTGATTTCTATGAGTTGATGTTGGGCCAGTCTGAAGCACTTGAGGCCGGATCTTTTCCTACGGCTTAAGCACCAAGGTGCTGATTGTGTGAGCAAGTGTTTTGAACTTATATGTCTGGAATTGCCCCTATTAGCGGGAATGACGGCTGGGTAGCAATGTTATGGGTATGTTAGTACTGCGAGATGTTTCTCTATGACTTGGAAGTGTCGAGGAAGATATGGTGGATGATAGGTGAACTATTAAGTGTATGATTTCCATTGTGATTAGAGGTGTAGCTCCGAGTTATGGGCGTGAAGAATTTTTTCAAGTCTTCTGTTTGGAGTGAAGTGAATTTCATGTTACAGTATGAGTTTAGACCCATGAAGACTAAGTGATTGTGTAATGTGTATGACGATAGGAGGTATACAAAAATGTTAATTGGAGGCAAAGTAGGTGGGTTATCTCATGCGGAATAATCTACGTAGGTGTGTTCCTTATAATGTTGAGTAGAGAGTTTATTTTCTACTAACAGGGTGTATGTGTTGAGATTTGAATTTGACTCTAATTGAGAAATTTGAGTTCATTGTCACGAGAATGAAGGTGATCTTAGTAGTGGAATTGAGGTATTTTACGGTCTGTGTTACCTAAGCTTGTGAAGAATTTTTGTTGAACTAGCTATAGTAATATGGCAATATTTCTGAGTTTGATGACCTGCGTGGCCTGGTTGAATCAGAGGAAATTAGATCTGATAGCTTGATTAGGAGAAAATGGATTTCCAAGTGTTCTTGATGGTTTTTACCATGGTTTAAAATAGATACTTTCTACAGGTATGGGGAACGTGTTGTGTATTGTGAGTTCCTGTATATTCCTTCATTATTGATGGGGTACGAAGGTTTTAGAGCGAGGTTCTGTTTAATGTGGGGTTTCCTACTAGTACTTTGTTGGTTTGAGTGGTTATGGTGATCGAGAATGGTGTTGCGAGTATACGAGTTGTGTAGTATGTTATGCGATTATATCTAGGGTTATTGTTATGGCTTGACACAGTTTGTTCGGACTTATACAGTGTGTGTATGTGAGATTCGGGTCTTGAAAAGAATTCTGGATGTTAGAAATTGGGCTCCAAGGATTTTGGGGTAAGGTTAAAGTAATGTTTATTATTCACTACAATGGGTTTAATGTGTTTTAGAATAATTGGTTCCAACTTTTTTTTATGAATTATATGCCCTACAGGTGTGAGGGTTCATTAAGTGCTATGAAAAAAAATGTTTACGAAATTTATTGAGAAGAAGAAAGAAAGGAAATTGAAAACTGCAGTTGGCACAATATGAAATATTTAAACCTGGCTGCAAGCCGCGGTGGAGGTTATGTAAGGACAAGGTCCTTGTGGTAAATAATTATGAGTTTAAAGTTTTCCTTTGTAAAGTTTAATTCGTATGATAATATTAAAGGGAGTCATGCCAGTTAGGTTGATTTGATAATTCTTGTATATTTTATGTCCACATTCAGCCATTTTCATACTGTAAACATTGCGTTTTAGCTTATGAGATGAGTTCCCAGGTGACGTTAAATGTGACTCATTAATCTGAGTAAGTAATAATGAGGTCTTCATGCCTCACATTCTGTTGTCAGTATTGTGAAAATTTGAAATGAGGTGGTGGTTAATATGAGATTTATTGATAATGATGGAATTATTTATGAATAACTATTAAGACCAGAAATGTGGTTATGATCATACAAATGATGCGTTTCATGTCAAAATATCATTGTGATAATGTCGGGCTTGTAATGCGGAGATTAGTGTTATTGATATACTTGTGGTACTTGTTGGGTTGTGGACATACTGTTAGGAGTTGTTTTGGTGTTACTCTGACAGGTGGATAGGCCCAATTACAAGGGAGACTCTGCCGAAATATTTGAAAAATCTGGGAGTTAGTCAAATTTTGGGGACTTAAGAAAGTTGAAATGTTGGAAGAATATCTAAGATCTATATGAAGTCGTTCGGTTCATTTGGTTGTGGATTGTGGGGTGTTGTCCCGGCTATGGTGGTAGTTCTTTCATGTTATGAGAAGAAATGACTTATTACGGGCCCAGGAAAGGCTATCAGCCTAGTTCAGTGCGAGCAGAATCGACCTGAAGTGGGTGAATGGATTTAAATAGGATTATGGGCTTCATGTGAGTCAGATGTGTTCATTTTAGTATAGCGCTCCTCAAGGAGGGGTGTTGGAATATCATATGTTATTCTGTGTTCGTCAACTCATGTAATATTGTGATTGTGCCATGTGTGATGTGAAACGGCTTGATATATTCCTATTCTTTGGGGAAAAGTCCATATTAGTTGTGTGAGTTGAGCAGTCCATTCCTGAATCATTTCCTTATGTATCTTGTTCGCATTATGGCCTATTGGCGCATTTTTGCATCATGTGAGACCGTTGGTCATTGTCTATGGTGATTGGTTGTCTGAGCAGCTTGTACTAGGTGAGGCGAGACTATTGGTATCGGGGACCATTGCAGTGGGATTATGTGAGGTATATTACAGGGCAGTTACCAGTATTTGGGTAGTAATGAAGTGATGATTTTAGTCAAAAAAGAGAGAATTCATGTTTGGTTAACTCTGCAATTGGTTAGAAATTTCTGCACATCTCTTCCGTTGTGGTTGTATCGTCAGAATAATAACAGAATGTATAGGTATATCATCATATGCATTGGGAGCATCAGAGTCGTAGAATTTTGGTTATTAAGGTTCATGGAGTGTCATTGTGGTTAGATGGTGAATTATGCGATGCATGATGCTAATTAAACAAAGGTACGCAGTCGTGTTCTGGTACCTCGTGTGGTAGTTGATACAGTGTTTATATACAAGGAACAGGTCTGGCAGAGAATTTTAGGTGTTGGAATTGGGTTTTGAGCTTATTGTATGGATAAAAGAGGATATCTGCAGATTTGATCAAACTAATGTGTCCATATGAGTTGTGGTAGCACGATTAGGTGCATGAGGTGTTAAACAGTGATTTCAGATAACTTAAGAGCAGTTCTTGGAACGTTCGAGGACGAACGTCTATTTAAGTGGGGGAGAATGTAACGACCCGACCGGTTGTTTTGAGCTCTAGCGCATCGTTCAGAAGTTGGAAGTCATGAACAGCTTCATTTTAGGTATATTGACTTGTACGTATGGTCAGAGTTGAATTTCAGGAAATTCGGAGTCAAATTGGAAAGAAACTTTTCATTGCGGCAACCTTAAGTTGAAGAAAATGGCTAAGATTGGAATTTTGAGTAAACGACCTCGGAATTGGGATCTGAAAGTTCCAACATGTTCGTATGATGATTTCGGACTTGGGCGTATGTCCGGATTTGGTTTTGGATAACCCGTGAGCATTTCGGCGTATATTGTGGAAGTTAGTATTTTAGAAGAATTTCATAAATTTGGGTTGGAAGGCATTTTAGAATTATAGATGTCCGTTTGGGATTCTGAGTCTAAGAATAGCTCCGTATGGTGATTCTGGAGTTGGGAGCGCAATCGGAAGTGAATTTGGATGTCCGGAGGTCATTTTGAAGTCATTTGGCTAAATATAGAAATTTGAAGGTTTTTGAGAAAATTCGACTGGAAGTGGAAATTTTGATATCGGGGTCGGAATGCGATTCCGAAAGTTGGTGCAAGTCCGTAATGTCGAATGTAACTTGTGTGCAAAATTTGAAGTCATTCGGACTAATTTTGGTAAGGTTTGAGACACTTAGTCTCTTTTAAGGAAACTTAAGTTGGAAAAGTCAACCGGATATTGACTTATGTGTTAGAGGGCTCGAAATGTGAATTTTATGGTTCGGATAGCTTCGGTAGGTGATTTGGGACTTAGGAGTGTGTCCGGAATATTTTTGTGGTGACCGGTGTAGAATTAAGCTTGAATTGGCAAAGTTAGTATTTTGGCGAATTCCGGTTGACAGGTGAGATTTTGATCAGAGGGTTGGAATGGAATTCCGAGAGTTATTGTAGCTTCGTTATGTCATTTTAGACTTGTCTGCAAAATTTGAGGTCATTCGGACGAGGTTTGGTTGGATTTTTGATCAAAAATGGAATTTGGAAGATCTTGAGATTCATAGGCTTGAACCCGGTGATGATTTGATGTTTTGATGTTATTTTGGGTGTTCCGAAGGTTGGGACAAGTTTGAATGATATTGTGGGACATGTTGATATAATTGGTTAAGGTCCCGAGGGCCTCGGGTGGATTTCGGAAGGTTAACGGAATGGAATTCAGACCCAAAAAGAAAAGAAAAAGCTGCTTCAATTTCTGCTGCTAAGCTGTCTTTGGACAGCAAATGTGCAGTCGTGGAGCGTACTTCGGAGGCCTATATCTTTTGATCTACAAGGAATTTTGAGATGATTCAAAAACGAAAGTTGTAGACCTACGTGTCCAGTTTCCAGAAAGCTAAGGAATCGTAATTTGGACAATTGTAGAGAAAGTTATGATCGATTGAAGATGACTGGTGGAGCAGTTTCTCCAGAATTTTCGGATTTCATGGAGCCGACTTTAGAAGATCATATCTCGGGATATATAAAGAGTTATATAGTGTACAACTTATCAAATTAAAGATCTTCGAGTCTAGTTTCTAAATCTTCAAACCGTTTGTAATTTGGATATTTATACAAGGCGTTATGGGTGTTTAAACATAAGGTGTCCGACAAGGGAAAATTTTAATAGGATGTACAACTTGTATAGCACAAGTGCAAGGTACAACTCGACGAAGCACAGGCAGATTCTTTAAACACGGATTTGGCTTATTTCTTTCATTTCTTTCATTTGGCTTGGATGATTTTGGAGAGAATTTCAAGGGGAATTTTATCAAGCATCAAAGGTGAGTTGTTTCTACTTATTTCCAAGTTAAATACAAGATTAAATTGAATTAGAACATGAAAATCAGTAGAAAAGTGGGGTTTTAGGGTTTGTGCTTTTGAGATTTTCTAGGGTCGATTTGAAAGGTCAAACGAGCTCCGATTTTTGTGTTCTTTATATGTACGGAATCGTGAGTGGACGAAGAACATCTTGGTATAAAAATTTCTGAGTTTTGAGACGTGGACCGGGGACTCGGGTTTTGTCAAATTCGTGAATTTTGATATTTTTCGATTGCTTTCGATTGGGTATTGTCCCTTTAGCATAATGCGACATATTTGTTGTGATTTTGGACAGATTCGACGCACGTGGAGGCCAATTCGAGGGGCAAAGGCGTCGCGAGCTAAAGAAGTAGCCGGTTTGAGGTGAGTAATTGATGTAAATGATGTCCTGAGGGTTTGAAACCCCGGAATTTCACTTCGTAACGCTATATTGAGGTGACTTGCATGCCAGATAACGGGCGTGGGGTAGAGCACCATTGGGGATTGTGACTTAGTCCGTCCCGAGAGATGTTTTTACCGTGTTTTCTACTTTGATTTAATTGTTACATTTGGGCTTCTTGCCAATTATTTGAATCCTTCAGGGATTGACATCACTGTTTTCGCATACATGCATATCATTTGATCTCAGTCCATGGTTTTAAATACTGTTTTGCAAATTCAGCCATCTTTCTAAGATTTGAAAACTTAAATGATATTTCTATATGATATTTCGGGATGAGAACTACTGTTTTTCAAATGCCCAAGGGGCTTATTATGATTTCTGGACTGAGCATGGATCGGGTTGTACGCCGCATCAGTGATTTGAAATAGTGGTAACAATGACACTGTATGATGTGACTTGAAACAGTGGTAACAATGGCACTGTGTGATATAAATTGGTCAGGTAACAATGACTGACCAGGACTTGATTGATGCCACGAGATGGCTTGTTATTGCGCTTGGGCTGTAGGAGCCCCTCCGGAGTCTGTACAAACCCCCAGTGAGCGCCATCGACGATAAATAAATATGGATGGCTCGGGCTGCACGCCGCAGTGGGTACTAGAGGGTACCGTCATATGCATTGCATTGCACTCATGCATTTATTCCTCATCTGCATTATCCGCCATAATAATTATGTGCTCTTATTTCATTGACTGGTTGCTTCATACTGTTCTGAGCCTGAGGGGCTGATACTGTTCTGAGATACTGAGCCCGAGGGGCTGATACTTTTCTGAGATACTGAGCCCGAGGGACTGATACTGTTCTGAGATACTGAGCCCGAGGGGCAGATTTCTACTTATTATTTTGATATTGAGCTCGAGGGGCAGATTTCTACTTATTATTTTGATACTGAGCCCGAGGGGAAGATTTCTACTTGTTGTTTTGATATTGAGCCCGAGAGGTAGATTTTTACTCGTCATTTTACTTCCAAATTACCTGTTTTAACTGGTTTTAAAGAAATTTCACATGATGTTTCACTGAATTGCTAGTTTAAATGATTTCACTGCTTCTGTATAGAGTGTTGTGTGCCTTAACATGTTTTCTTACCCTCAGTTATTATTTATATTTATTACTCACTAGGTCGGAGTACTCACATTACTCCCTGCACCATGTGTGCAGGTACAGGTATTCCTGAGGCATAGAGCGAGTTTTCTGCTGTTCAATTTTCATCGGAGTTATCGAGGTAGCTGCATGGCGTTCGCAGACCCGTTTCTCCCTTATCTTCTGTATTTATGATATCTTCAGATGTCGTTCCTAATTCCATACCTTGTAGAATTTTAGTAAACTCTGTAGTAGCTCATGACTTGTGACACCTCGATTAGGGCTGAGTTGGGTTGGATTTCAGTATTTTATCTATACTTTCCGCTATTGGATATTATTAAACCATGTTTATACTATAATTGTGTTAATTAATTATCTTAAAATGATGAATTGGGTTGAATGGCTGGCCTTGTATTCATGAGAGGAGCCATCACGACCAGGTTCAGGAATTGGGTCGTGACAGTATCTTGCCTCAATATATCACTACGATGTGCAAATCCGGGGTTTCAAACCCTCAGGACATCATTTACAACCATTACTCACCTCGAACTGGCTAATTCTCTAGCTCGCGATGCCTTTGCCTCTCAAATCGGCCTCCACGCGTGTCGGATCTAACCAAAATCAGAGCGAATAGATCACAATATGCTAAGGGAACAATACCCAATCGAAAAATATCAAGAATCACGAAGTTGGCAAAAACCCGAGCCCCGGGCCCATGTCTTGAAACTCACAATTTTTTATGTCATCTGGTTCGTTATCTCACCACGAGTCTATACATACAAAAATCTCTCAAATCGGACCACAAATGGCCCTTCAAATCCCAAATTTAGAATTTCAATTTCAAGCCCTAATTTCTTACAATTTGGCTATATTTTCATGAATTTCGAAGATGATTTCACAATATAATCATGTATTTAGTCCATAGGACTTACCTCCAATCACTTCCCATCAAAACCCCTTCAATTCCCGTTTAAAAGCTCTCAAGGTTGCTCAAAAATAGAGGAAAAATGGGCTGGGTTCGAGGATGAAATGTTTTAACATTCTGCCTAGATCACTGTAGCTCCTTCTATGCGATCGCATTAAAGCCCATGCGATCGCATAGCACAAATATTCTGCCCCCAGATTTAGCCCTATGCGATCGCATAGGCCTCTCTGCGATCGCATAGCACAAGGTCTTTACCCTGTGCGATCGCATGCCTTCCACCGCGATCGCATAGCACAACCAAACAGCCCCTGAATTCCTTCTATGTGATCGCATGGCACCCTCTGCGATCGCATAGAACAAAAATACTCTGTAAATTTTTTTGCTGCATTTTACAACTCCAAACTTCCCGTTAACCATCCGAAATCACCCCGAGGCCCCCGGGACCTCAACCAAATGCACCATCATATCTTAAGACATCATCCAAACTTGCTCCAATCATCAAAACACCTCGACTAACGCCAAAATTATCGAATTACCTCGAATTCAAGCCTAAGTTCTTTTAAAACTTCTAAAACACGCATTTGATCAAAAACCCGACCAAAACACCTTCGAATGATCTGAAATTTTGCACACACACCCAAAATCACCTAACGAAGCCACTGCAACTCTCAGAATTCCATTCCGACTCTCGGATCAAAATCTTACCTATCAACCGGAAATTGCCTAAATACTAACTTCACCAATTCAAGCCTAGTTCTACTCCGGACTTCCAAAATCAATTCCGATCACACTCCTAAGCCACATATTATCCCCTAAATCTAACCGAATCACCGGAAATCACATCCGAGCCCTCTAACTCAATAGTCAACACCCGGTTGACTTTTCCAAAACTAGCCTTCCTTAAAGACACTAAGTGTCTCATTTCCTATCAAAACCAATACGATTTAACTCTAACACACCGAATACCGACAACGAAACATGAAGAAGCATAAAATGGGAGAAACGGGGAGGTAACTCACATAATGACGGGTCGGGTCGTCACATTCTCCCTAACTTAAACAAACGCTCGTCCTCGAGCGGGTCAACAAACATACCTGGGGCCTCAAATAGGTTAGGATATCTGCTCCGCATCTCCCGCTCGGTCTCCCAAGTAGCCTCCTCCACGGGCCAACCACGCCACTGCACCTTTATCGAAGCGATATCCTTTGATCTCAATCTCCGAACCTGACGACCCAAAATAGCCGCTGGCTCCACATCGTAGGTCAAATCATCATCCAACTGGACTATACTGAAGTCTAAAACATGAGACGGATCCCCAATATACTTCCGGAGCATGGAAACGTGAAATACCGGATGCACACTCGACAGGCTGGGTGGCAAAGCAAGCTCATAAGCCACCTCCCCAATCCTCCGAAGCACCTCAAAATGCCCAATAAACCGAGGACTCAACTTGCCTTTCTTCCCAAACCTCATAACACCCTTCATGGGAGAAACCTTCAGCAAGACCTTCTCACCAACCATATAGGACACATCTCGAACCTTCCGGTCTGCATAACTCTTCTGACGCGACTGCGCTGTATGAAGCCTCTCCTGAATCACCTTCACCTTCTCTAAGGCATCCTGAACCAAATGTGTCCCCAATAGTCTAGCCTCGCTGGGCTCGAACCAACCAATCGAAGATCTACACCGCCTCCCATACAAAGCCTCATATGGATCCATCTAAATACTCGACTGGTAGCTGTTGTTGTAAGAAAACTCTGCAAGTTGTAGGAACTTATCACATGAACCTCCAAAGTCAATAACACAAGCATGCAACATGTCCTCCAATATCTGAATAGTGCGCTTGGACTGTCCGTCCGTCTAAGGATGAAACGTTGTGCTCAACTCTACCTGAGTACCCAACTTTCTCTGCACGACTCTCCAAAACTGTGAAGTAAACTGAGTACCTCTATCTGAGATGATGGAGACCGGAACACCATGCAACCGAACAATCTCCCGGATATAAATCCCTGCCAACCGCTCTGAAGAATAGGTAGTACACACAGGAATGAAGTGCGCAGACTTGGTCAGCCGATCCACAATCACCCAAATAGCATCGAACTTCTTCAAAGTCCGAGGAAGTCCAACCACGAAGTCCATAGTGATTCTCCCCCACTTCCACTCGGGAATAACCATCTGCTGAAGCAAGCCACCCGGTCTCTGATGCTCATATTTCACCTGCTGACAGTTGAGACACCGAGCTACAAACCCCACGATATCTTTCTTCATTCCTCTCCACCAATAGTGCTGCCTCAAATCCTGATACATCTTCGCGACACCCGGATGAATAGAATACTGCAAGCTATGGGCCTCCTCCAGAATAAACACTCTAAGCCCATCCACATTGGGCACACAAATCCGTCCCTGCATCCTCATCACACCATCATCACCGATGGTCACATCTCTGGCATCACCATGCCGAACTCTATCCTTAAGGACAAGCAAATGTGGATCATCATACTGGAGCTCTTTGATGCGATCATATAAGGAAGACCGAGAAACCACACAAGCCAACACCCGACTGGGCTCAGAAATATCCAATCTCACAAACCGATCTTGGCCAGAACATCAACTGCAAGGGGTCTCTCCCCAACTGGAATATATGCCAAACTCCCCATACTCACTGCCTTTCGGCTCAAAGCATCGGCCACTATATTGGCCTTTCTCGGATGATACAGAATAGTGATATCATAATCCTTAAGCAACTCCAACCATCTCCGCTGCCTCAAATTAAGATCCTTTTGCTTGAACAAATGCTGAAGACTGCGATGATCAATGAACACCTCACAAGATACGCCATACAAGTAATACCTCCAAATCTTCAATGCATGAACTATGGCAGCCAACTCCAGATCATGAACGGGGTAGTTCTTCTCATGGGGCTTCAACTGACGAGAAGTATAAGCAATAACTCTACCCTCCTGCATCAACACACAACCAATCCCAACTCTCGAAGCATCACAATACACAGTATATGAGCCTGAAGCTGATGGAAAAACCAATACTGGAGCTGTGGTCAAGTCTGTCTTGAGCTTCTGAAAGCTCTCCTCACACTCGTCCGACCATACAAATGGAGCACTCTTCTGAGTCAACTTGGTCAAGGGCGATGCAATGGATGAAAATCCCTGAACAAACCGGCGATAATAGCCTGCTAACCCAAGAAAGCTACGAATCTCTGTGGCTAAGGACGGTCTGGGCCAACTCTGAACCACCTCTATCTTCTTTGGGTCAACATGAATACCCTCGCTGGACACCACGTGTCCCAAGAAAGCCACTATATTGAGCCAAAACTCACACTTCGAGAACTTTGCATAAAGCTTCTCCTCCCTCAATCTCTGCAACACAACACTCAAATGTTCCACGTGCTCCTCCTGACTATGTGAGTATACCAGAATATCATCAATGAATACTATAACGAACGAATCAAGATAAGGCCGGAACACGCTGTTCATCAAATGCATGAATGCTGCTGGGGCATTGGTTAGCCCGAAGGACATAACAAGAAACTCATAATGACCATATCTGGTCCTGAAAGCAGTCTTAAGAATATCTAAATCCCTGATCTTCAACTGGTGATAGCACGAACGGAGATCAATCTTGGAGAACACTCTCGCTCCCTAAAGCTGATCAAATAAATCATCAATGCGAGGCAAAGGATACTTGTTCTTAATTTTTACTTTGTTCAGTTGCCTATAATCGATGCACATTCTCATTGTGCCGTCCTTCTTCTTCACAAACAGAACGGGCGCACCCCAAGGTGACACACTAGTCCGAATGAACCCCTTATCTAGGAGTCCCTGAAGCTGTTCTTTCAATTCCTTCAACTCTGCTGGTGCCATACGATATGACGGAATAGAAATGGGCTAAGTGCCCAGCACCAGGTCAATACCAAAATCAATATCCCTATCCGGTGGCATGCTCGGCAGGTCTGCAGGAAAAACATCGGGAAAATCCCTCACAACTGCAACAAAATCAATACTAAGAGTCTCAGCTCCAACATCCCTCACAAATGCTAGATATGCAAGGCAACCCTTCCCAACCATATGTTGGGCCTTCAAGAAGGATATCACTCTACTAGGAACATAATCAGTCACACCATGCCACTCGATCCGCGGTACACCCGGCATAGCCAAAGTGACTGTCTTAGCATGTAGTCTAGAATAGCACGACACGGAGATAGCCAATCCATGCACAAAATGACATCAAAATCCACCATGCTCAATAGCAATAGATCTACTCGGGTCTCCAGACCCCCAATAGTCACCACACATGACCGGTACACATGGTCTACAACAACAGTATCGCCCACTAGGGTAGATACATGAATAGGTAAAGCAAGAAACTCACGGGGTGTACCCAAATAATGAGCAAAGTATGATGACACATAAGAAAAGGTGGAACCGGGATCAAATAATACAAAGGCATCTATGTGGCAGACTAAAACAATACCTGTAATGACAACATCTGAAGCAATGGCGTCGGGTCTACCTGGGAGTGCATAAAAACGGGCCTGACCGCCCCCTGATCGATCTCCCCCTCCAGGGCAACCCCTGGCTGCCTGACCTCCACCCCTAGCTAGCTGGGCGAGTGGTGAAGTAACTGGAGCAGAAGTCGAGGGCTGGCCTCTTTGCTGGGACGAACTAGCAACACGACGAGGACACTGCCTCCACACATGTCCAAACTCTCCACACTCAAAACAACTCTCAGGTGCTGGAGGAGGGGACTAAAGGGAACCCCTCACACCGTAGTGACCAGCTGATGCACTCGGCATAGAAGAACCCTGAGCTGACGGGGCACGAGAAGAACTCTGGGCTGGAAGGGCATTGAGTGACGACTGGCCCCGCTGAGATCCATGATGACCATGACCCGAAGATGCCCCGCGATACTCTGGGTGGGCTGACTAAGCAGGCCTGAAAGAACGGCCTCTACCATGCTGAAACTGGCCCCTTGAAGAAGCACCACATAACTGTTAGATCCTCGAGGCTTATTGGCCTCCCTCTCCTCTCGATCCTGACGGCGAACCGTCTCAATCTCGCGAGAGATATCGACCACCTCCTCGAACGTAGCACCCAACACCCTCTCTCAGGTCATAAGAATACGGAGGTGATAGTTAAGTCCATCAACAAATCTCCTGATCCTCTCACGATCTGTCGGAACCATCCAAATGGCATGACGAGCCAACTCAGAAAACCTTGACTTATACTATGACACGGTCATATCCCCCTGTCGCAACCACTCAAACTGTCTATGCAGCTCCTCTCTACGGGACTGCGACACATACTTCTCCAAGAAGAGAGTGGAGAACTGCTGCCAAGTAAGGGGCGCTGCTCCAACCGGCCTACGTCTCTCATACGCCTCCCACCATGTGAAGGCAGCCCCAGTAAACTGAAAGGTGGTAAATGTCAGACCACTAGTCTCAAGAATCCCTGCTGTACGGAGCATCCACTGACACTTATCAAGAAAACCCTGGGCATACTCGCCCTCGGCACCACTGAATGACGGAGGCTGGAGTCTACCAAACCTCTCAAGACGACGCTGCTCATCATCCGGCATAACTGGCACGACAAACTCCTGAGCTAGTGCAACCGGCTGAGCTAAAGGTGCCCCCGGTGTCTGTAGTCCTTGCACTACCTACTCAGGTGTGTGAGCAGCAGGGGTCAGATTGCCTCCCCCAGCCTGTGAAGTAGCTGCTGCTGTAGTGGCTGAAACTGCCTGAGCCAGGCTAGTGCAAACTGATAAGATCTATGCCAAGGCCTCCTAAAGACCCGAAATCACGATAGGCACAGTTGGTGCCTGAACTGGTGCTGCTGGAGCATCCATAGTTGGAGCCTGATCTGGAGTCGGGGCAGCTGGTGGGTAAACAGGTGCTGCCCTCGCTGCTCTGCTTCTGCCACGTCCACGACCGCGTCCACGGCCTCTGGTGGCCTTAGTGGGTGGCACTGGTGGTTGTCCACCTCGTCCGGTAGCGCGATTCCTCGCCATCTACAAGAGAATCGAATAACAGAAGTTTAGCATTTGGATCAACAAGTTTGCACGATAGGAGTTTCAAGAATATGAAGTTTTCCTAAAGGTTCTGCAGCCTCTCGAGGATAAATACAGATGTCTCTATACCAATCCGCGAGACTCTACTAAACCTGCTCATGACTCGCGAGACCAAGTAACCTAGGCTCTGATACCAACTTGTCACGACCCAATCCCCGAACCCAGTCGTGATGGCGCCTCTCGTGAAGACAAGGCCAGCCGGACCGAAACAAAACACCCCTTTTAAACAGTTAATCATCATAACAGTAACAACATATAATATAATATTCATAACTTGTGGAATTTAACGATAATAACAGCAAGAAACCATCCCGACACAGCCCAAACTAGGGTGTCAGAAGTCATGAGCTACTACAGAATCTGCTATAGGTCTACAAGTACGAAATCCGATACAACAGTCTGAAGAAACATAAATGATAGAGGATAAGAGAGACAAGGGGTTGCGGCATCAACAACTACCTTATAACTCCAAATCACTGCCTAGCTTGGACGGAAACAACGCTCAGGTGCGGACTCTACTATACCTGAATCTGCACACACGATGCAGGGAGTAATGTGAGTACTCCGACTCAGTGAGTAATAACTATCAATAATGGCTAAAAGTCTGAAAACACATAAAGGCATAAAGCAATTCTATATCAAGCAGTAAAAATCACTTAAAGCAGTAAATAAGTGAAGAAATCAAATGATATTCCTTTTGAAACAAGTAAAATCGGTAATTTAACAGGTAAATAACAAGTAGAAATCTGCCCCTCGGGCATAGTATCAATCGCTCAGCATAGTATCAGCCCCTCGGGCTCACTCTCAGTATAGTATCAGCCCCTCGGGCTCACTCTCAGTATAGTATCAGCCCCTCGGGCTCACTCTCAGTATAGTATCAGCCCCTCGGGCTCAGTATCAATCATTCAGAACAGTATCAGCCTCGCGGGCTCACTCTCAGTACAGTATCATCCCCTCGGGCTCAGTGTCAATCTCTCAGAACAGTATCAGCCCCGCGGGCTACCTCACAATCACTCATATCAGCCACTCGGGCATAGTATCAATCCCTCAGCATAATGGGTACCCGCGCTCACTGTGGGTGTGCAGACTCCGAAGGGGCCCCTTACGGCCCAAGCGCTATATCAAGCCACCTCGTGGCATCATCACTCGGCACTCGGCCTCACATCACTCGGGCCACCTCGTGGCATATAAAGTATCTCAGGCCCTCGGCCTCATATCACTCAGCATATCCTCACATATAGCCCTCGGCCTCAGTCAGTCCAAACATCATCACAAGCCCCTTGGGCATTAGTAAAGCAGTAGTTCTCAGCCCAAAACATGATGTAGAAATATCATTTAAGTTTCAAATCTGAGTAAAAGTGGCTGACTCTGTAAAATAGTAGATATCAACAGGACTGAATTCAAATAATAAGTCAAGCAGTGAGGAAACAGTGATAAAATTCCCCGAAAGGTTCAAATAATTGGCATGAAGCCCAAATATGGCAATCAGCCCAAATCATGATGATAACAAATGAATTTCAGTCAAATATTCGGTAAAATCGTCAATCGGGATGGACTAAGTCACAATCCTCAGTAGTGAAAGACCCCACGCTCATCATCCAGCGTGTATCTTGCCTCAATAAAGCACTACGATGTGCAAATCCGTGGTTTCAAACCCTCAGGACATCATTTACAACCATTACTCACCTCGAACTGGCTAATTCTCTAGCTCGCGATGCCTTTGCCCCTCAAATCGGCCTCCACGCACGTCGAATCTAACCAAAATCAGAGCGAATACATCACAATATGTTAAGGGAACAATACCCAATCGTAAACAATCGAAAAATATCAAGAATTACGAAATTGGCAAAAACCCGAGCTCCGGGCCCACGTCTCGAAACTCAGAAATTTTTACGTCATCGGGTTTGTTATCTTGCCACGAGTCTATACATACAAAAATCTCTCAAATCGTACCACAAATGGCCCCTCAAATCCCAAATTTAGAATTTCAATTTCAAGCCCTAATTTCTTACAATTTGGCTATATTTTCATGAATTTCGAAGATGATTTCACAATATAATCATGTATTTAGTCCATAGGACTTACCTCCATTCACTTCCCGTCAAAACCCCTTCAATTCCCGTTCAAAAGCTCTCAAGGTTGCTCAAAAATGGAGGAAAAATGGGTTGGGTTCGAGGATGAAATGTTTTAACATTCTGCCCAGATCACTGTAGCTCCTTCTATGCGATCGCATTAGAGCCCATGCGATCGCATAGCACAAATATTCTGCCCCCAGATTTAGCCTTATGCGATCGCATAGGCCTCTCTGCGATCGCATATCACAAGGTCTTTACCCTGTGCGATCGCATGCCTTCCACCGCGATCGCATAGCACAACCAAACAGCCCCTCGAATTCCTTCTATGCGATCGCATGACACCCTCTGCGATCGCATAGAACAAAAATACTCTGCAATTTTTTTGCTGCATTTTACAACTCCAAACTTCCCGTTAACCATCCGAAATCGCCCTGAGGCCCCCAAGACCTCAACCAAACGCACCATCATATCTTAAGACATCATCCAAACTTGCTCCAATCATCAAAATACCTCGACTAACACCAAAATCATCGAATTACATCGAATTCAAGCCTAAGTTCTTTTAAAACTTCTTAAACACGCATTTGATCAAAAACCCGACCAAAACACCTCCGAATGATCTGAAATTTTGCACACACATCCAAAATCACCTAACGAAGCCACTGCAACTCTCGGATCAAAATCTTACCTATCAACCGGAAATCGCCAAAATACTAACTTCGCCAATTCAAGCCTAGTTCTACTTCGGACCTCCAAAATCAATTCTGATCACACTCCTAAGCCACATATCATCCCCCGAAGCTAACCGAATCACCGGAAATCACATTCGAGCCCTCTAACTCAATAGTCAACACCCAATTGACATTTCCAAAATAAGTCTTCCTTAAAGAGAGTAAGTGTCTTATTTCCTATCAAACCCAATCCGATTTAACTCTAACACACCGAATACCGACAATGAAACATGAAGAAGCATAAAATGGGGGAAACGGGGCGGTAACTCACATGACGACGGGTCGGGTCGTCACATATGAATTGAAATTTTAGGATATGAATTGAACCTTTAGGATATGAATTGGACTTTTAGGATATGAATTGGACTTTTAGTTTATGTATTTGAATTTTAGTTTATAAATTGATATTTTAGGATATGAATTAAACTTTTGTGGATATGAATTAAAATTTTAGTATATGAATTGAACCTTTAGGATATGAATTGAAATTTTTGTGTATGAATTAAACATTTAGGATATGAATTGAGCCTTTAGCATATGAATTGGACTTTTAGTTTATGTATTGGCAATTTTAGTTTATAAATTGAAATTTTAGGATATGAATTGAACTTTTGTGGATATGAATTAAAATTAGGATATGAATTGAACCTTTAGGATACGAATTGAAATTTTTGTGTATGAATTAAACTTTTAGGATATGAATTGAGCCTTTAGGATATGAATTGGACTTTTAGGATATGAATTGGACTTTTAGTATATGTATTGGAATTTTAGTTTATAAATTGAAATTTTAAGATATGAATTGAACTTTTGTGGATATGAATTAAACTTTTAGGATATGAATTGAAATTTTTGTGTATGAATTGAACTTTTAGGATATGAATTGAGCCTTTAGGATATGAATTGGACTTTTAGTTTATGTATTGGAATTTAGGTTATAAATTGAAATTTTAGGATATGAATTGAACTTTTGTGGATATGAATTGAAATTTTAGGATATGAATTGAACCTTTAGGATATGAAATGAAATTTTTGTATATGAATTGAACTTTTAGGATATGAATTGAGCCTTTAGGATATGAATTGGACTTTTAGTATATGAATTGGACTTTTAGTTTATGTATTGAAATTTTACGATATGAATTGGACTTTTAGTTTATGTATTGGAATTTTAGTTTATAAATTGAAATTTTAGGATATAAATTGAATTTTGTGGATATGAATTGAAATTTTAGGATATGAATTGAACCTTTAGGATATGAATTGGACTTTTAGTTTATGTATTTGAATTTTAGTTTATAAATTGAAATTTTAGGATATGAATTGAACTTTTGTGGATATTAATTAAAATTTTAGAATATGAATTGAACCTTTAGGATATGAATTAAAATTTTTGTGTATGAATTGAACATTTAGGATATGAATTGAGCTTTTAGCATATGAATTGGGCTTTTAGAATATGAATTGGACTTTTAGTTTATGTATTGGAATTTTAGTTTATAAATTGAAATTTTAGGATACGAATTGCACTTTTGTGGATATGAATTGAAACTAGGATATGAATTGAACCTTTAGGATACGAATTAAAATTTTTGTGTATGAATTAAACTTTTAGGATATGAATTGAGCCTTTAGGATATGAATTGGACTTTTAGGATATGAATTGGACTTTTAGTATATGTATTGGAATTTTAGTTTATAAATTGAAATTTTAAGATATGAATTGAACTTTTGTGGATATGAATTAAACTTTTAGGATATGAATTGAAATTTTTGTGTATGAATTGATCTTTTAGGATATGAATTGAGCCTTTAGGATATGAATTGGACTTTTAGTTTATGTATTGGAATTTAGGTTATAAATTGAAATTTTAGGATATGAATTGAACTTTTGTGGATATGAATTGAAATTTTAGGATAAGAATTGAACCTTTAGGATATGAAATGAAATTTTTGTATATGAATTGAACTTTTAGGATATGAATTGAGCCTTTAGGATATGAATTGGACTTTTAGTATATGAATTGGACTTTTAGTTTATGTATTGGAATTTTACGATATGAATTGGACTTTTAGTTTATGTATTGGAATTTTAGTTTATAAATTGAAATTTTAGGATATAAATTGAATTTTGTGGATATGAATTGAAATTTTAGGATATGAATTGAACCTTTAGGATATGAATTGGACTTTTAGTTTATGTATTTGAATTTTAGTTTATAAATTGAAATTTTAGGATATGAATTGAACTTTTGTGGATATTAATTAAAATTTTAGAATATGAATTGAACCTTTAGGATATGAATTAAAATTTTTGTGTATGAATTGAACATTTAGGATATGAATTGAGCTTTTAGCATATGAATTGGGCTTTTAGAATATGAATTGGACTTTTAGTTTATGTATTGGAATTTTAGTTTATAAATTGAAATTTTAGGATACGAATTGCACTTTTGTGGATATGAATTGAAACTAGGATATGAATTGAACCTTTAGGATACGAATTAAAATTTTTGTGTATGAATTAAACTTTTAGGATATGAATTGAGCCTTTAGGATATGAATTGGACTTTTAGGATATGAATTGGACTTTTAGTATATGTATTGGAATTTTAGTTTATAAATTGAAATTTTAAGATATGAATTGAACTTTTGTGGATATGAATTAAACTTTTAGGATATGAATTGAAATTTTTGTGTATGAATTGATCTTTTAGGATATGAATTGAGCCTTTAGGATATGAATTGGACTTTTAGTTTATGTATTGGAATTTAGGTTATAAATTGAAATTTTAGGATATGAATTGAACTTTTGTGGATATGAATTGAAATTTTAGGATAAGAATTGAACCTTTAGGATATGAAATGAAATTTTTGTATATGAATTGAACTTTTAGGATATGAATTGAGCCTTTAGGATATGAATTGGACTTTTAGTATATGAATTGGACTTTTAGTTTATGTATTGGAATTTTACGATATGAATTGGACTTTTAGTTTATGTATTGGAATTTTAGTTTATAAATTGAAATTTTAGGATATAAATTGAATTTTGTGGATATGAATTGAAATTTTAGGATATGAATTGAACCTTTAGGATATGAATTGGACTTTTAGTTTATGTATTTGAATTTTAGTTTATAAATTGAAATTTTAGGATATGAATTGAACTTTTGTGGATATTAATTAAAATTTTAGAATATGAATTGAACCTTTAGGATATGAATTAAAATTTTTGTGTATGAATTGAACATTTAGGATATGAATTGAGCTTTTAGCATATGAATTGGGCTTTTAGAATATGAATTGGACTTTTAGTTTATGTATTGGAATTTTAGTTTATAAATTGAAATTTTAGGATACGAATTGCACTTTTGTGGATATGAATTGAAACTAGGATATGAATTGAACCTTTAGGATACGAATTAAAATTTTTGTGTATGAATTAAACTTTTAGAATATGAATTGAGTGTCACGACCCAAAATCTCAACCCGGTCGTGATGGCGCCTCTCGTGAGGACAAGGCCAGCAAATCAACAAAACAGTACATCTCTTTATAATTACTTAGCAGGAATAAGTCTAAATCATGGGCAATAACATCTTAAATGCGAAATAAACGTGATAGAACAAGGAAAACCCTCCCAACTCAGCCCGAAATCGGGGTGTCATAGGTCATGAGCTACTACAGAGTTTACTAATATTTTACAAAGTCTGGAATTATCATAAATAACAAAGATAAGGGAGAAAACGGGGTTGCGGACGTCAACAACTACCTCGTTACTCCTAGTCACCGCCTGGTCTGGAAAGAATCAGCGCTCAGGAGCGAACTCAGCTCTGCCTGTATCTGCACACATGGTGCAGGGAGTAATGTGAGTACTCCGACCCAGTGAGTAATAAAAATAAATAACGACTGAAAACATGAAATCTCATAACGGCACAATATAGCACTATCCCAAGCAGTAAAATCAGTTATACAGTAAAATAGTGAGTATTAGATAATTCTTCTTTTAAAATAGTAAAGACAAATAATTTCCACAATCCCCAATAGTAAATGACCCCGCTTGTCATACAATGCGTGTCTCATCTCAACATAGCAGTATGTTGTGCAATTCGGGGTTTGAAACCCTCAGTGCATCATTTAAAATCATTACTCACCTCAAGACGGTCCAATGTCTACTCCGCTATGCGCTTGCCTCTCGAATTTACCTCTTCGCGCGTCGAATCTGGTCAAAACCACAACGAATACATTACAATAGGCTAAGGGAATATAACCCAATCGAAAAGACTCGAAAAATATCGAAATTCACGAAATTCGCAAAACCCGAGCCCCGGGCCCACTTCTCGAAAAATTACAAAAGTCACAGCACCGGATTCCTAGTCTCGCCACGAGTCCGTACATATAAAATTTACCAAAATCGGAGTTCAAATGACCCCTCAAATATTCAAATCTTATTTTGAAATCCCTAGGCCTAAATCTTCAATTTACTCCTCAAAACATGTAATCTAGTCTGATTATTCGATCATAATTCAATATTATGGAGTAGAAATAATTACAAGTGACTTACCTCAAGAATTCCCAAGATTTCTTGCTAAAAATCGCCCAAAAATCCGAGCTTGGAAGTCAAAAAAAGTGACCAAACTCGGACTGCTGGACATTAAATCTGTACAGAATTTTTTGGTACTGTTCACGCGGAGGCACTATTCATGCGCGTGTGGTCACTGTTCACTGTTCACCCGCGCGGTTATAGTTCACGCGCAGGTACTGTTCACTGCTGCAGAAAATACAACAGCTTTTAAGAAATTTGCAGCACAGCCATTTTTCACTAAAATGGCTCTAACTCCATCATACGAACTCGGAATTAGACGATTCTTGTTCCTATGAGTCACAAATAATAATACGAACACAACCCTTCAATCGAAACTCAATTCGGAGCTCGTTTGACCAGTTCAATACCCATTTCGCTCGTTAAACAATTAACTCACATTTCACATCAAAAACCCAAACACGACTTGATGAAATTAAACCAAAATTTCCAGATCAGTCCTATAATTCATGATTTAAATTCTGGAAGTCTCGAAATCAAATTTGGATCTCTAGAACTATAAATAAACCTTTAGATCATTACATTTATGCTCAAAACTGCAAAAATCTTCCAAAAATGACCCGTTGGGCATCCGAAACACACCCGAGGCCCCCGACCAATAATACCAACTAGTCCCAAAATACATTACGGACTTGCTCGAGGCCTCAAATCACATCAAACAACGCTAAAATCATGAATCAACCTCCAATCCAAGTTTTATGAACTTTAGAATTTCCAACTTCTAATTCTGATGCCGAAACCTATCAAATCACGTCCGCTTGACTTCAAATTTTGCACACAAGTCCAAATTGACATAATGAAGCTACAAAAATTCTTGGATTTCCATTCTGACCGTCGGATCAAAATTTCACCTATCAACCGGAAATTGCCAAAATACTAACTTCGCCAAAATGAGCTAATTTCTTCACCGGACCTCCAAAATTAATTCCGATTGTGCTTCTAGGCCTTAAATCATCCCCCAAAACTAATCAAATCATCGGAATTCAATTCCGAGCAATCTAACTCACAAGTCAACATTAGGTTGACTTTTCCAAACTAATTCTTCCTTAAAGAGACTAATTGTCCCATTTCATACCAAACTCGATCCGAATTGACTCAAATTCACCAAGTACACATATTGAAACATGAATAAGAATTTAACGGGGAATACAGGATGAAAATACAGGAAACGACGGTTCGGGTCGTTACATTGAGCCTTTAGGATATGAATTGAACTTTTAGGATATAAATTGGACTTTTAGTTTATGTATTGGAATTTTAGTTTATAAATTGAAATTATAGGATATGAATTGAACTTTTGTGGATATGAGTTAATATTTTAGGATATAAATTGAAATTTTTGTGTATGAATTGAACTTTTAGGATATGAATTGAGCCTTTAGGATATGAATTGGACTTTTAGGATATGAATTGGACTTTTAGTTTATGTATTGGAATTTTAGGTTATAAATTGAAATTTTAGGATATGAATTGAACTTTTGTGGATATGAATTGAAATTTTAGGACATGAATTGAACCTTTTGTGTATTATTTAAACTTTTAGGATATGAATTGAGCCTTTAGGATATGAATTGGACTTTTAGGATATTAATTGGACTTTTAGTTTATGTATTGGAATTTTAGGTTAAAAATTAAATTTTAAGATATGAATTGAACTTTTGTGGATATAAATTGAAATTTTAGGATATGAATTGAAATTTTTGTGTATGAATTGAACTTTTAGGATATGAATTGAGCCTTTAGGATATGAATTGGACTTTTAGGATATGAATTGGACTTTTAGTTTATGTATTGGAATTTTAGGCTATAAATTGAAATTTTATGATATGAATTGAACTTTTGTGGATATTGTCACGACCCAAAATCCCAACCCGGTCGTGATGGCGCCTCTCGTGAGGACAAGGCCAGCCAATCAACAAAACAGTACATCTCTTTATAATTACTTAGCAGGAATAAGTCTAAATCATGGGCAATATAATATTAAATGTGAAATAAATGTTATAGGACAAGGAAAACCCTCCCAACTCAGCCCGAAATCGGGGTGTCACAAGTCATGAGCTACTACAGAGTTTACTAATATTTTACAAAGTCTGAAATTATCATAAATAACAAAGATAAGGGAAAAAACGGGGATGCGGACGTCAACAACTACCTCGTTACTCCTAGTCACCGCCTGGTCTGGAAAGAATCAATGCTCAGGAGCGAACTCAGCTCTGCCTGTATCTGCACACATGGTGCAGGGAGTAATGTGAGTACTCCGACCCAGTGAGTAATAAAAATAAATAACGACTGAAAACATGAAATCTCATAACGGCACAATATAGCGCTATCCCAAGCAGTAAAATCAGTTATACAGTAAAATAGTGAGTATCAGATAATTCTTCTTTTAAAACAGTAAAGACAAATAATTTCCACAGTAAGGATAAATCAAAAGCTTGCCCCTCGGGCTCAATATGTAAATCTCAGTATAGTATCAGCCCCTCGGGCTCACTCCCAACTCACCAGCACACAACATCAGCCCCTCGGGCTCACTCTCAACTCACCACACACAAGCAACGGCCTCTCGGGCCCACTCCCAACTCACCTGGGTACCCTGCGCTCACTGGGGGTGTGTACAGACTCCGGAGGGGCTCCTACAGCCCAAGCGCAATATCAATAGGCCTGAAAGCCTTCACACATCACACACGAGGCCTGAAAGCCTCCTCATATAACACTCGAGGCCTGAAAGCCTCCTCAAATCACTCAACATATCCTCACGTATGGCCCTCGGCCTCAATCAGTCCAGAAAATAATCATAAGCCTCTTGGGCATCAGTAAAACAATAGTGCTCAGCTCAACAGCATTATAAATATCATTAAATCTTGAGTTGAGTATAAATGTAGCTGAGTTCACAAAATAATATAATTCAATTGGACTGAGTTCAAATAATATTTTAATTCGTGAGGAAAATAGTGATGTAAATTCACAAAAGATTTCAGATAATTGGCACGAAGCCCAAATATGGCAATAAGCCCAATCATAGTGAAAAACAATAAATCTTTATCAATTACGCGGTAAAAATATCAACTGGGATGGACCAAGTCACAATCCCCAATAGTAAATGACCCCGCGCTCGTCCTACAACGTGTGTCTCATCTCAACATAGCAGTATGTTGTGCAATCCGGGGTTTGAAACCCTCAGTGCGTCATTTAAAATCATTACTCACCTCAAGACGGTCCAATGACTACTCCGTTATTCCCTTGCCTCTCGAATTTACCTCTTCACGCGTCGAATCTGGTCAAAACCACAACGAATACATTACAATAGGCTAAGGGAATATAACCCAATCGAAAAGACTCGAAAAATATCGAAATTCACGAAATTCGCAAAACCCGAGCCCCGGGTCCACTTCTCAAAAAATTATGAAAGTCACATCACCGGATTCCTCGTCTCTCCACGAGTCCGTACATATAAAATTTACCAAAATCGGAGTTCAAATGTCCCCTCAAATCTTCAAATCTTATTTTCAAATCCCTAGGCCTAAATCTTCAATTTACTCCTCAAAAACATGTAATCTAGTCGGATTATTCGATGATAATTCAATATTATGGAGTAGAAATAATCACAAGTGACATACCTCAAGATTTCCCAAGATTTCTTGCTAAAAATCGCTCAAAATCCGAGCTTGGAAGTCAAAAAAATGACCAAACTCGGAATGCTGGACATTAAATCTGTCCAGAAATTTTCGATACTGTTCACGCGGGGGCACTGTTCATGCGCGTGAGGTCACTGTTCACTGTTCACCCGCGCGGGTATTGTTCACTACTGCAGAAAATACAGCAGCTTTTAAGAAATTTGCAGCACAGCCATTATTCACTAAAATGGATCTAACTCCATCATGCGAACTCGGAATTAGACGATTCTTGTTCCTATGAGTCACAATAATAATACGAACACAATCCTTCAATCGAAACTCAATTCGGAGCTCGTTTGCCCAGTTCAATACCCATTTCGCTCGTTAAACAATTAACTCACATTTCACGTCAAAAACCCAATCGCGACTTGATGAAATTAAACCAAAATTTCCAGATCAGTCCTATAATTCATGATTTAAATTCTGGAAGTCTCGAAATCAAATTTGGATCTCTAGAACTAAAAATGAACCTTTAGATCATTACATTTATGCTCAAAACGGCAAAAATCTTCCAAAAATGACCCGTTGGGCATCCGAAACACACCCGAGGCCCCCGGGACCCCGACCAATAATACCAACCAGTCCCAAAATACATTACGGACTTGCTCGAGGCCTCAAATCACATCAAACAACGCTAAAATCATGAATCAACCTCCAATCCAAGTTTTATGAACTTTAGAATTTCCAACTTGTATTTCCGATGCCGAAACCTATCAAATCACGTCCGATTGACTTCAAATTTTGCACACAAGTCCAAAATGACATAATGAAGCTACAGAAATTCTCGGAATTCCATTCCGACCGTCGGATCAAAATTTCACCTATCAACCGGAAATCGCCAAAATACTAACTTCGCCAAAATGAGCTAATTTCTTCACTGGACCTCCAAAATTAATTCTGATTCCGCTCCTAGGCCTTAAATCATCCCCCGAAACTAACCGAATCATCAGAATTCAATTCTGAGCCCTCTAATTCACAAGTCAACGTTCGGTTGACTTTTTCAAACTAATTCTTCCTTAAAGAGACTAATTGTCCCATTTCATACCAAACTCGATCCGAATTGACTCAAATTCACCAAGTACACATATTGAAACATGAATAAGTATTTAACGGGGAATACGAGATGAAAATACATGAAACAACGGTTCGGGTCGTTACATTCTCCCCAACTAACACAAATGCTCGTCCTCGAGCGAGTTAAGAAACATACCTGGAGTTTCAAATAGGTGCGGGTACCTGCTCCGCATCTCCTGCTCGGTCTCCCAAGTAGCCTCCTCCACGGGCCGACCTCTCCACTGTACTTTCACTGATGCTATATCTTTTGATCTCAATTTTTGAACCTGTCGACTCAAAATAGCCACTGGCTCCACATTATAAGTCAAATTTTCATCTAACTGTACTGTACTGAAATCTAAAATATGAGACGGGTCCCCAATGTACTTCCGGAGCATGGACACATGGAATACCGGATGAACACCTGACAATCTAGGCGGCAAAGCAAGCTCGTAAGCCACCTCTCCAATCCTCCTAAGTACCTCAAATGGTCCAATAAAACGCAGACTAAACTTCCCTTTCTTTCTGAACCTCATAACACCCTTCATCGGCGAAACCTTCAGCAAAACCTTCTCGCCCTCCATAAATGATACATCTCGGACCTTCCGGTCCGCATAACTCTTCTGACGCGACTGAGCTGTGCGAAGTCTTTCCTGAATCACCTTCACCTTTTCTAAGGCATCCTGGACCAAATCTGTCCCCAACAATCTAGCCTCACCGGGCTCAAACCAACCCACTGGAGTTCTACACCACCTCCCATATAAGGCCTCATACGGTGCCATCTGAATACTAGACTGATAGCTGTTGTTGTAGGCAAACTCTGCAAGTGGTAAAAATTCAACCCAAGAACCTCCAAAATCAATCACGCAGGCACGCAACATATCCTCCAATATCTGAATAGTACGCTCGGACTGTCCGTCCGTCTGAGGATGAAATGCTGAACTCAACTCCACCTGAGTGCCCAACTCGTGCTGAATAGTTCTCCAAAACTGAGAAGTGAACTGAGTACCTTTATCCGAAATAATAGTAACTGGAACACCATGCAACCGCACAATCTCCTAAATAAAGATCCTAGCCAGCCGCTCCGCAGAATATGTGGTACACACCAGAATGAAATGCGCTGACTTGGTCAGCCTATCCACAACGACCCAAATCGAATCAAAATTCTTCAAAGTCCGAGGAAGGCCACTCACGAAATCTATAGTAACTCTCTCCCATTTCCACTCAGGAATAATCATCTGCTGAAGCAAACCGCCCGGTCTCTGATGCTCATATTTCACCTACTGACAGTTGAGACACCGAGCCACATATCCCACAATGTCTTTCCTCATTCTCCTCCACCAGTAATGCTGTCTCAAGTCCTGATACATCTTCGCAGCACTCGGATGGATGGAATACCGCGAACTGTGGGCCTCCTCAAGAATCAAATATCTAAGCCCATCAACATCGGGCACACAAATACGGCCCTGCATCCTCAATACGCCATCATCACCTATAGTCACATCTTTGGCATTATCATGCTGAACTCTGTCCTTAAGGACAAGCAAATGCGGATCATCATACTAGTTCTCTCTGATGCGATCTTATAAGGAAGATCGAGAAACCACACTAGCCAATACCCGGCTAGGCTCAGAAATATCTAACTGCACCAATTGATTGGCCAAGGTCTGAACATCAACTGCAAAAGACCTCTCCCCAACTGGGATGTAAGCCAAACTCCCCATACTGACTGCCTTTCGGCTCAACGCATCGGCCACTACTTTGGCATTTCCCGGATGATATAGAATGGTAATATCATAGTCTTTAAGTAACTCAAGCCATCTCCGCTGCCTCAAATTAAGATGTTTTTGTTTAAATAAATGCTGAAGACTGTGATGATCAGTGAATACCTCACAAGATACGCCATATAAATAATGCCTCTAAATTTTTTAAGGCATGAACTATAGCAGCCAACTCCAAATCATGAACAGGGTAGTTCTTCTCATGGGGATTCAACTGACGAGAAGCATAAGCAATAACTCTACCCTCCTGCATTAGCACACAACCAATCCCAACTCTGGAAGCATTACAATATACCGTGTATGAACCTGTAGCTGAAGGTAACACCAACACTGGAGCTGTGGTCAGAAGTTCCTTGAGCTTCTGAAAGCTCTCCTCACACTCGCCGGACCATACAAATGGGGCACCTTTCTGAGTCAACTTGGTCAAAGGCGATGCAATAGAAGAAAACCCCTGAACAAATCGGCGATAATAGCCTGCTTGCTCAAGAAAACTCCGAATCTCTGTGACTGAGGACGGTCTAGACCAACTTTGCACTGCTTCTATCTTCCTTGGATCAACCTGTATACCCTCGCTGGACACTATATGTCCCAAAAATGCCACAGAACTTAGCCAAAATTCACATTTGGAGAATTTTGCATAAAGCTTCTCCTCTCTCAATCTCTGCAACACTACATGTAAATGCTGGGCATGCTCCTCCTGGCTACGCGAGTACACCAGGATATCATCAATGAATACAATAACAAATGCATCCAGATAAGGGTGAAATACAGTTCATCAAATGCATGAACGCTGTTGGGGCATTGGTCAGCCCGAAAGACATAACCAAAAATTCATACTGACCATATCTAGTCCTGAAGGCAGTCTTGGGAATATCCGACTCCCTGATTTTCAACTGGTGATAGCCCGAACGGAGATCAATCTTAGAAAATACCCTCGCTCCCTGAAGCTGATCAAATAAGTCATCAATGCGAGGAAAAGGATACTTGTTCTTCACTGTTACCTTATTCAGCTGCCTATAATCAATGCACATTCTCATTGTGCCATATTTCTTCTTCACAAATAAAACAGGTGCACCCCACGGGGACACGCTAGGCCGAATGAACCCCTTATCTAGGAGTTCCTGAAGCTGCTCCTTCAATTCTTTCAGCTCTGCTGGTGTCATACGATATGGCGGAATAGAAATGTGCTGAGTGCCCGACACTAAGTCAATGCCAAAATCAATATCCTTGTCCGGTGGCATGCCTGGCAGGTCTGCAGGAAATACATCAGGAAAGTCCCTCACAACTGGGACAGAATCAATACTAGGAGTCTCAGCTCCAACATCCCGCACAAAAGCCAGATATGATAGATAACCCTTCCCAACCATACGCTGGGCTTTCAAGAAAGAAATTACTATGCTAGAGACATAATCAGTCATGCCACGCCACTCGATCCTCGGAACACCCGGAATAGCCAAAGTAATTGTCTTAGCATGATAGTCTAGAATAGCATGATATGGAGATAACCAATCCATACCCAGAATAATATCAAAATCTACCATGCTCAACAGCAGTAGATCAACTCGGGTCTCCAGACCCCCAATAATCACAGCACATGACCGATACATATGGTCCATAACAATAGTATCGCCTACCGGGGTAGACACATGAACAGGTAAAGTAAGAGACTCCCGGGGCATACTCAAATGACGGGTAAAATATGAAGATACATAAGAATAGGTGGATGCCGGATCAAATAAGACAGAGGCATATGTGTGGCAGACTGAGATAATACCTGTGATAACAGCATCTGACGCAAGAGCATCTGCCCGGTCTGGAATAGCATAAAACCGAGCCGGACCACCGCCTGCTCGACCTCCCCCTCTGGGGAGGCCTCTAGCTGCCTGACCCTCACCCCTAGCTGACTGGGTGGGTACTAAAGTAGCTGGTGCAGAAGATGAGGACTGACCCCTCTACTGTGATGAACTGGCGGTACGACGAGGACACTGCTTCCACACATGTCCTAACTCTTCGCACTCATAATAACCCCTAGATGTTGGAGGATGGGACTGAAAAGAACCCCTCGCACCGGAGTGACTAGCTGGTGCACTCGGTGCAGAAGGACCTTGAACTGACGGGGCACGTGAAGAACTCTGAGCTGGAAAGGCACTGAGTGATGACTGGCCCTACTGAAATCCCTGATGACCACAGCCTGAAGACGGCCCGCGGTACTCTGGACGAGCTAACTGATGAGGCCTGTAAGAACGACCTCTACTCTGCTGGAACTGGCCCCTAGACGGAGCACCACTGTGACTAGCTGATCCATGAAGCCTCTTAGCCTCCCGCTCCTCTCTCTCTAGTCAACGATCCGTCTCAATGTCGCGAGCAACATCTACTGCATCCTCAAAAGTATGGCTCAGAATCCTTTCTCTAGCCATCAGAATACGAATGGGATAATTAAGCCCATCCACGAACCTCCTAATCCTTTCCCGATCAGTCGGGACCATCCATGGAGCATAACGAGCCAGCTCCGAGAACCTCACCTCATACTGAGATACGGTCATATCTCCCTGACGAAGATACTCAAACTGCCTGCGCATCTCCTCTCTCTGAGATCGCGGTACCCACTTCTCCAGAAAGAGAGTGGAGAACTCCTACCAGGAGAAGGGCGCTGAACCTACCGGCCTACGCCGCTCATATGCCTCCCACCAAGTGAAAGCTGCACCTGAGAACTGAAAAGTAGTAAAGGATACACCGCTAGCCTCCAAGATCCTTGCTGTCCTCAGCATACGTCTACACTTGTCAAGAAAACCTTGGGCATCCTTGCCCTGAGCACCACTGAAAGTAGGAGGTACAAGTCTGTTGAATCTCTCAAGACGACGCTGCTCATAGTCTGGCATAACTGGGACCATATTATCCTTAACCGGTGTAACCGGCTGAACTGGGGCAACCTGCTGTACTGGTGGTGCCTCTGGCGTCTGTAATCCCTGCACTATCGGCTTAGGTGTGCGAGCAGCGGGGGTCTGATTACCTCCCCCTGCCTGTGAAGTAGCTGTTGCAGTGGTGGCTAAAACTGCCTGAGCCAGACCAGTGCAAACTGTCAGAATCTGAGCCAGGGCCTCCTGAAGACCCGGAATAACAATAGGCACAGCTGGTGCCTGAGTAGGTGCTGCTGGAGTCTCTGCAGCTGGAGCCTGATCCTGATCCCGGGCAACTGGTGGATCTACAGATGCTGCCCCTGTGGCTCTACCTCGACCACTACCGCGTCCACGGCCTCTGGTGGCTTCAGTAGGTGGCAATGGTGGTCGTCCGTCCTGTCCATTAGTGCGTGTTCTCGCCATCTGCGAGAGAATAGAACAACAGAATTTAGTCTTCGGACCAACAAAGTCGCACGACAAGAATTTCCAAGAATATGAAATTTTCCTAAAGGTTCTGCAGCCTCTTGAGGATAAACCAGCTCATGACTCGTGAGACCTAGTAACCTAGGCTCTGATACCAACTTGTCACGACCCAAAATCCCAACCCCGGTCGTGATGGCACCTCTCGTGAGGACAAGGCCAGCCAATCAACAAAACAGTACATCTCTTTATAATTACTTAGCAGGAATAAGTCTAAATCATGGGCAATATAATCTTAAATGCGAAATAAACGTGATAGAACAAGGAAAACCCTCCCAACTCAGCCCGAAATCAGGGTGTCACAAGTCATGAGCTACTACAGAGTTTACTAATATTTTACAAAGTCTGGAATTATCATAAATAACAAAGATAAGGGAGAAAACGGGGCTACGGACGTCAACAGCTACCTCATTACTCCTAGTCACTGCCTGGCCTGGAAAGAATCAACGCTCAGGAGCGAACTCAGCTCTGCCTGTATCTACACTCATGGTGCAGGGAGTAATGTGAGTACTCCGACCCAGTGAGTAATAAAAATAAATAACGACTGAAAACATGAAATCTCATAACGGCACAATATAGCGCTATCCCAAGCAGTAAAATCAGTTATACAGTAAAATAATGAGTATCAGATAATTCTTCTTTTAAAACAGTAAAGACAAATAATTTCCACAGTAAGGATAAATCAAAAGCTTTCCCCTCAGGCTCAATATGTAAATCTCAGTATAGTATCAGCCCCTCGGGCTCACTCCCAACTCACCAGCACACAACATCAGTCCCTCGGGCTCACTCCCAACTCACCAGCACACAACATTAGCCCCTCGGACTTACTCCCAACTCACCACACACAAGCAATGGCCTCTCGAGCCCACTCCCAACTCACCTGGGTACCCTGCGCTCACTGGGGGTGTGTACAGACTCCGGAGGGGCTCCTACAGCCCAAGCACAATATCAATAGGCCTGAAAGCCGTCACACATCAAACTCGAGGCGTGAAAGCCTCCTCACATAACACTCGAGGCCTGAAAGCCTCCTCACATCACTCAACATATCCTCACGTATGGCCCTCGGCCTCAATCAGTCCAGAAAATAATCATAAGCCTTTTGGGCATCAGTAAAACAATAGTGCTCAGCTCAACAGCATTATAAATATCATTAAATCTCAAGTTGAGTATAAATGTAGCTGAGTTCACAAAATAATATAATTCAATTGGATTAAATTCAAATAATATTTCAATTCGTGAGGAAAATAGTGATGTAAATTCACAAAAGATTTCAGATAATTGGCACGAAGCCCAAATATGGCAATAAGCCCCAATCATAGTGAAAAATAATAAATCTTTATCAATTACGCGATAAAAATATCAACTGGGATGGACCAAGTCACAATCCCAAATAGTAAATGACCCCGCGCTCGTCATACAACGCGTGTCTCATCTCAACATAGCAGTATGTTGTGCAATCCGAGGTTTCAAACCCTCAATGCATCATTTAAAATCATTACTCACCTCGAACCGGTGAAATCTATAGCTTGCGACGCCTTTGCCCCTCAAATCGGCCTCCACGCGCGTCGAATCTAACCAAAATCAGAGCGAATACATCACAATATGCTAAGGGAACAATACCCAATCGAAAATACTCGAAAAACGCTAAAAATAACGAAGTTGGCAAAACCCGAGCCCCGGGCTCACTTCTCGAAAAATTACGAAAGTCACATCACCGGATTTCTCGTCTCGCCACGAGTCCGTACATATAAAATTTACCAAAATCGGAGTTCAAATGACCCCTCAAATCTTCAAATCTTATTTTCAAATTCCTAGGTCCAAAATCCCCAATTTACACCTCAAAAACATGTAATCTAGTCAGATTATTCGATGATAATTCAATATTACGGAGTAGAAATAATCACAAGTGACTTACCTCAAGATTTCTCATGATTTCTTGCTCAAAAATCGCCCCAAACCGTGTTATTTCGCAAGAAAATAGGTAAAAAAACGAACAGAAATGCAGCAGCTTTTAATAAGCAACTCGTCGCTAAAGACCCAAATCTGGTCGCTAAAGGTGCTAATCTGGTCGCTAAAAGTGCCACACCAGACCTGATGCACCAACACTCTTTAATTTCACTAAAAAGGCTCTAACTCCTTCATACGAACTCGGAATTAGACCATTCTTGTTCCTATGAGTCAAAAATAATAAAACAAACACAACCCTTCAATCGAAACTCAATTCGGAGCTCATTTGCCCAGTGCGATATCCATTTCGCTCGTTAAACAATTACTCATGTTTCGCGTCAAAAACCCAATCGCGACTTGAGGAAATTAGACCAAAATTTTCAGATCAGTCCTATAATTCATTATCAAAATTCAGGAAGTCTCGGAATCAAATTTGGATCTCTAGAACTAAAAATGAACCTTTAGATCATTACATTTATGCTCAAAACAGCAAAAATCTTCCAAAACCTCTTCCAAAATTTGTCCGAGCCTCGTGGGATCCTAACAAAGTATACTAACAAGTCCCATAATATGACACAAACTTAGTTGTTTCTTCAAATCACCAAAAACAATGCAAAAATGCTAAATTCACCTCGGATTCAAGCCTATGAACTTTGAAACTTCTAATTTTCACATCCGATGTCGAAACACGTTAAAACTAGTCCAAATGATCTCAAATTTTGCAGACAAGTCCAAAATGACATACCGAAGCTACAGCAACTCTCGGAATTCCATTCCGAGCCTCGGATCAAAATCTTACCTATCAACCGGAATTCGCCAAAATACTAACTTTGCCGATTCAAGCTTAATTCTACACCGGTCATCACAAAAATATTCCGGACATACTCCTAAGTCCCAAATCACCTAACAAAGCTATCCGAACCATAAAATATGCATTTTGAGCGCTCTAACACATAAGTCAATATCCGGTTGACTTTTCCAACTTAAGCTTCCTTAAAAGAGACTAAGTGTCTCAAACCTTACCAAAATCATTCAGGAATGACTTCAAATTTTGCACACAAGTCACATTCGATATTACGGACTTGCCCCAACTTTCGGAATCACATTCCGACCCCGATATCAAAATTTCCACTTCCGGTCGAATTTTCTCAAAAACCTTCCAATTTCTATATTTAGCCAAACGGCTCCAAAATGACCTACGGACCTCCGAATTCACTTCCGATCGCGCTCCCAAATCCAGAATCACCATACGGAGCTACTCCCAGTCTCGGAATTCCAAACGGACATTAATAACACTGAAATGCATTTTAAGCCAAACTGATGCAATTTCTTCTAAAATGCTATCTTCCACAATAGGCGCCAAAACGCTCCCGGGTTATCCAAAACCCGATCCGGGCATACGCCAAAGTCCGAAATCATCATACGAACCTGCTGGAACCTTCGGATCCCAATTCCGAGGTCGTTTAATTAAAATTCCAATCCTAGTTCATTTCTTCAATTTTAAGCTTTCAAAATGAGAATTTCCATTTAGATTTGACTCCAAACTTTCTGAATTTTAATTCTGACCATACACACAAGTCAATATACCTGAGATGAAGCTGCTCATGGCCTCAAACTGCTGAATAACACGCCGGAACTCAAAACGACCGATCGGATCGTTACAACCTTTAGGATGCGAATTGAAATTTTTGTGTATGAATTAAACTTTTAGGATATAAATTGGGCCTTTAGAATATGAATTGGACTTTTACGATATAAATTGGACTTTTAGTTTGTGTATTGGAATTTTAAGTTATAAATTGAAATTTTAGGATATGAATTGAACTTTTGTGGATATGAATTGAAATTTTAGGATATGAATTGAAATTTTTGTGTATGAATTGAACTTTTAGGATATGAATTGAGCCTTTAGGATATGAATTGGACTTTTAGGATATGAATTGGACTTTTAGTTTATGTATTGGTATTTTAGGCTATAAATTAAAATTTTAGGATATGAATTGAACTTTTGTGGATATGAATTGAAATTTTAGGATATGAATTGGACTTTTAATTTATGTATTGGAATTTTAGTTTATAAATTGAAATTTTAGGATATAAATTGAATTTTGTTTTGTGGATATAAATTGAAATTTTAGGATATTAATTGAACCTTTAGGATATGAATTGGACTTTTAGTTTATGTATTTGAAGTTTAGTTTTTAAATTGAAATTTTAGGATATGAATTGAACTTTTGTGAATATTAATTAAAATTTTAGGATATGAATTGAACCTTTAGGATATGAATTGAAATTTTTGTGTATGAATTGAACTTTTAGGATATGAATTGAGCCTTTAGGATATGAATTGGACTTTTAGGATATGAATTGGACTTTTAGTTTATGTATTGAAATTTTAGGTTATAAATTGAAATTTTAGGATATGAATTGAACTTTTGTGGATATGAATTGAAATTTTAGGATATGAATTGAACCTTTAGGATATGAATTGAATTTTTTTGTGTATGAATAAAACTTTTAGGATATGAATTGAGCCTTTAGGATATGAATTGGAATTTTAGTTTATGAATTGGACTTTTAGTTTGTGTATTGGAATTTTAGGTTATAAATTAAAATTTTAGGATATGAATTGAACTTTTGTGGATATGAATTGAAATTTTAGGATATGAATTGAAATTTTTGTGTATGAATTAAACTTTTAGGATATGAATTGAGCCTTTAGGATATGAATTGTACTTTTAGGATATGAATTGGACTTTTAGTTTATGTATTGGTATTTTAGCCTCTAAATTGAAATTTTAGGATATGAATTGAACTTTTGTGGATATGAATTGGGCTTTTAGTTTATGTATTGGAATTTTAGTTTATAAATTGAAATTTTAGGATATAAATTGAATTTTTTTGGGGATATGAATTGAAATTTTAGGATATGGATTGAACCTTTAGGATATGAATTGGACTTTAAGGATATGAATTGGACTTTTAGTTTACGTATTTGAATTTTAGTTTTTAAATTGAAATTTTAGGATATGAATTAAACTTTTGTGGATATTAATTAAAATTTTAGGATATGAATTGAAACTTTAGAATATGAATTGAAATTTTTGCATATGAATTGAACATTTAGGATATGAATTGAGCCTTTAGCATATGAATTGGACTTTTAGGATATGAATTGGACTTTTAGTTTATAAATTGAAATTTTAGGATACGAATTGAACTTTTGTGGATATGAATTTAAATTAGGATATGAATTTGTAACGACCCGACCGGTCGTTTTGTGCTTTTGCGCTTTGATCGCCAGTTCTCGGGCATGACTTCTCCCGTGTTATGTATTATGACTGATGTAGATCGTTGATTTTGGTTTTCAGGAAAAAAAATCGGAATGAATTAGAAAGAATAGTCTCAGTTGAAAACTTTGAATTTGAAAGGTTTGACCAAGAGTTGACTTATGTGTAAATGATCTCGGATCGGAATTTTTATGATTTGTCTAGCTCCATTAGGTGATTTATGACTTAGGAGCGCGATCGTAATTGGTTTTGGAGGTCCGGTGTGGAATTTGGCTTGAATTGGCGAAAGTAGTATTTAGCGATTTCCGGTTGATAGGTGAGATTTTGATACTAGGGTCGGAATGGAATTACGAGAGTTTCTGTAGCTTCATTATGTGATTTGGGATGTGTGTGCAAAATTTCATGTCATTCGGAGGTGATTTGTTCGGGTTTTTTATCAAATGCGTGTTTCGGAAGTTTTTGGAAAACTTAGGCTTGAATTCAATGTGAATTGATGGTTTTGATGTTGTTTGAGGTGTTTTGTTGATTGGAAAAAGTTTGAATGATGTTATGGGGTGTGTTGGCATGTTTGGTCGGGGTCACATGAGGCTCGGATAAGTTTTGGAAGAGTTTTTGGAAGATTTTGCCGTTTTGAGCATAAGATTTCTAGAATTTAAATAATGAATTATAGGAGTGATCTGGAAAGTTTGGTCTAATTTCATCAAGTCGCGATTGGATTTTTGACGCGAAACATCTGTTAATTGTTTAACAAGCAAAATGGATATCGCACTGAGCAAACGAGCTCCGAATTGAGTTTCGATTGAAGGACTATGTTCGTATCATTATTTATGACTCATAGGAACAAGAATCATCGAATTCAAAGTTCGTATGGTGGAGTTAGAGCCTTTTTAGTGAAAATAAATATTGCTGGTGCAGAAGGTTCTGGTGTGCACCTTTAGCGACTAGATTTAGCACCTTTAGCGACCAGAAAGGTCTTTTAGCGACCAGAATGGGCTTTATTAGCGTTGTTCTATTTTTTAGCTCATTTTCACGTTTTTCTTGTGAAAGAACACGGCTTGGGGCGATTTTTGAGTAAGAAATCATGAAAAATCTTGAGGTAAGTCACATGTGATCATTTATACTCCATAATATTGAATTATCATCGAATAATCTGACTAGATTACATGTTTTTGAGGAGTAAATTGGGGATTTAGGACTTGGGATTTGAAAATAAGATTTGAAGATTTGAGGGTCGAGTTGATGTCCGATTTTGGTAAATTTTATATGTATAGACTCGTGGCAAGATAAGGAATCCGTTGATGTTAATTTTTCTGAATTTCGAGAAGTGGGCCCGGGGCTCGGGTTTTGCCAAATTTCGGGATTTTAATGTTTTTCAGTTATTTTCGATTGGGTATTGTTCCTACAGCATAATGTGACATATTCGTTCTGATTTTGGATAGATTCGATGCACGAAGAGGCCAATTCGAGAGGCAAGGGCATAGCGATCTAGACTTTTGGCCGTTTTGAGGTGAGTAATTGATGTAAATGATGTCCTGAGGGTTTGAAACCCCGGAATTTCACATCCTAACGCTATATTGAGGTGACTTGCACGCCGGATAACGGGCGTGGGGTAGAGCACCATTGGGGATTGTGACTTGGTCCGTCCCGAGAGATGTTTTTACAGTGTTTTCTACTTGAACTAAATTGAGAATCATCCTTACTTAGATTTGATTGTTACATTTGGGCTTCTTGCCAATTATTTGAATCCTTCAGGGATTGATATCACTGTTTTCGCATATTTTGCATATCATTTGATCTCAGTCCAAGGTTTTAAATACTGTTTTGCAAACTCAGCCATCTTTCTAAGATTTGAAAACTTAAATGATATTTCTAAATGATATTTCGGGCTGAGAACTATTGTTTTACGAATGCCCAAGGGGCATTTATGGACTGAGCATGGATCGGGCTGCGCGCCGCTACAGTGTTACATTGATATTGAGGCCGAGAGCGTGGTTGATTACATTGATATTGAGGCCGAGAGCCTGGTTGATTACATTGATATTGAGGCCGAGAGCCTGGGTGATTATACTGATATTGATATGAGGCCGAGGGCCTAGATTTGATGCCACAAGATAGCTTGATATTGCGCTTGGGCTGTAGGAGCCCCTCCGGAGTCTTTACACACACCCAGTGAGCGCCGTCGACGATAAATAAATATGGATGGCTCGGGCTGCACGCTGCAGTGGGTACCAGAGGGTACCGTCATATGCATTGCATTGTACTCATGCATTTATTCCTTATCTGCATTATCTGCCATAATAATTATGTGCTCTTATTTCATTGATTGGTTGCTTCATACTGTTTTGAGCCTGAGGGGCTGATACTGTTCTGAGATACTGAGCCCGAGGGGCAGATTTCTAATGATTATTTTGATACTGAGCCCGAGGGGCAGATTTCTACTTGTTATTTTGATACTGAGCCTGAGGGGTAGATTTCTACTTGTTGTTTTGATATTGAGCCCGAGAGGCAGATTTCTACTTGTTGTTTTGATATTGAGCCCTAGGGGCAGATTTCTACTCGTCATTTTACTGCCAAATTACCTGTTTTACTGGTTTAAAAGAAATTTCACATGATGTTTCACTGAATTGTTATTTTAAACGATTTCACTGCTTCTGTATAGAATGTTGTGTGCCTTCACATTTTTTCTTACCTTCAGTCATTATTTATATTTATTACTCACTGGGTCGGAGTACTCACATTACTCCCTGTACCATGTGTGCGGGTACAGGTATTCCTGAGGCATAGAGCGAGTTTTCTGCTGTTCAGTTTTCATCGGAGTTATCGAGGTAGCTGCATGGCGTTCGCAGACCCGTTTTCTCCCTTATCTTCTGTTATTTATGATATCTTCAGACTTTGTTCCTAATTCCATAATTTGTAGAATTTTAGTAAACTCTGTAGTAACTCATGACTTGTGACACCCCGGTTAGGGCTGAGTTGGGTTGGATTTCCGTATTTTATCTATACTTTCCGCTATTTGATATTATTAAACCATGTGTATACTATAATTGTGTTAATTAATTGTCTTAAAAGGATGAATTGGGTTGAATTGCTGGCCTTGTCTTCATGAGAGGCGCCATCACGACCAGGTTAAGGAATTGGGTCGTGACAAGTTGGTATCAGAGCCTAGGTTACTAGGTTTCGCGAGTCATGAGCAGGTTTAGTAGAGTCTCGCGGATCGGTACGGAGACGTCTGTATTCATCCTCGAGAGGCTGTAGAACCTTTAGGAAAACTTCATATTCTTGAATTCTTATTGTGCATCCTTGATTCAGCTAAAAAAAGTAACTCTTACAATTCTATCCACGTGTTCGTATGCGCGAACGAGTGCTCAGTATTAGATGTGACTTGATGTCTTGTAATTCCTCGGTCGAAGGGCGAGACATAATCGCTGTGAGTTTGATGTTAGTCCAGTTTGTAGGACTTGAGGCTGGATCCTTGCCTATGCTTGAGCACCGAAGTGCTGATTGTGCGAGCAAGAGTTTTGAAATTATATGTCCGGTATTGTCCCTATTAGTGGGAATGATGGTTGGATAGCCATGTGAGGAGTATGTTAGTACTGCGAGATATATCTATATGACTTGTAGGTGACGAGGAAGGGCGGTAGAATGATAGATGAACTATTAAGTGTTTGATTTTCAATGTGATCTGATGTGTAGCCCCGAGTTATGGGCGCGTGAAGAATCTTTTCATGTCTCCTATTTGGAGTGAAGTAAATTTCATGTTATGGTATGAGTTTAGACTCAGGAAGACTAAGTGATTGTGTAATTTGAATGACGGTGGAAGGTATACAAAAATATTAATTAGAAGTGAAACAGGTGGGTTATCTCCTGCAGAGTGTTCTAAGGTGGTGCGATTCTTATACTGTCTATTAGAAGATCTCATTTACAAGTGAATAATATGCGTTGAAATCTAAATTTGGTCGCCTAGAGAGTGGGCTTAACTGTTATGTGAGTGGATGCAAGAATTGTAGAAGAGTTAAAATTCCAGATGATTTGTGTTTCCACAAGCTTATGAAGGAGTGAGTTCAATCTCACTATGGTATTACGGCAATAATAGAGTATGTGCGTTATGATTTATTGAGTGCATTTTGATCTATATCTTTGAGCCAAGTTGGGGAGTTTGCTATTAATAAGTTGATTGCACGATTATGTGATATATTGGTTCCAGTTTGAGGCGTGTTGGTGAGTCAGTTATTGCTTACGGGGATTAAGGTCGATCAGGCGGTGGACGGGCCTATTTTTTTATGCTATTGCTTTAGATGCTGTCATTACAGGAATTGTCCAGTCTGCCACAGAGATGCCTATGTATTATTTGATCCCAGTTCCACCTATTCATATGTGTCCTCATATTTTGCTCATTATTTGGGTACGCCCCAAGAGTTTCCTTCTTTACCTGTTCATGTATCTACCCCAGTGGGCGATACTGTTGTTGTGGACTGTGTGTACTAGTCATGTGTTGTGATTATTGAGGGTCTGGAGACCCGAGTTGATCTATTGCTATTGAGCATAGTGGACGTTGATGTTATATTGGACATGGATTGGTTATTTCCGTGTCATGTTATTCTAGACTATCATGCTAAGACAGTTACTTTGGCTATGCCGGGTGTACCGCGGATCGAGTGGCGTGGTATAACTGATTATGTTCCTAGCAGAGTAATTTCTTTCTTGAAAGCCCAGGGTATAGTTGGGAAGGGTTGTCTGTCATATCTAGCGTTTGTGCTAGATGTTGGAGCTGAGACTACTAGTATCGATTCTATCCCAGTTGTGAGGGATTTTTCATCCATTGCATCGCCCTTGACCAAGTTGACTCAGAAGGGTGCACCGTTTGTATGGTCGGACGAATGTGAGAAGATCTTTCAGAAGCTCAAGACAGTTTTGACCACAGCTCCAGTGTTGGTTTTGTCATCATCTTCAGATTCATATACCGTTTATTGTGATGCTTTACAGATGTTTTATGGAAATATTTTTAGGTTGGTGACCTACATGGCCTGGTCAAGCCAGAGGAATTCCGTTTTGATAACTTGGGTATGTGTGAGCAGATTTGAAAGTTTTCTTGATGGTTTTTACCATTAATCGAGCCGGATATCTTCTACCGGTGCGCGGAACATATTGTATATTACGAACTCCTCTTAAATGGGAGCAAATAGAAGATTTCTAACTGCCAGAATGTAATTTTCCTATAGCCCAGAAATTTCTAATGAGATTTTGCGTTTGCAACAAGATGGCATGATAGACGTGGTGTGTGGTACATGATTAATATTTTCATGTGCAACGTGGCAGTTCATTCTTAAAGGGAAGGTCACGAGTTCTGGATGGAATAGTCAGTTTCAGGTATTTAGATGAATGTTATAACTGCTCGGTAAGACCTTAGAAGGGTGCACACTATATTTTAACCAACAAATGTCTATTGGTATTTCAACACCCACTTGGTTGATCGACTGCAAATATTTCGATCTTGCTCTGTATTGTAGGAAAATTTTGAGAATAATTATCATGAAATGATCGTACTTGAGGGATGTGTCAGTCATTGAGTGCTGAGGTTGTGATCAGTTACGGTGATTTATGTAATCTAGGAATTTGGAGACGGGGAATTCTCAAAAATATACTATTTCGGGATTGTGGCATGTTTGAGGTGAGTGTCTTATTGAAACTCTTTGGATGCACTAGTCGGGCTAATTGATGGTGATAACTATGTGCTGTGAGCGAGAATATATGTGAGGGTTGAACCTGTGTGCAAGCACCGAGCTAATATTCATGCTCGGAAGATATGTAGGCTATGATATGCCTAGAGTGGGATATTGGGCTAAGGTCTAATGTTTCTCATATTTGTTACTCTGTTAAGAACTATCTGGACTATACTTGAGATTTCCAAGATGCTAAATTCCAGAACAAACTTGGTAATTACTAATTCTGTGTTAACTTGCTAATTTGAGCTATGACAGCGCAGTTTGCTCATGCCTACGATATAAAGTGTTATTTATTCTAGTCAAGGAGAATGAGAATCTTGTTTCAGTTAGCATATACATGTGTACTTGTTGGATTGCTTCTATATGATATGCTTGGACTGGAGGCCTGTGACCGTGCCAGGTGGATTATGTTATTGACAGCTAAGTTGCTCGTGAGGTTGATGTCAATGTGAGCCATAGAAGAGCCGATTATTATTATTCTATTCATATATCTTGGTTCCACTATGATTGACGAGCCTATAGCATATCGTTGGGGTGGTACTTGTGGAACTTGCAAAGCGGCTCTTTTCTTTAAGGTATTCTCCCTTTTTGGGGTAACCGGATGGCACAATAGTGAGGTTTTCCAGTATGGCATTGTATTATGTACTTCTCCATGGGTATGGTGATTCACTGGTGGTACTAGATATCAAATTGCGCTTGGTTGATGATTTTGAGCATGCTGACTTGGGGCGTCTCATGTGAACTAGTGTCTGGATAGGGACGCGCATAGTAGCGAAGCTATGTGGAGATATGACCTTCCGGGTTAGATTCGTGTGTTATATTTCTATGATGTGAGACGGGTTCTCAGTCTTGTGTTGTGGTAGTACTGGTGAGCTTGAGGTACAACTCTTTCGTTTGAGTCATTTTCATAAATTGAGTATGCTCGAACTGTTGCTTATTGGCGCGCGTATTGTGCGAGTAGTGGCTTAGGCATGTATTGATGTGTCATGTCACCAGAATAATGTGTTGGATTAGAAGAGATCAGTAGGATCATTAATGAATATGAACGGATTTGATTTCAGCATGTTGGAAGGATAATATCGAGCTTCGGCTCAGAAATTTGATGTAGCATTTGCCAAAGGAGAAGTGGCTTCATGAATGGTTGATATGGAAAATGGTTATGGCTTACCGCGTGATTTAGTTAGCATTGGCAGTATGTAAAATTGTTGAGATGACACTTTAGTTGATAAGAGTTTTTCTATCGGTATTCGGGTGTTGTGTGCAACTGCTGTGATTAGAAGTTATCACTACAAGCGTTTGAGTTATGTGGTCTATCATGTAATTGCACCTGAGGTTGCAAGTATAGGTTATTACAGCTAGTTTGGGCTTATTCTGAATATAGATGTGAGGGTCTGACCTTGTGTATGATTTCGGAAATGAAAATGTGGTTCTAAGGTTATGGGCTAGATTGTGTTGTGAAATTTCAGTTATATTGTGCTATCGGAACTATATGAGATAGGGTGACATGGGATCACCCCCAGGTATGTGTTTGGTAAGGTTATTCAGCTATTGGTTAGCTTCTAGAACAACTCTGGAACGTTTGAGGACTAACGTGTGTTTAAGTGGGGGAGGATGTAACGACTCGACCGGTCGTTTTGAGCTTTTGCACTTTGATCGCCATTTCTTGGGCATGACTTGCCCCGTGTTATGTATTATGAATGATGTAGATCGTTGGTTTTGGTTTTCAGGAAAAAATAAATCGGAATGAATTTAAAAGAATAGTCTCAGTTAAAAGCTTTGAATTTGAAAGGTTTAACCAACAGTTAACTTATGTGTAAATGATCTCGGATTGGAATTTTTATGATTTGTCTAGCTCCATTAGGTGATTTATGACTTAGGAGCATGATCGTAATTGGTTTTGGAGGTACGGTGTGGAATTTGGCTTGAATTGGCGAAAGTAGTATTTTAGCTATTTCCGGTTGATAGGTGAGATTTTGATCCAAGGGTCGGAATGGAATTCCGAGAGTTTCTGTAGCTTCATTATGTGATTTGGGATGTGTGTGCAAAATTTCATGTCATTCGGAGGTGATTTGGTCGGGTTTTTTATCAAATGCGTGTTTCGGAAGTTTTTGGAAAACTTCGGCTTGAATTCGATGTGAATTGATGGTTTTGATGTTGTTTGAGGTGTTTTGTTGATTGGAAAAAGTTTGAATGATGTTATGGGGTGTGTTGGCATGTTTGGTCGGGGTCACATGAGGCTCGGATAAGTTTTGGAAGAGTTTTTGGAAGATTTTTGCCGTTTTGAGCATAAGATTTCTAGAATTTAAATAATGAATTATAGGAGTGATCTGGAAAGTTTGGTCTAATTTCATCAAGTCGCGATTGGGTTTTTGACGCGAAACATCTGTTAATTGTTAAACGAGCGAAATGGATATCGCACTGAGCAAACGAGCTCCGAATTGAGTTTCGATTGAAGGACTATATTCGTATCATTATTTGTGACCCATAGGAACAAGAATCATCGTATTCAAAGTTCGTATGGTGGAGTTAGAGTCTTTTTAGTGAAAATAAATATTGCTGGTGCAGAAGGTTCTGGTGTGCACCTTTAGCGACTAGATTTGGAACCTTTAGCGACCGGAAAGGTCTTTTAGCGACCAGAATGGGCTTTATTAGTGTTGTTCTATTTTTTTAGCTCATTTTCACGTTTTTCTTGTGAAAGAACGCGGCTTGGGGCAATTTTTGAGAAAGAAATCATGGGAAATCTTGAGGTAAGTCACTTATGATCATTTATACTCCATAATATTGAATTATCATCGAATAATCCGACTAGATTACATGTTTTTGAGGAGTAAATTGGGGATTTAGGCCTAGGAATTTTAAAATAAGATTTGAAAATTTGAGGGTCGAGTTGATGTCCGATTTTGGTAAATTTTATATGTATAGACTCGTGGCGAGATAAGGAATCCGTTGATGTTAATTTTTCTGAATTTCGAGAAGTGGGGCCAGGGCTCGAGTTTTGCCAAATTTTGGGATTTTGATGTTTTTCAGTTATTTTCGATTGGGTATTGTTCCTATAGCATAATGTGACATATTCGTTCTGATTTTGGATAGATTTGATGCACGAAGAGGCCAATTCGAGAGGCAAGGGCATAGCGAGCTAGACTTTTGGCCATCTTGAGGTGAGTAATTGATGTAAATGATGTCCTGAGGGTTTGAAACCCCGGAATTTCACATCGTAACGCTTTATTGAGGTGACTTGCACGCCGGATAACGGGCGTGGGATAGAGCACCATTGGGGATTGTGACTTGGTCCGTCCTGAGAGATATTTTTACCGTGTTTTCTACTTGAACTAAATTGAGAATCATCCTTACTTAGATTTGATTGTTACATTTGGGCTTCTTGCCAATTATTTGAATCCTTCAGGGATTGATATCACTGTTTTCGCATATTTTGCATATCATTTGACCTCAGTCCAAGGTTTTAAATACTGTTTTGCAAACTCAGCCATCTTTCTAAGATTTGAAAACTTAAATGATATTTCTAAATGATATTTCGGGCTGAGAACTACTGTTTTACAAATGCCCAAGGGGCTTATGATGATTTCTGGACTGAGCATGGATCGGGCTGCGCGCCGCAGCAGTGTTATATTGATATTGAGGCCGAGAGCCTGGTTGATTACATTGATATTGAGGCCGAGAGCCTGGTTGATTACATCAATATTGAGGCCGAGAGCTTGGGTGATTATACTGATATTGATATGAGGCCGAGGGGCTAGATTTGATGCCACGAGATGGCTTGATATTGCGCTTGGGCTGTAGGAGCCCCTCCGGAGTCTGTACACACCCCCAGTGAGCGTCGTCGACGATAAATAAATATGAATGGCTAGGGCTGCACGCCGCAGTGGGTACCAGAGGGTACCATCATATACATTGCATCGCACTCATGCATTTATTCCTTATCTGCATTATCTGCCATAATAATTATGTGCTCTTATTTCATTGACTGGTTGCTTCATACTATTCTGAGCCTGAGGGGCTGATACTGTTCTGAGATATTGAGCCCGAGGGGCAGATTTCTAATGATTATTTTGATATTGAGCCCGAGAGGCAGATTTCTACTTGTTATTTTGATACTGAGCCTGAGGGGTAGATTTCTACTTGTTGTTTTGATATTGAGCCCGAGAGGCAGATTTCTACTTGTTGTTTTGATATTGAGCCCGAGGGGCAGATTTCTACTCATCATTTTACTGCCAAATTACCTGTTTTACTGGTTTAAAATAAATTTCACATGATGTTTCACTGAATTGTTATTTTAAATGATTTCACTGCTTCTGTATAGAATGTTGTGTGCCTTAACGTGTTTTCTTACCTTCAGTCATTATTTATATTTATTACTCACTGGGTCAGAGTTCTCACATTACTCCCTGCACCATGTGTGCAGGTACAGGTATTCTTGAGGCATAGAGCGAGTTTTCTGCTGTTCAGTTTTCATCGGAGTTATCGAGGTAGCTGCATGGCGTTTGCAGAACCGTTTTCTCCCTTATCTTCTGTTATTTATGATATCTTCAGACTTTGTTCCTAATTCCATACTTTGTAGAATTTTAGTAAACTCTGCAGTAGCTCTTGACTTGTGACACCCCGGTTAGGGCTGAGTTGGGTTGGATTTCCGTATTTTATCTATACTTTCCGCTATTGGATATTATTAAACCATGTTTATACTATAATTGTGTTAATTAGTTGTCTTAAAAGGAGGAATTGCGTTGAATGGCTGGCCTTGTCTTCATGAGAGGCGCCATCACGACCAGGTTCGGGAATTCGGTCGTGACAGAATTGAACCTTTAGGATACGAATTGAAATTTTTGTGTATGAATTAAACTTTTAAGATATGAAATGAGCCTTTAGGATATGAATTGGACTTTTAGGATATAAACTGGACTTTTAGTTTATGTTTTGGAATTTTAGTTTATAAATTGAAATTTTAGGATATGAATTGAACTTTTGTGGATATGAATTAAAATTTTAGGATATGAATTGAAATTTTTGTGTATGAATTAAACTTTTAGGATATGAATTGAGCCTTTAGGATATGAATTGGACTTTTAAGATATGAATTGGATTTTTAGTTTATGTATTGAAATTTTAGGTTATAAATTAAAATTTTAGGATATGAATTGAACTTTTGTGGATATGAATTGAAATTTTAGGATATGAATTGAATCTTTAGGATATGAATTAAAATTTTTGTGTATGAATTAAACTTTTAGGATATGAATTGAGCCTTTAGGATATGAATTGGACTTTTAGGATATGAATTGGACTTTTAGTTTCTGTATTGGAATTTTAGGTTATAAATTGAAATTTTAGGATATGAATTGAACTTTTGTGGATATAAATTGAAATTTTAGGATATGAATTGAAATTTTTGTGTATGAATTGAACTTTTAGGATATGAATTGAGCTTTTAGGATATGAATTGGACTTTTAGGATATGAATTGGACTTTTAGTTTATGTTTTGGTATTTTAGGCTGTAAATTGAAATTTTAGGATATGAATTGAACTTTTGTGGATATGAATTGAAATTTTAGGAAAAGAATTGGACTTTTAGTTTATGTATTGGAATTTAGTTTATAAATTGAAATTTTAGGATATAAATTGAATTTAGTTTTGTGGATATGAATTGAAATTTTATGATATGAATTGAACCTTTAGGATATGAATTGGACTTTTAGGATATGAATTGGACTTTTAGTTTATGTATTTGAATTTTAGTTTATAAATTGATATTTTAGGATATGAATTGAACTTTTGTGGATATTAATTAAAATTTTAGGATATGAATTAAACCTTTAGGATATGAATTGAAATTTTTGTGTATGAATTGAACATTTAGGATATTGTGACGACCTGAGCCGTCGTCTCGTGAGTTACCATCCCGTTTTCCCCATTTCCTATTTCTTTATGCTTCATTATCAGTGTTGGGTGTGAACGAGTTGATTTGGATTGGTTTTAGTAGGAAATAAGACACTTAGTCTCTTAAGGAAGGTTTGTTTTGGAAAAGTCAACCGGACGTTAACTTATGTGTTAGAGGGCTCGGATTTGAATTTCGACAATTCAGTTAGCTTCGGGGGATGATTTGTGACTTAGGAGTGTGATCGGAAGTAATTTTGGAGGTCCGGTGTAGGATTAGGCTTGAATTGGCGAAGTTAGTATTTTGGCGAATTCCGGTTGATAGATGAGATTTTGATCCGAGAGTCGGAATGGAATTCCGAGAGTTGCTGTAGCTTCGTTAGGTGATTTGGGATATGTGTACAAAATTTCAGGTCATTCGGATGTGGTTTGATCGGGTTTTTGATCGAAAGTGTATTTCAGAAGTTTTTAGAAAATTAGGCTTGAATTCGATGAGTTTTGGGTAATTTGATGTTGTTTGAGGAGTTTTGATGATTGGAAGAGGTTTGAATAATGTTATGAATTATGTTGGCATGTTTGGTCGGGGTCCCATGAGGCTCAGATAAGCTTTGGAAGAGTTTTTGAAAGATTATTGTCGTTTGAGCATAAGTATGGAATGATCCAAAGGTCCATTTTTAGTTCTAGAGATCGAAATTTTATTTTGAGATTTCTAGAATTTAAATAATGAATTATAGGAGTGATATGGAAAGTTTGGTCTAATTTCATCAAGTCGCGATTGGGTTTTTGACACAAAACATGAGTTAATTGTTTAACGAGCGAAATGGATATCGCACTAAGCAAACGAGCTCCGAATTGAGTTTCGATTGAAGGACTATGTTCGTATCATTATTTGTGACTCAAAGGAATAAGAATAATCGAATTCTGAGTTCGTATGATGGAGTTAGAGCCATTTTAGTAAAAAGAAAAGTGTTGCAATTTCTTTGGCTACTACTGTATTTTTTTAGCAGCGTGAACAGTAACCGCGCGGGTGATCAGTGACCACGCGCGTGAACAGTAACCGCACGCGTGAACAGTACTTCCGAAAAATTCTGGGCAGTGAGTTTATAAAACACTTCATCCGTGATTTTGGGTCATTTTTCCTCCATGGTTGATCATTTTGAGAGCTTCTTGGTGGAGATTAAAGAGGGATTCAAGGGGGAACGACTTGAGGTAAGTTTTTTGGACTTAGAACTCGTTTTTATTGTGAATTCCACCTAGAGATTCATGAAATATAAGCCTACAAATCAAGAACTAGGGCTTGAATTTTGAAACCAAACAATTAGGATTTGATGGGTCATTTGAACTCGGATTTGGGAGTTCTTGGTATGTATAGACTCGTGGCGAGACAAGGAATACGGTGATGTTAATTTTTTGATTTTTCAAGACGTGGGCCCAGGGCTCGGGTTTTGTCAAATTTGTGAATTTTGATATTTTTCGATTGCTTTCGATTGGGTATTGTCTCTTTAGTATAATGCGACATATTCGTTGTGATTTTGGGCAGATTCGTCGCACGAGGAGGGTAATTTGAGAGGCAAGGGCATAGCGAGTTAGACTTTGACCCTCTTGAGGTGAGTAATTGATGTAAATGATGTCCTGAGGGTTTGAAACCCCGAAATTTCACATCGTAACGCTATATTGAGGTGACTTGCATGCCGGATAACGGGCGTGGGGTAGAGCACCATTGGGGATTGTGACTTGGTCTGTCCCGAGAGATGTTTTTACCGTATTTTCTACTTGAACTAAATTGAGAATCATCCTTACTTGGATTTAATTGTTACATTTGGGCTTCTTGCCAATTATTTGAATCCTTCAGGGATTGATATCACTGCTTTCGCATATTTTGCATATCATTTGACCTCAGTCCAAGGTTTTAAATACTGTTTTGCAAACTCAACCATCTTTCTAAGATTTAAAAACTTAAATGATATTTCTAAATGATATTTCGGGCTGAGAACTACTGTTTTATAAATGCCCAAGGGGCTTATGATGTTTTCTGGACTGAGCATGGATCGGGCTGCGCACCGCAACAATATTACATTGATATTGAGGCCGAGAGCCTGGTTGAGTACATTGATATTGAGGCCGAGAGCCTGGTTGATTATACTGAGATTGATATGAGGCTGAGGGCCTAGATTTGTGTGACGACCCGACCCGTCGTCTCATGAGTTACCGCCCCGTTTTCCCCATTTCCTATTTATTTATGCTTCATTATCAGTGTTGGGTGTGAACGAGTTGATTTGGATTGGTTTTAGTAGGAAATGAGACACTTAGTCTCTTTAAGGAAGTGTGATCGGGGTGATTCGGGGGATGATTTGTGACTTAGAAGTGTGATAGGAAGTAATTTTGGAGGTCCGGTGTAGAATTAGGCGTGAATTTGCGAAGTTAGTATTTTGGCGAATTCCGGTTGATAGGTGAGATTTTTATCCGAGAGTCGGAATGGAATTCCGAGAGTTTCTGTAGCTTCGTTAGGTGATTTGGGATATGTGTGCAAAATTTTAGGTCATTCGGATGTGGTTTGATTGGGTTTTTGACGCGAAACATGAGTTAATTGTTTAACCAGCGAAATGGTATTGAATTGAGCAAATGAGCTCCGAATTGAGTTTTGATTGAAGGGCTATATTCGTATTATTATTTGTGACTCATAAGAACAAGAATCATCGAATTCTGAGGTCCTAGGCCCGAGAAATGAATTTTTGAGTAAAATTGTTTTCTGAAAATATTTAAGGAAAATGAATATGAAATTTGATTAGAAAGTGATGGTATCGGGCCTGTATTTTGGTTTCGGCGGCCAGTACAGGTCTTATATATGGTTTAAGCACTTTTTGTAAAGTTTGGTTGGAAATGGACGTCGTTTGACGTATTTCGGACTCAAAATGGAAAATTTGATGTTTTATGAAATTTGAAGGAATTCTTGGATTTTAAAGCTTAATTCGTGGTATATGACGTTATTTTGGCGATTTGATCGCACGGTTAAGTTCGTATTGTATTTTGGGACATGTTGGTATAATTGGTTAAGGTCCCGAGGGCCTCGGGTGGATTTCGGAAGGTTAACGGAATGGAAATCGGATAAAAGGATTGCTGGAATTTTCTGCTGCAGAAGTTGTCTTGGACAGCAACTGTGCAATCGTGGAGCCTATTTCGGAAGCTTATATCTCCAAATACATAAAGAATCTATAAATTTACAAAACATGAAAGTTGTAGCCCTTGCATCCTAGTTTCCAGAAATCTAAACCATTAATTATTCTGACATTTATACAGAAAGTTATGATCGATTGAATAAGGGTTGGTAAAGCTGTTTTGAAATTTTCCAGAAATGTTTGATGCGAGGGGGCTACTTTGGAAGCTTATACCTCGAAATCCATAAGGAATCTGAAAATTTGCAAAACATGAAAGTTGTAGTTCTTGCATTCTAGTTTCCATAAAGTTAAACCATTCATCATTCCAATATTTGTACAGAAAGTTGTGACAGATTTAGTAAAAGCTGGGACTGCCTCTTGTTTTGGCTGGAAATAAGTGCAAGTCGCATTTCATAGATGCGACTTGCCTGGAAAACAACTTATATTCGGGAATTAGCCATTTTTATTCATTTCTGACGATTGTAGAGCTTGGGAAAAGCGATTTTCAACAGATTTTCAAGGGAAACATTTGGGGTAAGTGTTCTATATCCGAAAGTGATTATATTTCATAAATACATGGTTATATTCATCGTTTAATTCAGATTTAAATGAAAGAAATTGGAATTTTTGCAAAACTTTTCAAAAATGAAAAGTTAAGATTTGGAGGTCGAGTTGTTGTCGGAATTTGATAATTTTGGTATGGTTGAACTCGTATCGGAATGGGTTGTCGGATTTTATGAGTTTCTCCAGATTCCGAGACGTGGGCCCCACGGGCGAATTTTGAGTGTAATTTCGGATTTTTGATGGAAAACGTAGAATTCCATATGGAATTAATTCCTATAATTTTTATTAACTGAATCGAATTATTATGGCTAGATTCGAGGCATTCAGAGGTCAATAAGGAGCAAAGGCATCGCGAGCTAGAGAATTAGCCGGTTCGAGATGAGTAATTAATGTAAATGATGTCCTGAGGGTTTGAAACCCCGGAATTTCACATCGTAACGCTATATTGAGGTGACTTGCACGCCGAATAACGGGCGTGGGGTAGAGCACCATTGGGGATTGTGACTTGGTCTGTCCCAAGAGATGTTTGTACCGTATTTTCTACTTGAACTAAATTGAGAATCATCCTTACTTAGATTTAATTGTTACATTTGGGCTTCTTGCCAATTATTTAAATCCTTCAGGGATTGATATCACTGATTTCGCATATTTTGCATATCATTTGACCTCAGTTCAAGGTTTTAAATATTGTTTTGCAAACTCAACCATCTCTCTAAGATTTAAAAACTTAAATGATATTTCTAAATGATATTCCGGGATAAGAACTACTGTTTTACAAATACCCAAGGGGCTTATGATGGTTTCTGGACTGAGCATGGATCGGACTGCGCGCTGCAACAGTATTACATTGATATTGAGGCCGAGAGCCTGGTTGAGTACATTGATATTGAGGCCGAGAGCCTGGTTGATTATACTGAGATTGATATGAGGCCGAGGGCCTAGATTTGATGCCACGAGATGGCTTGATATTGCGCTTGGGCTGTAGGAGCCCCTCCGGAGTCTGTACACACCCCCAGTGAGCGCCGTCGATGATAAATAAATGGATGGCTCGGACTGCACGTCGCAGTGGGTACTAGAGTGTACCATCATAAGCATTGCATTGCGCTCATGCATTTGTTTTTATCGGTTATACCCGTCTCAGTATTTGGTACTCTGATTTAATTGACTTGTTGCTTCACTATTTGTTGTTCTAAACTGCCAGTTATAATTTACTTGGTATTTTTTCTATGATTTCTTATTCTCAACCTTTATTTATGTTTATTACTCACTGGGTCGGAGTACTCACATTACTCCCTGCACCTTGCGTGCAGATCCAGGTACACCACAGGCTGAGTGAGGATTTGTTTAGCTGAACAGCAGTATCCGGGAGTATTGAGGTAGCTGCATGGCATTCGCAGCCTTGATCTCTCCCCTCTATCTCTATCTTTTATTCCGCATTTTTCCTAGACAGACTTGTAATAGGTGGATATTCTGTATTAGAGGCTCATATTCGTGACACCGGATTCTATTGGGCTATGGTGTGGTATTTTAATTGAACTTCCGCAGATTTTATTATTAATTATACACTTGTATGTAATGACTTAGTAAATTCTGTGTGATATTTATCTATAATCTGAATAAGAATTTGGGATAATGTTGTTGAATGGTCGGGCTTGCCTAGCAGTATGTTGGGCACCATAATGACCGGGGTTGGGGTCGTGACAAGTTGGTATCAGAGCCTAGGTTAATTGGTCTCGCAAGTCATGAGCCGGTTTAGTAGAGTCTCGTGGATTGGTACGAAGACGTCTGTATTTATCCTCGAGAGGCTGTAGAACCTTTAGGAAAACTTTATATTCTTGAAATCCTTGTCGTGCGACTTTGTTGATCCGAACACTAAAAATTTCTATCATTCTATTCTCTCGCAGATGGCGAGGACTCGTGCTACTGGATGAGGCGGACGACCACCAGTGCCACCCACTAATGCCACCAGAGGCCGTGGGCGCGGTCGTAGGCGTGGCAGAGGTGGAGTAGCGCGGGCAGCACCTGTTAATCCGCCAGCTGCCCCAGTTCCAGATAAGGCTCCAGCAGCTGTACTAGTTCAAGCACCAGCTATGCCTATTGTAATTCCGGGTCTTCGGGAGACCTTGGCTCAGATTTTGACAGTTTGCATTGGCCTATCTCAGGCAGTCTCAGCCACTGCAGCCACAGCTACTTCACAGGCCAGGGAAGGCACCCAGACTCCTGTTAATCGCACGGTTGTGCAGGGATTACAGACATCGGAAGCTGTTCCAGCTCAGCCGGTTGCACTAGTTCAGAACCTTGTGGTCCCAGCTATGCCAGACGATGAGCAGCGTCGTCTCGAGAGATTTGGTAGGCTCCAGCCTCCGACATTCAGTGGTGTAGAGGGCGAGGATGCCAGGGTTTTCTCGACAAGTGTCAGCGTATGCTTCGCACCGTAGGGATTTTGGAGTCGAGTGGTGTATCTTTTACTACATTTCAGTTCCAGGGAGTTGCATTTACCTGGTGGGAAGATTTTGAGAGGCGTAGACCTTTTGGTGCAACGCCCCTTACTTGGCAGTAGTTCTCCACTCTATTTCTGGAGAAGTATGTACCTCAGTCCCGCAGAGAGGAGCTGCGTAGGCAGTTTGAGTGGTTGACTCAGGGAGATATGTCCGTGACCCGGTGCGAGATGAGATTTTCAGAGTTGGCTCGTCATGCTACTTGGATGATTTCGACGGATCGTGACAGGATCCGGAGATTCGTGGATGGTCTTAACTACTCTCTCCGTATTTTGATGACTATAGAGAGAGAGAGTATTGGGTGTTTCGTTCGAGGTTGTGGTTTACATTGCTCATGATATTGAGACAGTTCGCCGCAGAGAGAGAGAGAGAGGAGAGGGAGGCCAAGAGGCCCAGAGGTTCAGGCTATTTCAGTGGTGCTCCGTCTAGGGCCCAGTTCCAGCGTGGTAGAGGTCGTTCCTTCAGACCTCCTCAGCAGGCCCGTCCAGAGTATAGTAGGACATCTTTAGACCATGGTCATCAGGGATTTCAGTAGGGCCAGTCTTTACTTAACGCTCTCCCAGCTCAATGCTCATCCTATGCCCCTTCAGTTCAGGGTTCATCTACGCCGAGTGCATCGGCTGGTCATTCAGGTGCGAGGGGTTCCCTCCAGTTCCCTTCTCCAGTACCTGGTAGTTGCTACGAGTGCGGAGAGTTTGGTCATATAAAGAGGCAGTGTCCTCGACTTCATGGTGGTCAGTTTTAGCAGAGGGGCCAACCTTCGTCTTCTGCTCCAGTTTCTTCAGTACCCGCCCAGTCAGCTAGGGGTGGAGGTCAGGCATCCAGGGGTCTCCCCAGAGGGGGAGGTCGATCAGGCAGTGGCCAGGCCCGTTTTTATGCTATTCCAGGTAGGACAGATGCTATTGCTTCAGATGTTGTCAATACAGGTATTGTTCCAGTCTGCCATAGAGATGCCTCTGTATTATTCGATCCTGGATCCGCCTATTCTTATGTGTCCTCATATTTTGCTCATCATTTGGGTACGACCCGAGGGTGTCTTGCTTTACCTGTGCACATATCTACCCCGGTAGGCGATACTATTATTGTAGACCATGTGTATCGGTCTTGTATTGTGACTATTGGGGGTCAGGAGACCCGAGTTGATTTGTTGCTGTTGAGCATGGTAGATTTTAATGTAATTCTGGGCATGGATTGGCTATCTCCATGTCATGATATTCTAGACTATCATGCTAAGACAGTTACTTTGGCTATTCCTGGTGTTCCGAGGATCGAGTGGCATGGTATGACTGATTATGTTCCTAGTAGAGTAATTTCCTTCTTGAAAGCCCAGCGTATGGTTGGGAAGGGTTGCCTATCATATCTAGCTTTTGTGCGAGATGTTGGAGCTGAGACTCCTAGTATTGATTTTGTCCTAGTTGTGAGGGATTTTCCTGATGTATTTCCTGCAGACTTGCCGGGCATGCCGCCGGACAGGGATATCGATTTTGGCATTGACTTAGTGCCGGGAACCCAGCCCATTTCTATTCCGCCATATCGCATGGCACCAGCAGAGTTGAAAGAATTGAAGGAGCAGCTTCAGGAGCTCCTAGACAAGGGGTTCATTCGGCCTAGTGTGTCACCGTGGGGTGCGCTAGTTCTGTTTGTGAAGAAGAAAGATGGCACAATGAGAATGTGCATTGACTACAGGCAGTTAAATAAGGTAACGGCGAAGAACAAGTATCCTTTGCCTCGTATTGATGACTTATTTGATCAGCTTCAGGGAGCGAGGGTGTTTTCAAAAATTTATCTCCGTTCGGGCTATCACCAGTTAAAAATCAGGGACTCGGATATTCTTAAGACAACTTTCAAGACTAGATATGGTCACTATGAGTTTCTAGTCATGTCTTTCGGGCTGACCAATGCCCCAGCAGCGTTCATACATTTGATGAACAATGTATTTCGGCCTTATCTGGATTCTTTTGTTATTGTATTTATTGATGACATTCTGGTGTACTCGTGTAGCCAGGAGGAGCACACCAAGCATTTGTGTGTAGTGTTGCAGAGATTGAGGGAGGAGAAGCTTTATGCAAAATTCTCCAAGTGTGAATTTTGGCTAAGTTCTGTGGCATTCTTGGGACATATAGTGTCCAGCGAGGGTATTCAGGTTGATCCAAAGAAGATAGAAGCAGTGCAGAGTTGGTCTCGATCGTCCTCAGCCACAGAGATCCGTAGTTTTCTCGGATTAGCAGGCTATTATCGCTGGTTTGTTCAGGGGTTTTCATCCATTGCGTCGCCCTTGACCAAGTTGTCTCAGAAAGGTGCTCCATTTGTATGGTCAGACGAGTGTGAGGAGAGCTTTCAGAAGCTCAAGACAGTCTTGACCACAGCTCCAGTATTGGTTTTACCATCAACTACAGGTTTATATAATGTATATTGTGATGCTTCGAGAGTTGGGATTGGCTGTGTGTTGATGCAGGAGGGTAGAGTTATGGCTTATGCTTCTCGTCAGTTAAAGCCCCATGAGAAGAACTACCCTGTTCATGACCTAGAGTAGGCTGCTATAGTTCATGCCTTGAAGATTTGGAGGCACTATTTATATGGCGTATCTTGTGAGGTATTCACTGATCATCGCAGTCTTCAACATTTGTTTAAGTAGAAAGACCTTAATTTGAGGCAGCGGAGGTGGCTTGAGTTGCTAAAAGATTATGACATCACTATTTTGTATCATCCGGGAAAGGCAAATGTAGTGGCAGATGCCTTGAGCCGAAAGGCAGTCAGTATGGGGAGTTTGGCGTACATTCCAGTTGGGGAGAGGCCCTTTGCAGTTGATGTTCAAACCTTGGCTAATCTGTTTGTGAGACTGGACATTTCTGAGCCCAGTCGGGTGTTAGCTTGTGTGGTTTCTCAGTCTTCCTTATATGATCGCTTCAGAGAACGCTAGTATGATGATCCGCATTTGCTTTTCCTTAAGGACAGAGTTCAGCGTGATGGTGCTAGGTATGTGACTATAGATGATGATGGCGTATTGAGGATGCAGGGATGTATATGTGTGCCCAATGTAGATGGGCTTAGAGAGTTAATTCTGGAAGAGGCCCACAGCTCACGGTATTCTATTCATCCGGGTGCCGCGAAGATGTATCAGGACTTGAGACAGCACTATTGGTGGAGAAGAATGAAGAAAGATATTGTAGGTTATGTAGCTCGGTGTCTCAACTGTCAGCAGGTGAAATATGAGCATCAGAGACCGGGTGGTTTGCTTCAGCGAATGATTATCCCAGAATGGAAGTGGGAGAGAGTTACCATGGATTTTGTGAGTGGTCTTCCTCGGACTTTGAAGAAATTTGATTCCATTTGGGTGATTGTGGATCGGATGACCAAGTCCACGCACTTCATTCCGGTGTGTACTACTTATTCTTCGGAGCAGTTGAAAGGGATATTTATCCGAGAGATTGTGCGATTGCACGGTGTTCCAGTTTCCATTATCTCAGATAGAGGTACTTAGTTTACTTCCCAGTTTTGGAGGACTTTTCAGCGAGAGTTGGGTACCCAGGTGGAGTTGAGCACAACATTTCATCCTCAGACGGACGGACAGTCCGAGCGTACTATTCAGATATTGGAGGATATGTTGCATGCCTGTATGATTGATTTCGGAGGTTCTTGGGATGAGTTTCTACTGCTTGCAGAGTTTGCCTACAACAACAGCTATCAGTCCAGCATTCAGATGGCACCATATGAGGCTTTGTATGGGAGGCGGTGTAGATCTCTAGTTGGTTGGTTTGAGCCCGGCGAGGCTAGGCTACTGGGGACAGATTTGGTTCATGATGCCTTAGAGAAGGTGAAGGTGATTCAGGAGAGGCTTCGTACAGCGTAGTCGCGTCAGAAGAGTTATGCGGACCGAAAAGTTCGAGATGTGTCCTACATGGTTGGTGAGAAGGTCTTGCTGAAGGTTTCGCCCATGATGGATATTATGAGATTTGGAAAGAAAGGAAAGTTGAGTCCACGATTCATTGGACCTTTTTAGGTACTTAGGAGGATTGGGGAGTTGGCTTATATGCTTGCTTTGCCACCCAGCTTGTCGAGTGTGCATCTGGTATTTCATGTTTCTATGCTCTGGAAGTATGTTGGGGACCCGTCCCAGTTTTGGATTTCAGCACGGTTCAGTTGGATGGTGATTTGACCTTTGATGTGGAGCCAGTTGCTATTTTGGGTCATTAGGTTCAGAAATTGAGGTCAAAGGATATATCTTCTGTAAAAGTGTAGTGGAGAGGTCGGCCCGTGGAGGAAGCTACCTGGGAGACCGAGCGGGAGATGCGGAGCACATATCCTCACCTGTTTGAGGCTTCAGGTATGTTTCTTGACACACTCAAGGACGAGCGTTTGTTTAAGTTGGGGAGGATGTGATGACCCGACCCGTCGTCTCATGAGTTACCACCCCGTTTTCCCCATTTCCTATTTCTTTATGCTTCATTATCAGTGTTGGGTGTGAACGAGTTGATTTGGATTGGTTTTAGTAGGAAATGAGACACTTAGTCTCTTTAAGGAAGATTTGTTTTGGAAAAGTCAATCGGACGTTGACTTATATGTTAGAGGGCTCGGATTTGAATTCCGATGATTCGGTTAGCTTCGGGGGATCATTTTTGACTTAGGAGTGTGATCGGAAGTAATTTTGGAGGTCCGGTGTAGAATTAGGCTTGAATTGGCGAAGTTAGTATTTTGGCGAATTCCGGTTGATAGGTGAGATTTTGATCCGAGAGTCAGAATGGAATTCCGAGAGTTGGTGTAGCTTCGTTAGGTGATTTGGGATATGTGTGCAAAATTTCAGGTCATTCGGACGTGGTTTGATTGGGTTTTTGACGCGAAACATGAGTTAATTGTTTAACGAGTGAAATGGGTATTGAACTGAGCAAATGAGCTCCAAATTGAGTTTCGACTGAAGGGCTATATTCATATTATTATTTGTGACTCATAGGAACAAGAATCATCGAATTCCGAGGTCCCAGGCTCGAGAAATGAATTTTTGAGTAAAATTGCTTTCTGAAAATATTTAAGGAAAATGGAAATGAAATTTGATTAGAAAGTGATGGTATCGGGCCCGTATTTTGGTTCCGGCGCCCAGTACAGGTCTTATATATGGTTTAAGCACTTTCTGTAAAGTTTGGTTGAAAATGGACGTCGTTTGACGTGTTTCGGACTCAAAATGGAAAATTTGATGTTTTATGAAATTTGAAGGAATTCTTGGATTTTAAAGCTTAATTCGTGGTATATGACATTATTTTGGTGATTTGATCGCACGGTTAAGTTCGTATTGTATTTTGGGATGTGTTGGTATAATTGGTTATGGTCCCGAGGGCCTCGGGTAGATTTGGGAAGGTTAACGGAATGGAAATCGGATAAAAGAATTGCTGGAATTTTCTGATGTAGAAGCTGTCTTGGACAACAACTGTGCAATCATGGAGCCTATTTCGGAAGCTTATATCTCAAAATACCTAAGGAATATGTAAATTTATAAAATACGAAAGTTGTAGCACTTGCATCCTAATTTCCAGAAAGCTAAACCATTAATTATTTTGACATTTATACAGAAAGTTATGGTCGATTGAATAAGGGTTGGTAAAGCTATTTTGAAATTTTCCAGAAATGTTTGATGCGAGGGGGCTACTTTGGAAGCATATACCTCGAAATATATAAGGAATCGGAAATTTTGCAAAACATGAAAGTTGTAGCACTTGCATTCTAGTTTCCAGAAAGTTAAACTATTCATCATTCCGATAATTGTACAGAACGTTATGACAGATTTAGTGAAGGCTAGGACTGCCTTTTGTTTTGGCTGGAAATAAGTGCAAGTCGCATTTTTTAGATGCGACTTACCTGGAAAACAGCTTATATTCGGGAATTAGCCATTTTTATTCATTTGTGACGATTGTAGATCTTGGGAAAAGCGATTTTCAACAGATATTTCAAGGGAAACATTTGGGGTAAGTGTTCTATATCCGAAAGTGATTATATTTCATAAATACATGGTTATATTCATCGTTTAATTCGGATTTAAATTGAAGAAATTGGAATTTTTGCAAAACTTTTCAAAAAATGAAAAATGAAGATTTGGAGGTCGAGTTGTTGTCGGAATTTGATAATTTTGGTATGGTTGAACTCGTATCGAAATGGGTTGTCGGATTTTATGAGTTTCGCCGGATTCCGAGACATGGGCCCCACGGGCGAATTTTGAGTGTAATTTCGGATTTTTGATGGAAAATGTAGAATTCCATATGAAATTAATTCCTATAATTTTTATTAACTGAATCGAATCGTTATGGCTAGATTCGAGGTATTTAGAGGTCAATAAGGGGCAAAGGCATCGCGAGCTAGAGAATTAGCCGGTTCGAGGTGAGTAATTGATGTAAATGATGTCCTGAGGGTGTGAAACCCCAGAATTTCACATCGTAACGCTATATTGAGGTGACTTGCACGCCGGATAACGGGCGTGGGGTAGAGCACCGTTGGGGATTGTGACTTGGTCTGTCCCGAGAGATGTTTTTACCGTGTTTTGTACTTGAACTAAATTGAGAATCATCCTTACATGGATTTAATTTTTACAATTGGGCTTCTTTCCAATTATTTGAATCCTTCAGGGATTGATATCACTGCTTTCGCATATTTTGCATATCATTTGACCTCAGTCCAAGGTTTTAAATACTGTTTTACAAACTTAGCCATCTTTCTAAGATTTAAAAACTTAAATGATATTTCTAAATGATATTTCGGGCTGAGAACTACTGTTTTACAAATGCCCAAGGGGCTTATGATGGTTTCTGGACTGAGCATGGATCGGGCTACGCGCCGTAGCATTATTACATTGATATTGAGGCCGAGAGCCTGGTTGAGTACATTGATATTGAGGCCGAGAGCCTGGTTGATTATACTGAGATTGATATGAGGCCGAGGGTCTAGATTTGATGCCACGAGATGGCTTGATATTGCGCTTGAGCTGTAGGAGCCCCTCTGGAGTCTGTACACATAAGCGTCGTCGATGATAAATAAATGGATGGCTCGGGCTGCACGCCGCAGTGGGTACTAGAGTGTACCATCATATGCATTGCATTGCACTCATGCATTTGTTTTTATCTGTTATACCTGTCTCAGTATTTGGTACTCTGACTTAATTGACTTGTTGCTTCGCTATTTGTTGTTCTAAACTGCCAGTTATAGTTTACTTTGTATTTTTTCATGATTTCGTATTCTCAGCCTTTATTTATGTTTATTACTCACTGGGTCAGAGTACTCACATTACTCCCTGCACCTTGCATGCAGATCCAGGTACACCACCGGCTAAGTGAGGAATTGTTTAGCAGAGCAGGCAGTATCTGGGAGTATTGAGGTAGCTGCATGGCGTTCGCAACCTTGATCTCTCCCCTCTATCTCTATCTTTTATTCCGTATTTTTCCTAGACAGACTTGTAATGGTGGATATTCTGTATTAGAGGCTCATATTCGTGACACGGATTCTGTTGGGCTATGGTGTGGTATTTTAAGTGAACTTCCGCAGATTTTATTATTAATTATATACTTGAATGAAATGACTTAGTAAATTCTCTATGATATTTATCTATATTCTGAATAAGAATTTGGGATAATGTTGTTGAATGGTCGGGCTTGCCTAGCAGTGTGTTGGGCGCCATCATGACCGGAGTTGGGGTCGTGACAGATATGAATTGAGCATTTAGCATATGAATTGGACTTTTATGATGTGAATTGGACTTTTAGTTTATGTATTGGAATTTTAGTTTATAAATTGAAATTTTAGGATACGAATTGAACTTTTGTGGAAATGAATTGAAATTAGAATATGAATTGAACCTTTAGGATACGAATTGGAATTTTTGTGTATGAATTAAACTTTTAGGATATGAATTGAGCCTTTAGGATATGAATTGGACTTTTAGGATATAAATTGGACTTTTAGTTTATGTATTGGAATTTTAGTTTATAAATTGAAATTTTAGGATATGAATTGAACTTTTGTGGATATGAATTAAAATTTTAGGATATGAATTGAACCTTTAGGATATAAATTGAAATTTTTTGTGTATGAATTAAACTTTTAGGATATGAATTGAGCCTTTAGGATATGAATTGGACTTTTAGGATATGAATTAGACTTTTAGTTTATGTATTGGAATTTTAGGTTATAAATTGAAATTTTAGGATATGAATTGAACTTTTGTGGATATGAATTGAAATTTTAGGATATGAATTGAACCTTTAGGATATGAATTGAAATTTTTGTGTATGAATTAAACTTTTAGGATATGAATTGAGCCTTTAGGATATGAATTGGACTTTTAGGATATGAATTGGACTTTTAGTTTATGTATTGGAATTTTAGGTTATAAATTGAAATTTTATGATATGAATTGAACTTTTGTGGATATGAATTAAAATTTAGGATATGAATTGAAATTTTTGTGTATGAATTGAACTTTTAGGATATGAATTGGGCCTTTAGGATATGAATTGGACTTTTAGTTTAAGTATTGGTATTTTAGGCTATAAATTGAAATTTTAGGATATGAATTGAACTTTTGTGGATATGAATTGGACTTTTAGTTTATGTATAGGAATTTTAGTTTATAAATTGAAATTGTAGGATATGAATTGAATTTTGTTTTGTGGATATGAATTGAAATTTTAGGATATGAATTGAACCTTTAGGATATGAATTGGACTTTTAGGATATGAATTGGACTTATAGTTTTTAAATTAATTTTTAGGATATGAATTGAACTTTTGTGGATATTAATTAAAATTTTAGGATATGAATTGAACCTTAAGGATATGAATTGAAATTTTTGTGTATGAATTGAACATTTAGGATATGAATTGAGCCTTTAGCATATGAATTAGACTTTTAGGATATGAATTGGACTTTTAGTATATGTATTGGAATTTCAGTTTATAAATTGAAATTTTAGGATACGAATTGAACTTTTGTGGATATGAATTGAAGTTAGGATATGAATTGAACCTTTAGGATACGAATTGAAATTTTTGTGTATGAATTAAAGTTTTAGGATATGAATTGAGCCTTTAGGATATGAATTGGACTTTTAGGATATAAATTGGACTTTTATGGATATGAATTAAAATTTTAGGATCTGAATTGAAATTTTTGTTTATGAATTGATCTTTTAGGATATGAATTGGACTTTTAGGATATGAATTGGACTTTTAGTTTATGTATTGGAATTTTAGGTTATAAATTGAAATTTTAGGATATGAATTGAACCTTTAGGATATGAATTGAAATTGTTGTGTAAGAATTAAACTTTTAGGATATGAATTGTGCCTTTAGGATATGAATTGAACTTTTAGGATATGAATTGGACTTTTAGTTTATGTATTGGAATTTTAGGTTATAAATTGAAATTTTAGGATATGAATTGAACTTTTATGGATATGAATTGAAATTTTAGGATATGAATTGAAATTTTTGTGTATGAATTGAACTTTTAGGATATGAATTGAGCCTTTAGGATATGAATTGAACTTTTAGGATATGAATTGGACTTTTAGTTTATGTATTGGTATTTTAGGCTATAAATTAAAATTTTAGGATATGAATTGAACTTTTGTAGATATGAATTGGAATTTTAGTTTATAAATTGAAATTTTAGGATATAAATTGAATTTTGTTTTGTGGATATGAATTGAAATTTTAGGATATGAATTGAACCTTTAGGATATGAATTGGACTTTTAGGATATGAATTGGACTTATAGTTTTTAAATTAATTTTTAGGATATGAATTGAACTTTTGTGGATATTAATTAAAATTTTAGGATATGAATTGAACTTTAAGGATATGAATTGAAATTTCTGTGTATGAATTGAATATTTAGGATATGAATTGAGCCTTTAGCATATGAATTAGACTTTTAGGATATGAATTGGACTTTTAGTTTATGTATTGGAATTTCAGTTTATAAATTGAAATTTTAGGATACGAATTGAACTTTTGTGGATATGAATTGAACCTTTAGGATACGAATTGAAAATTTTGTGTATGAATTAAAGTTTTAGGATATGAAATGAGCCTTTAGGATATGAATTGGACTTTTAGGATATAAATTGGACTTTTATGGATATGAATTAAAATTTTAGGATCTGAATTAAAATTTTTGTTTATGAATTGACCTTTTAGGATATGAATTGGACTTTTAGGATATGAATTGGACTTTTAGTTTATGTATTGGAATTTTAGGTTATAAATTGAAATTTTAGGATATGAATTGAAATTTTTGTGTAAGAATTAAACTTTTAGGATATTAATTGAGCCTTTAGGATATGAATTAAACTTTTAGGATATGAATTGGACTTTTAGTTTATGTATTGGAATTTTAGGTTATAAATTGAAATTTTAGGATATGAATTGAACTTTTATGGATATGAATTGAAATTTTAGGATATGAATTGAAATTTTTGTGTATGAATTGAACTTTTAGGATATGAATTGAGCCTTTAGGATATGAATTGGACTTTTAGGATATGAATTGGACTTTTAGTTTATGTATTGGTATTTTAGGCTATAAATTAAAATTTTAGGATATGAATTGAACTTTTGTAGATATGAATTGGAATTTTAGTTTATAAATTGAAATTTTAGGATATAAATTGAATTTTGTTTTGTGTATATGAATTGAAATTTTAGGATATGAATTGAACCTTTAGGATATGAATTGGACTTTTAGGATATGAATAGAACTTTTAGTTTTTAAATTGAATTTTTAGGATATGAATTGAACTTTTGTGGATATTAATTAAAATTTTAGGATATGAATTGAAGCTTAAGGATATGAATTGAAATTTTTGTGTATGAATTGTATATTTAGGATATGAATTGAGCCTTTAGCATATGAATTGGACTTTTAGGATATGAATTGGACTTTTAGTTAATGTATTAGAATTTTAGTTTATAAATTGAAATTTTAGGATACAAATTGAACTTTTGTGGATATGAATTGAAATTAGGATATGAATTGAACCTTTAGGATACGAATTGAAATTTTTGTGTTTGAATTAAACTTTTAGGATATGAATTGAGCCTTTAGGATATGAATTGGACTTTGAGGATATAAATTGGACTTTTATTTTATGTATTGGAATTTTAGTTTATAAATTGAATTTTTAGGATATGAATTGAAATTTTGTGGATATGAATTAAAATTTTAGGATATTAATTGAAATTTTTGTGTATGAATTGTACTTTTAGGATATGAATTGAGCCTTTTGGATATGCATTGGACTTTTAGGATATGAATTGGACTTTTAGTTTATGTGTTGGAATTTTAGGTTATAAATTTAAATTTTAGAATATGAATTGAACTTTTGTGTATATAAATTGAAATTTTAGGATATGAATTGAACCTTTAGGATATGAATTGAAATTTTTGTGTATGAATTAAACTTTTAGGATATGAATTGAGTCTTTAGGATATGAATTGGACTTTTAGTTTATGTATTCGTATTTTAGGCTATAAATTGAAATTTTAGGATATGAATTGAACTTTTTGTTGATATGAATTGAAATTTTAGGATATGAATTGTACTTTTAGTTTATGTATTGGAATTTTAGTTTATAAATTGAAATTTTAGGATATAAATTGAACTTTTGTGGATATGAATTGAACTTTTAGGATATGAATTGAGCCTTAAGGGTATGAATTGGACTTTTAGGATATGAATTGGACTTTTAGTTTATGTATTGGTATTTTAGGCTATAAATTAAAATTTTAGGATATGAATTGAAATTTTAGGATATGAATTGGACTTTTAGTTTATGTTTTGGAATTTTAGTTTATAAATTGAAATTTTAGGATATAAATTGAAATTTTAGGATATGAATTGAACTTTTGTGAATATTAATTAAAATTTTAGGATATGATTTGAAATTTATATGTATGAATTTAACATTTATGATATGAATTAAGCCTTTAGCATATGAATTGGACTTTTAGGATATGAATTGGACTTTTAGTTTATGTATTGGAATTTTAGTTTATAAATTGAAATTTTAGGATACGAATTGAACTTTTGTGGATATGAATTGAAATTAGGATATGAATTGAACCTTTAGGATATGAATTGAAATTTTTGTGCATGAATTAAACTTTTAGGATATGAATTGAGCCTTTAGGATATGAATTGGACTTTTAGGATATGAATTGGACTTTTAGTTTATGTATTGGAATTTTAGGTTATAAATTGAAATTTTAGGATATGAATTGAACTTTTGTTGATATGAATTGAAATTTAGGATATGAATTGAAATTTTTGTGTATGAATTGAACTTTTAGGATATGAATTGGGCCTTTAGGATATGAATTGGACTTTTAGTTTATGTATTGGTATTTTAGGCTATAAATTGAAATTTTAAGATATGAATTGAACTTTTGTGGATATGAATTGAAATTTTAGGATATGAATTGGACTTTTAGTTTATGTATAGGAATTTTAGTTTATATATTGAAATTGTAGGATATGAATTGAATTTTGTTTTGTGGATATGAATTGAAATTTTAGGATATGAATTGAACCTTTAGGATATGAATTGGACTTTTAGGATATGAATTGGACTTATAGTTTTTAAATTAATTTTTAGGATATGAATTGAACTTTTGTGGATATTAATTAAAATTTTAGGATATGAATTGAACCTTAAGGATATGAATTGAACTTTTTGTGTATGAATTGAACATTTAGGATATGAATTGAGACTTTAGCATATGAATTGGACTTTTAGGATATGAATTGGACTTTTAGTTTATGTATTGGAATTTTAGGTTATAAATTGAAATTTTAGGATATGAATTGAACTTTTGTGGATATGAATTGAAATTTTAGGATATGAATTGAACCTTTAGGATATGAATTGAAATTTTTGTGTATGAATTAAACTTTTAGAATATGAATTGAGCCTTTAGGATATGAATTGGACTTTTAGGATATGAATTGGACTTTTAGTTTATGTATTGGAATTTTAGGTTATAAATTGAAATTTTATGATATGAATTGAACTTTTGTGGATATGAATTGAAATTTAGGATATGAATTAAAATTTTTGTGTATGAATTGAACTTTTAGGATATGAATTGGGCCTTTAGGATATGAATTGGACTTTTAGTTTAAGTATTGGTATTTTAGGCTATAAATTGAAATTTTAGGATATGAATTGAACTTTTGTGGATATGAATTGGACTTTTAGTTTATGTATAGGAATTTTAGTTTATAAATTGAAATTGTAGGATATGAATTGAATTTTGTTTTGTGGATATGAATTGAAATTTTAGGATATGAATTGAACCTTTAGGATATGAATTGGACTTTTAGGATATGAATTGGACTTATAGTTTTTAAATTAATTTTTAGGATATGAATTGAACTTTTGTGGATATTAATTAAAATTTTAGGATATGAATTGAAATTTTTGTGTATGAATTGAACATTTAGGATATGAATTGAGCCTTTAGCATATGAATTAGACTTTTAGGATATGAATTGGACTTTTAGTATATGTATTGGAATTTCAGTTTATAAATTGAAATTTTAGGATACGAATTGAACTTTTGTGGATATGAATTGAAGTTAGGATATGAATTGAACCTTTAGGATACGAATTGAAATTTTTGTGTATGAATTAAAGTTTTAGGATATGAATTGAGCCTTTAGGATATGAATTGGACTTTTAGGATATAAATTGGACTTTTATGGATATGAATTAAAATTTTAGGATCTGAATTGAAATTTTTATTTATGAATTGATCTTTTAGGATATGAATTGGACTTTTAGGATATGAATTGGACTTTTAGTTTATGTATTGGAATTTTAGGTTATAAATTGAAATTTTAGGATATGAATTGAACCTTTAGGATATGAATTGAAATTGTTGTGTAAGAATTAAACTTTTAGGATATGAATTGAGCCTTTAGGATATGAATTGAACTTTTAGGATATGAATTGGACTTTTAGTTTATGTATTGGAATTTTAGGTTATAAATTGAAATTTTAGGATATGAATTGAACTTTTATGGATATGAATTGAAATTTTAGGATATGAATTGAAATTTTTGTGTATGAATTGAACTTTTAGGATATGAATTGAGCCTTTAGGATATGAATTGAACTTTTAGGATATGAATTGGACTTTTAGTTTATGTATTGGTATTTTAGGCTATAAATTAAAATTTTAGGATATGAATTGAACTTTTGTAGATATGAATTGGAATTTTAGTTTATAAATTGAAATTTTAGGATATAAATTGAATTTTGTTTTGTGGATATGAATTGAAATTTTAGGATATGAATTGAACCTTTAGGATATGAATTGGACTTTTAGGATATGAATTGGACTTATAGTTTTTAAATTAATTTTTAGGATATGAATTGAACTTTTGTGGATATTAATTAAAATTTTAGGATATGAATTGAACTTTAAGGATATGAATTGAAATTTCTGTGTATGAATTGAACATTTAGGATATGAATTGAGCCTTTAGCATATGAATTAGACTTTTAGGATATGAATTGGACTTTTAGTTTATGTATTGGAATTTCAGTTTATAAATTGAAATTTAGGATACGAATTGAACTTTTGTGGATATGAATTGAACCTTTAGGATACGAATTGAAATTTTTGTGTATGAATTAAAGTTTTAGGATATGAAATGAGCCTTTAGGATATGAATTGGACTTTTAGGATATAAATTGGACTTTTATGGATATGAATTAAAATTTTAGGATCTGAATTAAAATTTTTGTTTATGAATTGATCTTTTAGGATATGAATTGGACTTTTAGGATATGAATTGGACTTTTAGTTTATGTATTGGAATTTTAGGTTATAAATTGAAATTGTAGGATACGAATTGAACTTTTGTGGATATGAATTGAAATTAGGATATGAATTGAACCTTTAGGATATGAATTGAACCTTTAGGATATGAATTGAAATTTTTGTGCATGAATTAAACTTTTAGGATATGAATTGAGCCTTTAGGATATGAATTGGACTTTTAGGATATGAATTGGACTTTTAGTTTATGTATTGGAATTTTAGGTTATAAATTGAAATTTTAGGATATGAATTGAACTTTTGTGGATATGAATTGAAATTTAGGATATGAATTGAAATTTTTGTGTATGAATTGAACTTTTAGGATATGAATTGGGCCTTTAGGATATGAATTGGACTTTTAGTTTATGTATTGGTATTTTAGGCTATAAATTGAAATTTTAAGATATGAATTGAACTTTTGTGGATATGAATTGAAATTTTAGGATATGAATTGGACTTTTAGTATATGTATATGAATTTTAGTTTATATATTGAAATTGTAGGATATGAATTGAATTTTGTTTTGTGGATATGAATTGAAATTTTAGGATATGAATTGAACCTTTAGGATATGAATTGGACTTTTAGGATATGAATTGGACTTATAGTTTTTAAATTAATTTTTAGGATACGAATTGAACTTTTGTGGATATTAATTAAAATTTTAGGATATGAATTGAACCTTAAGGATATGAATTGAACTTTTTGTGTATGAATTGAACATTTAGGATATGAATTGAGACTTTAGCATATGAATTGGACTTTTAGTTTATGTATTGGAATTTTAGGTTATAAATTGAAATTTTAGGATATGAATTGAACTTTTGTGGATATGAATTGAAATTTTAGGATATGAATTGAACCTTTAGGATATGAATTGAAATTTTTGTGTATGAATTAAACTTTTAGAATATGAATTGAGCCTTTAGGATATGAATTGGACTTTTAGGATATGAATTGGACTTTTAGTTTATGTATTGGAATTTTAGGTTATAAATTGAAATTTTATGATATGAATTGAACTTTTGTGGATATGAATTGAAATTTAGGATATGAATTAAAATTTTTGTGTATGAATTGAACTTTTAGGATATGAATTGGGCCTTTAGGATATGAATTGGACTTTTAGTTTAAGTATTGGTATTTTAGGCTATAAATTGAAATTTTAGGATATGAATTGAACTTTTGTGGATATGAATTGGACTTTTAGTTTATGTATAGGAATTTTAGTTTATAAATTGAAATTGTAGGATATGAATTGAATTTTGTTTTGTGGATATGAATTGAAATTTTAGGATATGAATTGAACCTTTAGGATATGAATTGGACTTTTAGGATATGAATTGGACTTATAGTTTTTAAATTAATTTTTAGGATATGAATTGAACTTTTGTGGATATTAATTAAAATTTTAGGATATGAATTGAACCTTAAGGATATGAATTGAAATTTTTGTGTATGAATTGAACATTTAGGATATGAATTGAGCCTTTAGCATATGAATTAGACTTTTAGGATATGAATTGGACTTTTAGTATATGTATTGGAATTTCAGTTTATAAATTGAAATTTTAAGGATACGAATTGAACTTTTGTGGATATGAATTGAAGTTAGGATATGAATTGAACCTTTAGGATACGAATTGAAATTTTTGTGTATGAATTAAAGTTTTAGGATATGAATTGAGCCTTTAGGATATGAATTGGACTTTTAGGATATAAATTGGACTTTTATGGATATGAATTAAAATTTTAGGATCTGAATTGAAATTTTTGTTTATGAATTGATCTTTTAGGATATGAATTGGACTTTTAGGATATGAATTGGACTTTTAGTTTATGTATTGGAATTTTAGGTTATAAATTGAAATTTTAGGATATGAATTGAACCTTTAGGATATGAATTGAAATTGTTGTGTAAGAATTAAACTTTTAGGATATGAATTGAGCCTTTAGGATATGAATTGAACTTTTAGGATATGAATTGGACTTTTAGTTTATGTATTGGAATTTTAGGTTATAAATTGAAATTTTAGGATATGAATTGAACTTTTATGGATATGAATTGAAATTTTAGGATATGAATTGAAATTTTTGTGTATGAATTGAACTTTTAGGATATGAATTGAGCCTTTAGGATATGAATTGAACTTTTAGGATATGAATTGGACTTTTAGTTTATGTATTGGTATTTTAGGCTATAAATTAAAATTTTAGGATATGAATTGAACTTTTGTAGATATGAATTGGAATTTTAGTTTATAAATTGAAATTTTAGGATATAAATTGAATTTTGTTTTGTGGATATGAATTGAAATTTTAGGATATGAATTGACCCTTTAGGATATGAATTGGACTTTTAGGATATGAATTGGACTTTTAGTTTTTAAATTAATTTTTAGGATATGAATTGAACTTTAAGGATATGAATTGAAATTTCTGTGTATGAATTGAACATTTAGGATATGAATTGAGCCTTTAGCATATGAATTAGACTTTTAGGATATGAATTGGACTTTTAGTTTATGTATTGGAATTTCAGTTTATAAATTGAAATTTTAGGATACGAATTGAACTTTTGTGGATATGAATTGAACCTTTAGGATACGAATTGAAATTTTTGTGTATGAATTAAAGTTTTAGGATATGAAATGAGCCTTTAGGATATGAATTGGACTTTTAGGATATAAATTGGACTTTTATGGATATGAATTAAAATTTTAGGATCTGAATTAAAATTTTTGTTTATGAATTGATCTTTTAGGATATGAATTGGACTTTTAGGATATGAATTGGACTTTTAGTTTATGTATTGGAATTTTAGGTTATAAATTGAAATTTTAGGATATGAATTGAAATTTTTGTGTAAGAATTAAACTTTTAGGATATTAATTGAGCCTTTAGGATATGAATTAAACTTTTAGGATATGAATTGGACTTTTAGTTTATGTATTGGAATTTTAGGTTATAAATTGAAATTTTAGGATATGAATTGAACTTTTATGGATATGAATTGAAATTTTAGGATATGAATTTAAATTTTTGTGTATGAATTGAACTTTTAGGATATGAATTGAGCCTTTAGGATATGAATTGGACTTTTAGGATATGAATTGGACTTTTAGTTTATGTATTGGTATTTTAGGCTATAAATTAAAATTTTAGGATATGAATTGAACTTTTGTAGATATGAATTGGAATTTTAGTTTATAAATTGAAATTTTAGGATATAAATTGAATTTTGTTTTGTGTATATGAATTGAAATTTTAGGATATGAATTGAACCTTTAGGATATGAATTGGACTTTTAGGATATGAATAGAACTTTTAGTTTTTAAATTGAATTTTTAGGATATGAATTGAACTTTTGTGGATATTAATTAAAATTTTAGGATATGAATTGAAGCTTAAGGATATGAATTGAAATTTTTGTGTATGAATTGTATATTTAGGATATGAATTGAGCCTTTAGCATATGAATTGGACTTTTAGGATATGAATTGGACTTTTAGTTAATGTATTAGAATTTTAGTTTATAAATTGAAATTTTAGGATACAAATTGAACTTTTGTGGATATGAATTGAAATTAGGATATGAATTGAACTTTTAGGATACGAATTGAAATTTTTGTGTATGAATTAAACTTTTAGGATATGAATTGAGCCTTTAGGATATGAATTGGACTTTGAAGATATAAATTGGACTTTTACTTTATGTATTGGAATTTTAGTTTATAAATTGAATTTTTAGGATATGAATTGAACTTTTGTGGATATGAATTAAAATTTTAGGATATTAATTGAAATTTTTGTGTATGAATTGTACTTTTAGGATATGAATTGAGCCTTTTGGATATGCATTGGACTTTTAGGATATGAATTGGACTTTTAGTTTATGTGTTGGAATTTTAGGTTATAAATTGAAATTTTAGAATATGAATTGAACTTTTGTGTATATAAATTGAAATTTTAGGATATGAATTGAACCTTTAGGATATGAATTGAAATTTTTGTGTATGAATTAAACTTTTAGGATATGAATTGAGTCTTTAGGATATGAATTGGACTTTTAGTTTATGTATTCGTATTTTAGGCTATAAATTGAAATTTTAGGATATGAATTGAACTTTTTGTTGATATGAATTGAAATTTTAGGATATGAATTGTACTTTTAGTTTATGTATTGGAATTATAGTTTATAAATTGAAATTTTAGGATATAAATTGAACTTTTGTGGATATGAATTGAACTTTTAGGATATGAATTGAGCCTTAAGGGTATGAATTGGACTTTTAGGATATGAATTGGACTTTTAGTTTATGTATTGGTATTTTAGGCTATAAATTAAAATTTTAGGATATGAATTGAAATTTTAAGATATGAATTGGACTTTTAGTTTTTGTTTTGGAATTTTAGTTTATAAATTGAAATTTTAGGATATAAATTGAAATTTTAGGATATGAATTGAACTTTTGTGAATATTAATTAAAATTTTAGGATATGATTTGAAATTTATATGTATGAATTTAACATTTATGATATGAATTAAGCCTTTAGCATATGAATTGGAATTTTAGGATATGAATTGGACTTTTAGTTTATGTATTGGAATTTTAGTTTATAAATTGAAATTTTAGGATACGAATTGAACTTTTGTGGATATGAATTGAAATTAGGATATGAATTGAACCTTTAGGATATGAATTGAAATTTTTGGATATGAATTGAAATTTTTGTGCATGAATTAAACTTTTAGGATATGAATTGAGCCTTTAGGATATGAATTGGACTTTTAGGATATGAATTGGACTTTTAGTTTATGTATTGGAATTTTAGGTTATAAATTGAAATTTTAGGATATGAATTGAACTTTTGTTGATATGAATTGAAATTTAGGATATGAATTGAAATTTTTGTGTATGAATTGAACTTTTAGGATATGAATTGGGCCTTTAGGATATAAATTGGACTTTTAGTTTATGTATTGGTACTTTAGGCTATAAATTGAAATTTTAAGATATGAATTGAACTTTTGTGGATATGAATTGAAATTTTAGGATATGAATTGGACTTTTAGTATATGTATATGAATTTTAGTTTATATATTGAAATTGTAGGATATGAATTGAATTTTGTTTTGTGGATATGAATTGAAATTTTAGGATATGAATTGAACCTTTAGGATATGAATTGGACTTTTAGGATATTAATTGGACTTATAGTTTTTAAATTAATTTTTAGGATATGAATTGAACTTTTGTGGATATTAATTAAAATTTTAGGATATGAATTGAACCTTAAGGATATGAATTGAAATTTTTGTGTATGAATTGAACATTTAGGATATGAATTGGACTTTTAGGATATGAATTGGACTTTTAGTTTATGTATTGGAATTTCAGTTTATAAATTGAAATTTTAGGATACGAATTGAACTTTTGTGGATATGAATTGAACCTTTAGGATACGAATTGAAATTTTTGTGTATGAATTAAAGTTTTAGGATATGAATTGAGCCTTTAGGATATGAATTGGACTTTTAGGATATAAATTGGACTTTTATGGATATGAATTAAAATTTTAGGATCTGAATTGAAATTTTTGTTTATGAATTGATCTTTTAGGATATGAATTGGACTTTTAGGATATGAATTGGACTTTTAGTTTATGTATTGGAATTTTAGGTTATAAATTGAAATTTTAGGATATGAATTGAAATTTTTGTGTAAGAATTAAACATTTAGGATATGAATTGAGCCTTTAGGATATGAATTGAACTTTTAGGATATGAATTTGACTTTTAGTTTATGTATTGGAATTTTAGGTTATAAATTGAAAATTTAGGATATAAATTGAACTTTTATGGATATGAATTGAAATTTTAGGATATGAATTGAAATTTTTGTGTATGAATTGAACTTTTAGGATATGAATTGAGCCTTTAGGATATGAATTGGACTTTTAGGATATGAATTAGACTTTTAGTTTATGTATTGGTATTTTAGGCTATAAATTAAAATTTTAGGATATGAATTGAACTTTTGTAGATATGAATTGGAATTTTAGTTTATAAATTGAAATTTTAGGATATAAATTGAATTTTGTTTTGTGTATATGAATTAAAATTTTAGGATATGAATTGAACCTTTAGGATATGAATTGGACTTTTAGGATATGAATAGAACTTTTAGTTTTTAAATTGAATTTTTAGGATATGAATTGAACTTTTGTGGATGTTAATTAAAATTTTAGGATATGAATTGAACCTTAAGGATATAAATTGAAATTTTTGTGTATGAATTGTACATTTAGGATATGAATTGAGCCTTTAGCATATGAATTGGACTTTTAGGATATGAATTGGACTTTTAGTTAATGTATTAGAATTTTAGTTTATAAATTAAAATTTTAGGATACGAATTGAACTTTTGTGGATATGAATTGGACTTTTAGAATATAAATTGGACTTTTAGTTTATGTATAGGAATTTTAGTTTATAAATTGAATTTTTAGGATATGAATTGAACTTTTGTGGATATGAATTAAAATTTTAGGATATTAATTGAAATTTTTGTGTATGAATTGTACTTTTAGGATATGAATTGAGCCTTTTGGATATGCATTGGACTTTTAGGATATGAATTGGACTTTTAGTTTATTTGTTGGAATTTTAGGTTATAAATTGAAATTTTAGGACATGAATTGAACTTTTGTGGATATGAATTGAAATTTTAGGATATGAATTGAACCTTTAGGATATGAATTGAAATTTTTGTATATGAATTAAACTTTTAGGATATGAATTGAGTCTTTAGGATATGAATTGGACTTTTAGGATATGAATTGGACTTTTAGTTTATGTATTGGTATTTTAGGCTATAAATTGAAATTTTAGGATATGAATTGAACTTTTTGTGGATATGAATTGAAATTATAGGATATGAATTGTACTTTTAGTTTATGTATTGGAATTTTAGTTTATAAATTGAAATTTTAGGATATAAATTGAACTTTTGTGGATATGAATTGAACTTTTAGGATATGAATTGAGCCTTAAGGGTATGAATTGGACTTTTAGGATATGAATTGGACTTTTAGTTTATGTATTGGTATTTTAGGCTATAAATTAAAATTTTAGGATATTAATTGAAATTTTAGGATATGAATTGGACTTTCAGTTTATGTTTTGGAATTTTAGTTTATAAATTGAAATTTTAGGATGTAAATTGAAATTTTAGGATATGAATTGAACTTTTGTGGATATTAATTAAAATTTTAGGATATGAATTGAAATTTTTGTGTATGAATTGAACATTTAGGATATGAATTAAGCCTTTAGCATATGAATTGGACTTTTAGGATATGAATTGGACTTTTAGTTTATGTATTGGAATTTTAGTTTATAAATTGAAATTTTAGGATACGAATTGAACTTTTGTGGATATGAATTGAAATTAGGATATGAATTGAACCTTTAGGATATGAATTGAAATTTTTGTGTATGAATTAAACTTTTAGGATATGAATTGAGCCTTTAGGAGATGAATTGGACTTTTAGAATATAAATTGCACTTTTAGTTTATGTATTGGAATTTTAGTTTATAAATTGAAATTTTAGGATATGAATTGAACTTTTGTGGATATGAATTAAAATTTTAGGATATGAATTGAAATTTTTTGTGTATGAATTGAACTTTTAGGGTATGAATTGAGCCTTTTGGATATGAATTGGACTTTTAGGATATGAATTGAACTTTTAGGATATGAATTGGACTTTTAGTATATGTATAGGAATTTTAGTTTATAAATTGAAATTGTAGGATATGAATTGAACCTTTTGGATATGAATTGAAATTTTTGTATATGAATTAAACTTTTTGGATATGAATTGAGCCTTTAGGATATGAATTGGAATTTTAGGATATGAATTGGACTTTTAGTTTAGGTATTAAAATTTTAGGTTATAAATTAAAATTTTAGGATATGAATTGAACTTTTGTGGATATAAATTGAAATTTTAGGATATGAATTGAAATTTTTGTGTATGAATTGAACTTTTAGGATATGAATTAAGACTTTAGGATTTGAATTGGACTTTTAGGATATGAATTGGACTTTTAGTTTATGTATTGGTATTTTAGTTTATAAATTAAAATTTTAGGATATGAATTTGTGTAACGACCCGGCCGGTCGTTTTGAGCTTTTGTAGATTGATCACCAGTTCTCGGGCATGACTTGACCCGTATGATGTATTATGTATTATGACTGATGTAGATCGATAGTTTTGGTTTTCAGGAAAATCGGAAGGAATTTGAAAGAACAGTCTCATATGAAAGTTTTGAATTTGAATGGTTTGACCAAGAGTTGACTTATTTGTATATGATCTCGGATCGGAATTTTTATGATTTGGTTTGCTCCGTTAGGTGATTTATGACTTAGGAGCGCGATCGGAATGCATTTTGGAAGTCCGTGGAAGGATTTGGCTCGAATTGGCAAAGTTAGTATTTTGGCGAATTCCGGTTGATAGGTGAGATTTTGATCCGAGGGTCGGAATGGAATTACGATAGTTGCTGTAGCTTCGTTATGTCATTTGTGATGTGTGTACAAAATTTCAAGTTATTCGGACATCGTTTGGTCAGGTTTTTGATCGAAAGTGTATTTCGGAAGTTTTTGGAAACTTAGGCTTGAATTCGATGAGTTTTGGGTAATTTGATATTGTTTGAGGTATTTTGATGATTGGAACAGGTCTGAATGATGTTATAAATTATGTTGGCCTGTTTGGTCGGGGTCCCATGAGGCTAGGATAAGTTTTGGAAGAGTTTTTGGAAGATATTTGTCGTTTTGAGCATAAGCATGTAATGATCCAAAGGTCCATTTTTAGTTCTAGATATCGAAATTTGATTTTGAGACTTCTAGAATTTTGATAATGAATTATAGGAGTGATCTGGAAAGTTTGGTCTAATTTCATCAAGTCGCGATTGGGTTTTTGACGCGAATCATGAGTTAATTGTTTAACGAGCGAAATGGATATCGCACTGAGCATCCGAATTGAGTTTCGATTGAAGGACTATGTTCATATCAGTATTTGTGACTCATAGGAACAAGAATCATCGAATTCCGAGTTCGTATGGTGGAGTTAGAGCCGTTTTAGTGAAAATAAATATTATTGGTGCAGCGGGATCTGGTGCGCACCTTTAGCGACCAGATTTGTCACTTTTAGCAACGGGAATGGCTCTTTTAGCATCCGGAATAGGTTTATTAAAGCTGTTGCATTTTTCTGCTCATTTTGACCTTTTTTTTTTGGTGAAAGAACACGGCTTGGGGCGATTTTTGAGCAAGAAATCATGGGAAATTTTGAGGTAAGTCACTTGTGATCATTTCTACTCCATAATATTGAATTATCATCGAATAATCTGACTAGATTACATGTTTTTAAGGTGTAAATTGGGGATTTGGACCTAGGGATTTGAAAATAAGATATGAAGATTTGGAGGCCGAATTGTTATCGGAATTTAGTAATTTTGGTATGGTTAGACTCGTGGTTGAATGGGTTGTCGGATTTTGTGAGTTTCGTCGAATTTCGAAGCGTGGGCCCGGGGGCCGGGTTTGAGCAATTTCAGGATTTTGATGTTAAATTGGATATTTTCGAGTGGGCTTTGCTCCCTTAGCATATTTTAATGATTATGTTCTGATTGTTGCTAGATTTGGAGCATCCGGAGGTCAATTCGTGTAGGCGAGGCATCGCGGGCTAGATTTTGGACCGGATCGAGGTAAGTAATGATTGTAAATACTGTCCTGAGGGTTTGAAACCCCGGATTATACGTCGTTGTGTTACTTTGAGGTGAGTTGCACGCTGGATGACAAGCGTGGGGTAGAGCACCGCTGGGGATTGTGACCTAGTCCATCCCGAACGAATATTTTAATGCGTATTTTGATAGTTAATTGTTTGACATTATTATATTTTTGGGTTGTATGCCATGTTTGGGGCCTTGTGACGACTTGTTGAGACCCTTAGGGCATTTTTACTATCTTTCCTCACTCTATTTGTTTGAAAGCATATTCTCAGTCATGTTTTACCTATTTACTGCTCAAATCCGGCTTTATCACTATATTCTTAAAATATAGAAATTGTTTTTGGCTGAGTTCCTTGTTTTACTGAGATAGACCGAGGGTCTGATTGTGAGATTTGATGACTGAGATAGACTGAGAGTCTGATGGTGAGGTTAATAACTGAGAGAGGTGAGGGCCTAGTTGTGAGGATTATATATCTATGGATCGGGCTGCACGCCGCAGCAATGTATATATATATATATGGATCGGGTTGCACGCCGCAACGATATATATATATATATATATATAGATCGGGCTGCACGCCGCAGCGATACTTATATGGATCGGGGGGCTGCGCGCCGTAGCAATATAGCGCTTGGGCTGTAGGAGCCCCTCCGGGGTCTGCACACCCCCAGTGAGCGCAGTCGACTATTTATATGGATCGAGCTGTGCGCCACAGCGATGCATGGATCGGGCTGCATACCGCAGCAGTTACTTTGATTTCAGTTATTGTAAGAGATATACGGATCGGGCTGCACGCCGCAGCGGTTACTATATGGTACCAATTGAGCGTGAATGCTGAGTGCGAGTACTGATTGGTAAGAGTTGAGTCACGAGTGACAGAGAGGCTAGCCCGAGGGGCAATAGATATATACATGCATATGAGTGATGTTTTTGCCTGAGAGGCCTATTTATGGACTTATTGATTTCACTCCTCTTTAAAGTGAATTTCTATCGAATATGTTAATTTATCAACTGTTTTCACTCATATTTATATTGAGCCTCTATCGGAAAGTTGAACAAATATTTTAAAACAACTTTTAGTTAAACTGGGGTTTATGAGATGTTTAGAAATTAATCACTGATTTGGCATTGGTTATTTCCACTGAGATTTTTAAGTTATGAAGTGTTTATGATTACTGTTTTGCCCGAGGGGCTATTTTACAAACTATGTTTTGCCTGAGGGGCCGATTATGACTTTAATCTCTATTATTATTTTAAATGGTATTGAACCCCTATTGAAACTGTTGGAAGGTATTTCAAAGATGATTTTTACTAAAAGCTGGATTTTAAAAGGGAAGATTGACTCGTATTATGATTTGAAAGCCTGTTGTGTTTATTGAACCCAGCGTAAATGTGGATTCATTGTTTCCTACTGCTCAGCCTTTATTTACTCTTATTACTTACTGGGTTGGAGTACTCATATTACTTCCTGCACCTCGTGTGCAGTTTCAGGTATATCGGAACCCAGTAGCGGGTATTGATAGCTCATCCGCGGAGTCATCAGAGTTAGCAAGGTGGCTGCATGACATTCGCAGCACCGCTTCCTTCCCCTCATTATTGTTACTGTATTTAGTACATTTTTAGACTTTTGTTGTATTCAGACCTTGATAGTTGCTCATGACTAGTGACACCCCGATGTCGGGCTGGTATTTTATTCCGCACTGTTATTCCAGGATTTTATTATGCAACATTGTTTAATTTAAAGACATAAAAATGACTCTTAATACTTAAAGGGTTAAGGTGAGTGTTGTGTCGGCTGGCCTTGTCTTCACGAGAGGCGCCATCACGATCGGGCCGGTTTGGGGTCGTGACCAGTTGGTATCAGAGCCTGGGTTACATAGCTCTCACGAGTCATGAGCAGGTTTAGTAGAGTCTCGTGGATCGGTACAAAGACGTTTGTATTTATCCTCGAGAGGCTGCAGAACCTTTAGGAAAACTTCACATTCTTAAATTCTTATCGTGCGTCCTTTGATTCAGCTTGAAATGTAACTCTTTGAATTCCTTCCACGCGCTCGTATGCGCGCATGATCGCTCAGTATCAGATGTGCCTTGATGGTTTGTGATTTCCCGATCGAGGGGCGAGGTGTGATCTTTATATGTTGATTTTGGGCCAGTCTGAAGGACTTGAGGCCGGATCTTTGCCTATGGCTTGAGCACCAAGGTGCCGATTGTGTTAGCAAGTGTTTTGAACTTATATGTTCGGTATTGTCCCTATTAGTGGAAGTGACGGTTGAGTAACTATGTGATGAGTATGTTAGTACTGCGAGATGTATTCATATGATTTCGAAACGACAAGAAGGGTCTGCTGGAGTATAGAAGAACTATTAGGTGCTTGAATTCCATCTTGATTCAAGGTATAGCCCCTAGTTATAGGCGTATGAAGAATCTTTTCATGTTTCCCAGTTGGGAGTGAAGTAAATTTTATGTTGCGGTATGAGTTCAGACTCAGGAAGACTAAGTGGCTGTGTAATGTGTATGATGGTGGAAGGTATACAGAAATGTTACATGGAAGGCAAAGCAGGTGGGTTATCCCCTACGAAGTGTTCTAGAGTTGTGCGATCTTTATGTTGTCTGTTAGAAGATCCCATTTACAAGTGAAATATATGTGTGAATTTAATTTGGGTCGCTTAAGAGTGTGGGTTTAACTGTTACGAGAGTAAATACGAGATTTGCATAGAGTTAAAGTACCTGATGGCTCGGTGTTTCAAGAGCTTATGAATGACTGAATCTAATCTCACCATGGTATTATGGCAGCAATAAAGTATACGCGTTATGAGTTATGGTGTGTGTTTTGATCTATGGCTTCGAGCCAAGTGGGGGAGTCCGCTATTGAATAGTTGATTGCACAGTTATGCGCTCTAATAGTTCCAGTTTGAGGCATATTTGTGAATCAGTTATGGCTCGAGTAAAGGAAATTTCAATAAAGGTTATGTTATGCTTTATGGGTGTACGAGAATCGGGGAATGACTTGAGTTGTGGTTGGTAAGGAATGCTCGGTGCATAGGGCAGGAAGTTGCTTGGTTATATTGAAATGAGGTCACATTCTGCAGTGTTAGAGTGCAAATGAAGCACAGGTTGTTCGGTTCATTTAATCAATCAAACTGCGGTTTGATTAGAGTGGATGCCTCTAGAGAATGGTCCTATTGTGTTCAAAATTTTACATGCAATAATTGGAGGCTTTCAAGTTATACTTATGGATGGAAACTGAGTTTTTCTTGGAAGACGTCAAGACTTGTGGTGTTTTCTATATTAATTGTGGGATTCTATGTATTAGTATTAGGAGGTAACAGATTTAAATCCGTAGGAAGTTCTTCAGAGCGAAGTATTTTCGAATGTGGTGCTTTTGGGAATATTTAAGAGAGTATTCAGCGGCTTATGAGTCTTAGACAGTGTGGTTTTATGCTTGGGTCTCGTGGGGTAATCCTGGGTTGAGAAATTGTGGTGCTACAGCAAGAAAGAATATCAAGTTAAAAATGAATCAGAAGGAAATTTAGATAGATGGAATGGTTTGATAGTAGACCGAATCGGTATGGTAAGGATATGATTAATTCCGTGCGTGTGTTCGAGGTAATGAGTTCTTTTTGGTATTTTGCGGCGATGCTCTTAGGTTTTGATGACTTGCTTAGCTTGATCGAGTTAGAAGGATTCAGTCCTGACATGTCTGATTTGTGCAAAGGGAACTCGGAGAGTTCTTGATGGTTTTACCGCGGTTTGGGAATGTATATTTTTTGTGGACATGGGATGTATAGTGATTTTCCTTCTAGATAGGACGAATGGAAGGTTCGTGACTAGTGAATATGTAGTTGATTGTGGCTCGGAAAGGGATTTTAAAGTTCTCGTATTTATCATAGGATGGCATGTTATATGTGGTATGTTGTGTAGGGCGGGGATTGGCATATGTAAGGTCGCAATTCAGTTTTGAAAGGAAGGTCATAAATTCTTAGACAGCACAGGCAGTTTCAGATAACTAGGTAAATGATATTACTAAATGGTGTGTCTTGATAACGGTATGCACTTCAGAAAGAGGGAAATGTGGTTGAGTTAATAATACATCATAGGTATTGCGGTTGTGGACTGTGAGAAAATAGCTAAGGTTGGTCAGAGGGTAGTATGTGCTATGATTCAGTCGGTGTGAACCTTCAGAGGATTATTTATCTGTTGTGCGTGACTAGACTTGATGTATGGTCCATTGGTAGACCTATATGGATGTGTGTTCTGTATCACGACGGCTTGGTTGACTTCGAGTTGCCAATGGTGAGGTGTGTGTTGATTCGTCTGTTATTGAGCTTATTAGTAATCTGGGGAGACCTATGAGTTACCTTTCTGTGTTGAGAGGCATTATGATTTGTTGGTTATAGGTACATATGGTGCAGTTCTATTAGGATTTCATAGTGAAAGTCGAGCGGGAAGAGTAATTTGGTGTTGCTCGGTGAACGGCGTATTGGTTATGTCCTATCGGGTGTGCGTGGTGTATATTATTTGTTTCACCGTGGGTGTAATGATTGCTTTGGTTCCAGACATCAAATTATGTGTGGTTGTCGATTTCGAGCATAATGACTTGAGGTGTTTCATGTGGAACAGTGTTAGATAGGATCGCGCATCACAACGAAGTTATGTGGAGGTATGACCTTGCGGGTTAGATTCGTGTGTTATGTTCCTACAATGCGAGATGGGTTCTCAGCCTTGTGTTGTGGCGGTACTGGTGAGCTTGAGGTACAACTCTTTCAATTGAGTCATTTTCATGATTTGAGTATGTTCGGACCGTTGCTTATTGGTGTGCATATTATGTAAGTGGTGTTTTAGGCCTGTACGGATGTGTCATGTCACCAGAGTAGTGTGTTGGATTAGAGGAGATCGTTGGGATCTTTAATGAATACAAACAGATTCGATTTCAGCATGTCGGGAGGATAAATATCGAGGTTCGGCTCAGAAATTTGCTATGGTCCTTGCCAAAGGAGAAGTGGCCTTATGAGTGGTTGATCTGAGAAATGGTTATGGTTTATTGCGTGTTTCATTTATTATTGGCAGTATATGGAAGTGTTGGAATGAGACTTTAGTTGATAAGAGGTTTTCTGTCGGTATTCGGTTGTTATGTGCAGCTGCTGTGAATAGAAGTTATCGCTACGAGTGTTTGAGTTATGTGGTATATCATATAATTGCACCTGAGGTTGCATGCATAGGCTATTACAACTGGTTCGGGCCTATTCAGTGTATGAGTGTGAGGTTTTGATCGTATTGATGGTTTCAGAAGTGAAAATGTGGTTCTATGATTCGTGGGCTAGATTGGGTTGTGTAATTTCAGCTTCTATGTGTTATCACACCTATATGAGATAGGGTGACGTGGGATCACCCCCGGGTTATGCATGGTAAAGTTATTCAGCTATTGGTTGGCTTTTAGAACAACTCTGAGTACGTTCGAGGACGAACGTGTGTTTAAGTGGGGAGGATGTAACGACCCGACCGGTCGTTTTGAGATTTTGTACTTTGATCGCCAGTTCTCGGGCATGACTTTCCCCGTATGATGTATTATGACTGATGTAGATCGATGGTTTTGGTTTTCAGGAAAATCGGAAGGAATTTGAAAGAACAATCTCATATGAAAGCTTTGAATTTGAAAGGTTTGACCAAGAGTTGACGTGTTTGTATATGATCTCGGATCGGAATTTTTATGATTTGGTTAGCTCCGTTAGGTGATTTATGACTTAGGAGCGCGATCGGAATGCATTTTGGAAGTCCGTGGAAAGATTTGGCTTGAATTGGCAAAGTTAGTATTTTGGCGAATTCCGGTTGATAGGTGAGATTTTGATCCGAGGGTCGGAATGGAATTCCAATAGTTGCTATAGCTTCGTTATGTCATTTGTGATATGTGTGCAAAGTTTCAGGTTATTCGGACATCGTTTGGTCGGGTTTTTGATCGAAAGTGTATTCGGAAGTTTTTGAAAACTTAGGCTTGAATTCGATGAGTTTTGGGTAATTTGATGTTGTTTGAGGTGTTTTGATGATTGGAACAGGTTTGAATTTTGTTATCCTGTTTGGTTGGGGTCCCATGAGGCTAGGATATGTTTTGGAAGAGTTTTTGGAAAATTTTTACCGTTTTGAGCATAAGAATGTAATGAACCAAAGGTCCATTTTTAGTTCTAGAGATCGAAATTTGATTTTGAGACTTCCAGAATTTTGATAATGAATTATAGGAGTGATCTGGAAAGTTTGGTCTAATTTCATCAAGTCGCGATTGGGTTTTTGACGCGAATCATGAGTTAATTGTTTAACGAGCGAAATGGATATCACACTGAGTAAACGAGCTCCAAATTGAGTTTCGATTGAAGGACTATGTTCGTATCATTATTTGTGACTCATAGGAACAAGAATCATCGAATTCCGAGTTCGTATGGTGGAGTTAGATCCTTTTTAGTGAAAATAAATATTGTTGGTGCAGCAGGATCTGGTGCGCACCTTTAGCGACCAGATTTGTCACTTTTAGCGATGGGAATGGCTCTTTTAGCGTCCGGAATAGGTTTATTAAAGCTGTTGCGTTTTTCTGCTCATTTTGACCTTTTTTTTGGCGAAAGAACACGGCTTGGGGCGATTTTTGAGCAAGAAATCATGGAAAATCTTGAGGTAAGTCACTTGTGATCATTTCTACTCCATAATATTGAATTATCATCGAATAATCCGACTAGATTACATGTTTTTAAGGTGTAAATTGGGGATTTGGACCTATGGATTTGAAAATAAGATTTGAAGATTTGGAGGCCGAATTGTTATCGAAATTTAGTAATTTTGGTATGGTTGGACTCGTGGTTGAATGGGTTGTCGGATTTTGTGAGTTTCATCGAATTTTGAAGCGTGGGCTCGGGGGCCGGGTTTGAGCTATTTCGGGATTTTGATGTTAAATAGGATATTTTCGAGTGGGCTTCGCTCCCTTAGCATATTTTAATGATTATGTACTGATTGTGGCTAGATTTGGAGCATCCGAAGGTCAATTCGTGCGGGCGAGGCATCGCGGGCTAGATTTTGGACCGGATCGAGGTAAGTAATGATTGTAAATACTGTCCTGAGGGTTTGAAACCCCGGATTATACGTCGTTGTGTTACTTTGAGGTGACTTGCACGCTGGTTGACAAGCGTGGGGTAGAGCACCGCTGGGGATTGTGACCTAGTCCATCCCGAACGAATATTTTAATGCGTATTTGATAGTTAATTGTTTGACATTATTATATTTTTGGGTTGTATGCCATGTTTGGAGCCTTGTGCCGACTTGTTGAGACCCTTAGGGCATTTTTACTATCTTTCTTCACTCTATTTGTTTGAAAGCATATTCTCAGTCATGTTTTACCTGTTTACTGCTCAAATCCGGCTTTATCACTATATTCTTAAAATGTAGAAATTGTTTTGGGCTGAGTTCCCTATTTTACTGAGATAGACCGAGGGTCTGATTGTGAGATTTGATGACTGAGATAGACTGAGTGTCTGATGGTGAGGTTAATGACTGAGAGATGCCGAGGGACTAGTTGTGAGGATTATATATCTATGGATCGGGCTGCACGCCGCAGCAATGTATATATATATATATATATGTATATGTATATGGATCGGGCTGCACGCCGCATCGATACTTATATGGATCGGGCTGCGCGGCGCAACAATATAGCGCTTGGGCTGTAGGAGCCCCTTCGGAGTCTGCACACCCCCAGTGAGCACATTCGACTATTTATATGGATCGGGCTGTGCGCCACAGCGATGCATGGATCGGGCTGCACGTCGCAGCGGTTACTTTGATTTCAGTTATCGTAAGAGATATACGGATCGGGCTGCACGCCGCAGCGGCTACTGTATGGTACCAATTGAGCATGAATGCTGAGTGCGAGTACTGATTGGTAAGAGTTGAGTCACGAGTGACAGAGAAGCTAGCCCGAGGGGCGATAGATATATACATGCATATGAGTGATGTTTTTGCCTGAGAGGCCTGTTTATGGACTTATTGATTTCACTCCTCTTTAAAGTGAATTTCTATCGAATATGTTGATTTATCGATTGTTTTCACTCATATTTATATTGAGCCTCTGTCGGAAAGTTGAACAAATGTTTTAAAACAACTTTTATTTAAACTGGGGTTTATGAGATGTTCAGAAATTAATCACTGATTTGGCATTTGTTATTTCCACTGAGATTTTTAAGTTATGAAGTGTTTATGATTACTGTTTTGCCCGAGGGGCTGTTTTACAAACTATGTTTTGCCTGAGGGGCCGATTATGACTTTAATCTCTATTATTATTTTAAATGGTATTGAACCCCTACTGAAACTGTTGGAAGGTATTTCAAAGATGATTTTTACTAAAAGCTGGATTTTAAAAGGGAAGATTGACTCGTATTATGATTTGAAGGCCTGTTGTGTTTATTGAGCCTAATGTGAATGTGGATTCATTGTTTCCTACTGCTCAGCCTTTATTTACTCTTATTACTTACTGGGTTGGAGTACTCACATTACTCCCTGCACCTCGTGTGCAGATTCAGGTATATCGGAACCTTGTAGCGGGTGTTGATAGCTCAGCCGCGGAGTCATCAGAGTTAGCAAGTTGGCTGCATTACGTTCGCAGCACCGCTTCCTTCCCCTCATTATTGTTACTGTATTTAGTACATTTTTAGACTTTTGTTGTATTCAGACCTTGATAGTTGCTCATGACTAGTGACACCCCGATGTCGGGCTGGTATTTTATTCCGCACTGTTATTCCAGGATTTTATTATGCAACATTGTTTAATTTAAAGACTTAAAAATGACTCTTAATGCTTAAAGGGTTAAGGTGAGTGTTGTGTCGGCGGACTTGTCTTCACGAGAGGCGCCATCACGACCGGGCCGGTTCGGGGTCGTGACAATTTGACACGACCCTAACCCCGAACCCGTTCATGATGTCGCCTCTCGTGAAGATAAGGCTAGCCAGTTCAACCCTATTCGCCTTTTAAAATAGTTAATCAACACAAATATAGTCTAAACATGGTTTACATAATACTGATTAGCGGAAACATAGAAAACAATGCAGAAATCCAGGCCGACACAGCCCTAGCCGGGATGTCACAAGTCATGAGCATCTACTAGGGTATAATTACAACTGACAGTACGAAGTGTACCAATACGAACTAATGAAATGAAGAGAGAGAGAAAAGCAGTGTTGCGAACGCCGACAACTACCTTGTTAAACTCTGATGACTTTGCCTCCGATCAGCCAAAACATACCTGAATCTGCACACAAGGTGCAGGGAGTAATGTGAGTACTCTGACTCAGTGAGTAATAATAATAAATAAAGACTGAAGGTAAGAAATCACGTAAAACATATCAAGATGTTGTATAGAAGCAGTCCAAAAGCAGTAAGAAAGCAGTGAAGCTGTAAAAATATCTTAGCTCAGTTTAAACTTCTTTAAAAATAACTTTTTCAATAGTTATGCAAACAATTAGTACAGATAAGCACAGAAATCCGCCCCTCGGGCACAAATACACAATCAACAGGTAATGACAGGCAATTAAGAAGATAAACACATAAAGGTTTGCTCCTCGGGCACAATCTCAGAACAGTACCAGCCCCTCGGGCTATATCTCACATCACAATGGGTACCCGCACTCACTGGGGGTGTGTAGACTCCGGGAGGGGCCCCTTACGACCCAAGCGCAATATCAAGCCATCTCATGGCATCAAATCTAGGCCCTCAGCCTCATATCAATCAACAAGCCACCTCGTGGCGTACATATCTCAAGCCCTCGGCCTCATAATCAAATCAGTATCTCACTGCTGAGGCATGCACCCCGATCCAAAAGTATCCTCACAATACAGGCCCTCGACCTTACTAAGTCAAAAATACTCACATAAGCCACTCGGGCAACAGTAAAACATGATGCTCAGCCCAAATATGTTGTTTGAAATATCATTTCAAGTGTTAAAGCAAAATAAACTTGGCTGAGTTTTGAAAACAGTGGAAAATAACATGACTGAGTTCAACTATAAAATCAAAATAGTGAGGAAATATCAACAACAATCCCCGAAGGGTTCAAACAGCTGGAACTAGGCCCAAATATGGCATTCAACCCAAATAATGATGATAGCAATTAATTTTCAGTCAAATACGCGATAAAATCATCAATCATGACGAACCAAGTCAAAATCCCCAATAGTACATTACCCCACGCTTGTCGTCAAGCGTCTGCTTCACCTCAATATAGCACTACGATGTGCAATCCGGGGTTTCAAACCTTTAGAATATCATTTACAATCATTACTCACCTCTATCCGGTCCGAAATCTAGCCCGCGATGTCTTTGCCTCTCGAATCGGCCTCCGGATACTCCAAATCTAGCCGAAATTAGTACAAAATCATCAAAATGTGCTAAGGGAACAAAGCCCACTCGAAAATAATCAAATTACCACAAAATTCCGGAAATTGGTCAAACCCTACCCCCGGGCCCACATCTTGAAATTTGACAAAATTCATAAAACTAAAATCCTTATACTCACACGAGTCTAACCATACAAAAATTATCCAATTCCGATACCATTTGGTCCTTCAAATCATCATTTTACATTTTTGAAAGATTTTACAATTTCTTCCCAAATTCCATCCCAAATCACGAATTAAATGATGAATTAAATGATAGATTCATGTACTCTAGCTAAATCTGAGTTAGAATCACTTACCCCGATGAATTTCTTGAAAAACCTTTGAAAAATCGCCAAAATCCGAGCTCTCTAGGTCAAAATATCAAATAAAACCCAAAACCTCGTACTATAGAGTACCACACAGATTTCCACCTCCGAACACACAAAATCGACCGTAGTCCGCACAAAACCAGTGTGGTCCGCACAAAAATGACCGCGGCCGCATAGGCTTTCCTCTGCAGTGATAGGCTTTAGTATTTTGGCTATAACCTTTTCTACAGATTTTCAAATTGCTATATCTTTACCTTTCTGAAAACTAGACACAAAGGCCTACAACTTTCGTTTTTGAATTATCTCACAATTCTTTATAGATCAAAAGATATGAGCTTTCGAAATAGGACCAGTGAAATGTGTCCCACCGCGGCGGCACTGCAATTTGTGCGGTCCGCAAAGCACCTACCGTGGCCTCACTTCATTTTGTGCTGTCCATACAGCACATACCGCGGCCGCACTTCTTTTTGTGCGGACCGCGCGGGTGGGTTCCGAGGCCTGCAACCTTTCTGGACCTGCTACAACTATGATTTTCGGCCTAAAATATCCTGGAATTCCCAAACTTCAAACCAATTGTACCAACACATCCCATGACATCGTTCAAACTTGTTCAAAACTTCAAAACGCTCACAACAACATCAATCACCAATTTAACATAGGATTCAAGCCTAAGAACTCCAAGAACTTTTAATTTATGCTTTCGATCAAAAGTCTATCAAATCTCACCCGAATGACCTGAAATTTTGCACACACATCCCAAATGACACAACGAAGCTACTACAACTCTTGGAATTCCATTCCGACCCCTCTAACAAAATCTCACATATCAACCGGAAAGTGCCAAAATCTCAATTTCGCCAATCCAAGCCTAAACCTTCCACGGACTTCCAAAATGCATTCTGATCACGCTCCTAAGTCCCAAATTACATAACGGAGCTAACCAAATTATAAAAATTCCAATCCGAGATCATATACAAACACGTCAAATATTGGTCAAACTTTTCAAGTTTCAAGCTTTAAACTGGGAACTGTTCTTCCAAGCTTATTCCGATTATCCTGAAAACCAAAACCAACGATTTACATAAGTCATATTACATCACACGGGGCAAGTCATGCCTGAGAACTGGCGAGCGAAATGCAAAAGCTCAAAACGACCAGTCGGATCGTTACAGAATTGAACTTTTGTGGATATGAATTGAAATTTTAGGATATGAATTGAACATTTAGGATATGAATTGAAATTTTTGTGTATGAATTGAACTTTTAGGATATGAATTGAGCCTTTAGGATATGAATTGGACTTTTAGGATATGAATTGGACTTTTAGTTTATGTATTGGAATTTTATTTTATAAATTTAAATTTTAGGATATAAATTGAACTTTTGTGGATATGAATTGAAATTTTAGGATATGAATTGAACCTTAAGGATATGAATTGAAGTTTTTGTGTCACGACCCATTTTTTCATAATAGGTCATGATGGCGCCCGACACCGTTGTCAGGCAAGCCACGCGGAAGTATTAGTAAATTCTGATTTTACTTACCAAAATAGTTACAACATTTTCCTTATCTGCAATTAAAAGCTGATGATAATATGAAACATTCATTAATAAATATACAATAAAAAATAATAGCCTACTAATGTGTGTGCCAAGACCTGGTGTCACAAGCTGTGGGCAACTAGTAGAATATACAAAAGAATCACACTATCCTACTGTCCGAAACAGAATAGACAGCAAAAATACATAAGAGAGACTCCTTCAGGCTGTTGAACGGTATGGGAAGGGGAGCAGCTCACCGTAGAAGTCTTGAAATCCGCTCAGGGATGTGCACCAGACTGATAGCCAGAGACACCTGCCTCATATCCTGTACAATTAAGTGCAGAAGTGTAGTATGAGTACATATACAATATGTACCCAGTAAGTATCCCGTCTAATCTTGAAGAAGTAGAGACTAGAGGTAGACTTGATACTTACTAGGGTCAAATAATATGAGAAAAGAATTTATAATAAGCATGGATAGCACAATTAATTAACATTTTATGGCAAGGAAAAACAGTTCTTTCTCCAGATAATATCATGGGTATCCATTTATGTTTCAAGGCATATATGATGTTCAGTCCATAGAAAATACTTGTGTTGCAATGAAATTCTACGTTCCGAGGCCTTAAAAACCTCCTTTAGCACCACCTCGATCTGCGTGTGCAGTCCGGGCGCATAAGCGGAAAGCTTAAATGTGAAAATCTGTGAAAATTGATAAGTTTTAACTGTAAAATGAATAAATTTAACTTCGGTGAACGTTTTGGGTAAACAGACCCAGACCCATGATTTGACGGTCCCGGAGGGTCCGTAGGAAAATATGGGACTTGGGCGTATGCCAGGAATCGAATTTCGAGGTCCCAAGCCCGAGAAATGAATTTTTAAAGGAAATTATTTAAAGAAATTTAAAATAAAATTTGCTTAGAACATGATGGTATCGGGCCCGTATTTTTGGTTCCCGCACCCGGTACAGGTCTTATATATGATTTAAGACGTTTATGTGGAATTTGGTGAAAAACGGATGTCATTTGACATGATTCGGACTTAAATTGCAAAATTGATGTTTAAAGAAGTTTTGAGAAATTTCATTGATATCGAGGTTTAATTTGACGTTCATGATGTTATTTTGGTGATTTGATTACACTAATAAGTCCGTAGAATGTTCTTGAGGTTTTGTGTGCACTTGGTTTGGAGTTCCGAGGGCTCGGGTGAGTTTCGGGTAGGTTCGGGATGTTTTAGACTTAAAACCAGAAGTTGCAGGTCTCTGAACCCGCCAGTGCGATCTGCACAAAAATGTGTGTGACCGCGGAAGGGGGCCAATGCAGTCCGCGGTCGGTTTCGTGCGGTGCGCGGTGAAGGCCTGTGCGGCTGTTGTCCATTTCGTGCGGTCCGCACAGGGCACTGAACTGCAGTACCCTCGGGAAGGCCTGTGCGGACGCAATCCATTTTGTGTGGTCCGCACAGGGGGGTCTGAGAGGGGTATAAATAGACGAGATTTTCAGTTATTTTGCATTTTTCAAAAATCCCAAAAACACTGCCCCCCTAAAAACAACTGAAAATCTCGTCTATTTATACCCCTCTCAGACCCCCCTGTGCGGATAGCACAAAATGGACTGCGGCGGCACAGGCCTTCCTGAGGTACTGCAGTCCAGTGCCCTATGCGGACCGCACGAAATGGACTGCGGCCGCACATGCCTCCACCGCGCACCGCACGAAACCGACCGCAGTGTGCACTGGCCCCCTTTCGCGGTCGCACACATTTTTGTGCGGACCGCACTGGCGGGTTCAGAGACCTGCAACTTCTGGATTTAAGTCTAAAACATCCCGAACATACCTAAAACTCACCCGAGCCCTCGGAACTCCAAACCAAGTGTGCATACTAACTCAAAAACATCATATGGACCTACTCGTGTAATCAAATCATCAAAATAACATCATGAACATTAAATTAAGTCTCGAGTTCAATGAAATTTTCTCAAAACTTCTTTAAACATAAATTTTGTGATTTAAGTCCGAATCACGTCACATGACATCTGTTTTAACCAAATTCCATAGAAATGTCTTAAATCATATATAAGACCTGTACCGGGCACCAGAACCAAAATACGGGCCTGATACTATTTTGTTCTAATCCAATTTAATTCAAATTTCTTTAAACAATTCCAGAAAACAATTTCCTTTAAAAATTTATTTCTCGGGCTTGGGAACTCGGAATTCGATTCTGGGTATATGCCCAAGTCCAATATTTTCCTACGGACCCTCCGGGACCGTCAAATCACAGGTCCTGGGTCCGTTTACCCAAAACGTTGATTGAAGTAAAATTAGCTCATTTTATAATCAAAACTTATCGTTTTTCACAGATTCTCATATTTAAGCTTTCCGGCTACGCGCTCGGACTGCGCATGAAAATCGAGGTGATTCTAAATGAGGTTTTCAAGGTTCTCTACCTCTAATACAACCGTTCATCCTCAAATGGACAGAAGAAGGAAGTACCCGAGTCGGGGAAAAGATGGGGATAACGGCTCCGCATATCGGACTCGGACTCCCAAGTCGATGCCTCAAAAGGCTGACCTCTACATTGAACACGAACAGAAGGAAAACTCTCCGACCTCAACTAACGAACCTATCGGTCTAGAATAGCTACTAGCTCCTTCTCATAAGACAAGTCCTTGTCCAACTGGATAGTGCTGAAATCTAACACGTGGGATGGATCGCCATGATATTTCCGGAGCATGGACACATGAAACACTGGATGCACGGCTGATAAGCTCGGCGGTAATGCAAGTCTATAAGCCACCTCTCCCAATCGATCACGAATCTCAAACGGACCGATGAACCTAGGGCTAAGCTTGCCCTTCTTCCCAAATCTCATCACGCCCTTCATAGGCGACACTCGGAGCAATACCCTCTCTCCAACCACAAAAGCCACATCTCGAACCTTGCGGTCTGCATAACTCTTTTGCCTGGACTGAGCTGTACGAAGCTTATCCTGAATAATCCTGACCTTGTCCAAAGCCTCCTGAACCAGATCTGTACCCAACAATTGAGCCTTTTCCGGCTCAAACCATCTAACTGGAGATCGACACCGCCTACCATATAAAGACTTATAAGGAGCCATCTGGATACTCGACTGGTAACTGTTGTTGTAGGCAAACTCTGCTAAAGGCAAAAACTGATCCCACGAGCCTCCAAAGTCAATGACACAAGCTCAGAGCATATCCTCCAAAATCTGAATAGTCCGCTCAGACTGCCCGTCTGTCTGAGGATGAAATGTTGTACTCGACTTAACCTGGGTGTCCAACTCTCGCTGAACTACTCTCCAGAAACGCGAGGTAAACTGCGTACCTCGGTCCGAAATGATAGATTCAGGCACACCATGAAGACGAACAATCTCCCGGATATAGATCTCAGCTAACCTCTCGGATGAATAAGAGACTGCCACAGGAATGAAATGCGTTGACTTGGTCAACCTATCAACAATGACCGATACTGCGTCGAACGTTCTCCGAGTCTGCGGGAGTCCAACAATGAAATCCATAGTGATCTGCTCCCACTTCTACTCGGGAAGCTCAATCCTCTTAAATAAACCACCAGGCCTCTGATGCTCGTACTTGACCTGCTGACAATTCAAACACCGAGCTACATATGCAACGATATCCTTCTTCATTCTCTGCCACCAATAATGATGTAGCAAATCCTGATACATCTTCATGGTGCCCGGATGAATAGAGTACTAGGAGCTATGGGCCTCCTCTAAAATCAACTCTCGGAGCCTATCCATATTAGGCACACAAATTCAACCCTGCAATCTCAAAACTCCATCATCATCAAAGGTAACCTGCTTGGCACCTCCGCGCTGCACCATGTCTCTAAGGACACACAAATGGGGATCATCATACTGCCGATCACGGATACACTCCAATAAAGAAGAACAAGCGACCGTGCAGGCCAATACACGACTAGGCTCAGAAATATCGAACCTCACAAACTGATTGGCCAAAGCCTGGACGTCCAAAGCAAGTGGCCTCTCACCGACCGGAATATAACCAAGACAGCCCATACTGGCTGACTTCCTACTCAACGCATCGGCCACCACATTGGCCTTGCCCGGATGATACAAGATAGTGATATCATAATCTTTCAACAACTCCAACCACCTCCTCTGTCTCAAATTCAACTCCTTTTGCTTGAACAAATACTGAAGACTCTTGTGATCCGTGAACACCTCACATGCCACGCCATACAGATAATGCCTCCAAATCTTCAATGCGTGAACAATGGCTGCCAACTCCAAGTCATGAATCAGATAGTTCTTCTCATGAATCTTCAATTGCTGCGAAGCATAAGCAATGACCTTGCCATCCTACAACAACACTGCATCAAGCCCAATACGAGATGCATCACAATAAACAGTATAAGGCCCTAAACCTATGGGCAAAACTAATATCGGTGCCGTAGTCAGAGCTGTCTTGAGCTTTTGAAAGCTCTCCTCACACTCGTTTGACCATCTGAACTGGGCACCCTTCTGGGTCAACCTGGTCATCAGGGCTGCGATAGATGAGAACCCCTCCATGAACCGACGGTAGTAGCCTTCCAATCCCAAGAAATTCCGAATCTCTGCAGCTGATGCTGGTCTAGGCCAGTTCTTGACTGCCTCAATCTTCTTCAGATCAACCTGAATACCCTCTACTGATACAACATGACCCCGAAATGAAACTGAACTCAACCAGAACTCATACTTCAAGAACTTAACATGTAATTGACTATCCTTCAAGGTCCGAAAAACCACTCTAAGATGCTGCTCGTTCTCCTCTCGGTTGCGGGACTATATCAAAATATCATCAATGAAGACTATCACGAACGAGTCCAAATAAGGCCTGAACACTCGGTTCATCAAATCCATAAAAGCTGCTGGGGCATTGGTCAATCCAAATGACATGACCAGGAACTCTTAATGCCCGTACCAAGTGCGGAAAGCTGTCTTAGGGACATCGGATGCCCTAATCCTCAACTGATGGTAGCCAGATCTCAAATAAATCATTGAAAACACCTTGGCACCCTGAAGTTGATCAAACAAATTATCGATCCTCGGCAATAGATACTTATTCTTGATTGTAACCTTGTTCAACTGCCGGTAATCAATACACATTCTCATCGATCCATCCTTCTTCTTAACAAATAACACCGACGCACCCCAAGGCAAAACACTGGGTCTAATGAAATCCTTCTCAAGCAAGTCTTGCAACTGTTCCTTCAACTCTTTCAACGTTGGCAGCGCCATACGATACGGCGGGATAGAAATGGGCTGAGTACCCGGAGCCAAATCAGTGCAAAAGTCAATATCCCTATCGGGTGGCACACCCGGCAGGTCCGAATGGAAAACATCAGGAAACTCACGAACAACGGGCACAGAATCAATAGAAGGGACCTCCGCACTAGAATCACAAACATATGCCAAATAGGCCAAATACCCCTTCTCGGCCATATATCGAGCCTTCACATACGAGATAACACTGTGGGTAGAATGACCATGAGTTCCTCTCCACTCTAAACGGGGAAAATCCGATAAGGCTAAGGTCACTGTCTTGGCATGACAGTCCAAGATAGCGTGGTAAGGTGATAACCAGTCCATCCCCAATATAACATCGAAATCAACCATGTCTAGAAGCAACAAATCCACACGAGTCTCAAGACCCCCAATCACCACAATACAAGGACGATGGACTCGATCTACCACAATAGAATCACCCACCGGTGTAGACACATAAATAGGAATACTCAATGAATCACTAGGCATGACCAGATACGATGCAAAATAAGATGACACATACGAGTAGGTAGACCCTAGATCAAATAACACAGAAGCATCTCTATCATAAACAAGAATAGTACTTGTAATGACTGCATCTGAAGCCTCAGCCTTGGGCCTGGCTGGAAGGGCGTAACATCAGGGCTGGGCCCCACCACCCTGAACTACATCTCTGGGATGGCCTGTAGCTTGCTGGCCTCCACCGCTGGAGGCCTAAGCTCCACCTCTAGTACCTCTACCTCCACTTCTAGCACCTCTACCCCCACCTCTAGCTGGCTGGGTGGGCTGTGGAACCCCTGGTGCCTGTACCATAGCACGAGAACCTTGATGCTGAGAGCTACTTAGTGCTCGAGGGCAAAACCTAGCAATGTGACCTGGATCATCACACGTGTAACAAGCCCTTGGCTGCTGAGATTGCTGGCCCTGGCGACTTGAATGACCACCCCGAAAACTCTGAAGCGGCGGTGCACTGATAGGAGCAGGTGGTGCACTATAGGACTGCTGATCGCGATACTACATGTGGGGACCACGACCACCTGAAGTACCATGGGAAACCTGGAGCGCTGACTAAAAGGGCCTGGAAGGATGGCCTCTACCATACGAATCTCGACCTCCGAATGAGGTACCACTGAATCGGCCTGAATGACGGGGCCTCTTGTCTGACCCATGACCGCCTCCCTGTGACAGAACCATCTCAAGTCTACGGGCCACATTGGCTGCCTCCTGAAAAGTAATCTCACTCCCAGCCTCTCTCGCCATCTGAAGATGAATCGGCTGAATAAGACCGTCAATAAACCTCCTCACTCTCTCTCTCTCTTGGTGGGGAGTATGATGAGAGCAGGGCGAGCTAAGTCGATGAACCTGATCTCATACTAGGTAACAGTCATGGAACCCTATTGGAGGCGCTCAAACTGCCTCCGATAGGCCTCTCTCTGAGTAACGGGGAGAAACTTCTCCAGGAATAACACTGTAAACTGCTCCCAAGTCAAGGCTGGCGATTCGGCTGGTCTCGCTAAGCAATAATCCCTCCACCAAGTCTTAGCAGATCTAGACAAGAGAAATGTAGCAAAATCGACCGCATTGGTCTTAACAATGACCATGTTCTTGAGAACCTCGTGGCAGCTGTCTAGATAACCCTGGGGATCCTCAGTAGATGCATCGCTGAAAGTAGAAGTGAAGAACTTGGTGAACCTATCCAACCTCCATAAAGCCTTCGGAATGTAGCTGATCTATCACTGATCAGTGATGCTGTTCGGCTGAAGAAGCGGTACGTGACCTCGCCATTAATGAAAGGACATGAGTAGAGGTTTCAATTTAGCATTGAGAGATCAAAATCGCACGACAGGAAAGAATAGATGTGAAGTTTTTCCTAACTCTGTAGCCTCTGGGGGATAAATACAGACGTCTCCATACTGATCCTTCAGACTCTACTAAGCTTGTCTGTGAACTGTGACACCCATGCAACCTAGAGCTCTGATACCAACTTGTCACGACCCGGATTTCCCAACCTCGGGGGTCGTGACGGCGCCTACTAATGGGAGCTAGGCAAGCCAAACCTTAACTACTTGCTACGCTTCCATATTGCTTCATTTTAACAAACACAAGGCGATATCATGATAACAGTGGAACTTTAAATAATTTATCGGAAGTCAACAATTAAATATCTTAAGTCTACGTCTATTACAACTCTTAAAACCTCAAATAACCAAAACCTGGTGTCACAGTATCACAGACTTTCTAAGATTTCTACATACAAGGTCTGAAGAAATAACAGTACACTATTTCCGAATAAGAGAGAATGAAACAGGAAGTAGAGATAGAGGGAGATGTCAGGGCCTGCGGACGCCTGCAGTCTACCTTGGGTCTCCGGGTGGACTGAGGGAAGCACTCCAACTACTGTCTGAAAGCCGCTACTAGATCTACACACAGTGCAGAGTGTAGTGTGAGCACGTGATTTTTGCGTGGTGTTAAATACTTGTGTTAAATATTTTTGTGTGAGCACTGTGTAATTTTTGAATTTGCGTGGTGTTAAATACTTGTGTTATGTCCGTAAGTGTTTACTTTGTCATAATAAAATGAAAAAATAAAATAAAATACATGTTGCATGCATATAGGATTTAATTATGCATTTAAAAGATAATTTAAATAAAATCACAAAAAATATGCAATAGTTCTATTTTAAATATTCCACTGTGTGATTGATGTCTTGTCTATGTGTTAAATAATTGTTATAGAGTAATTAATATATTTTTGTGAAGTTAAAATTGTTTTAATTAAAATTGGAAATTTAAATTAGAAAAATGAAATAGTTGAAAAAGAAATAAAAAAAAAATAATCGGACCTGGATTTAAATCCAGGCCCAAACCAAATTACCCCCTTTTAGCCCAGGTCCGGTCCAGTCCAAAACGAGTCAAAACGACAGCGTTTAGTCGTGGTTCATCATGGACCGTTCGATCAAATCCAATCAACGGATGGGATCTCATCACCCTAACCCACAATCCTTACCCGATCCAACACCCGGTCCAACCCGTTCCCCCAAACATAAGCCAAACGACGTCGTTTGGTTAAGTAAATAAATCCTGACCACTCATCCTATTAGATCTAACGGTCAGCATTAACCCACCCCGTCCCTATATAAGCCCATAATCCTCACCCTGGCCCCCCTAACTAAACCCCCCTCTCCACTGTTCATCATCACCTTCCTCATACCCCCCCTAACCCTAGCCGCCCTTACTCCCCACCGCCTAAAACCCGGCGGCATCAACGCCGCCGGTCACCAAAATAACACCCTAGAACCCCCTGAACACCCTCTATCCGAATATGTTAGCCTCTTGGCTCGAATCTTCCTGAAGGTTCTCGAATCTTCATTTGAAGATTCGAGCCAAACTTAGATCTAAAACTAACAGCCCCAAATCGACACCATAGCTTCCCCTAACCGCCCTAAGTATCGATCTGTAGTTTGTTTGGCTCGAATCGTTTCCGAGCTTTTCGAATCTTCTTTTGAAGATTCGGACCAAACAAGAACAAACTCAGATCTGTTCTAAAATGACACCAAATGACCCCTAGGTTACCCTCACCCTTGTGTTGTATTTGGTCCCCCTCGAATCTGACCAGAAATGGTTAAGTCCCAAATCGAATCTTCAAGAACCCTAGAAATACCAGACTTTTGGATTCTGCCCAAATTAAATAAAGATTGAGGTTTAATAGACCTTAGTCGAAGTATTTTCAGTGGAAAATACTTCGACTAAGGTCTGTTTGATTTCAAACAAAGTCCGAATCCAAGTTGAGTTCGAGTCCGTATGAAGTTTGAAGATTCAGAGGTATTTTTCTATTTCTTTTGTGTATTCTACGTGTATTTTTGTTTGTTTTAATAACCTGTTAATTTTTCACATTTTTGTTTGATTTATACTGTCATTTCTTTCTCTTACTAGTCTACTTAATCAAATAAACGAATTGTTTCTGTTGATTGTGATTATGTACAATGTGTGTAATCGACTCGATTAAGTTCGTCGATTAGTTGTATTGTGAATCTTGCTTCTGAAAATGTTGACTAAGACAGCCTATCTTGAATAGATTATTTTGCTATAACCAGTTAATTAGTTATTGTTAATCAGTTAGGTCTTGTTTAATAAACCAGTAAATTCAAATATATGATGTGTATGTATTGTTTTATGAACAGGGCATTGTCAGTATATTGACAATGATCTTGTGTGTGTTTGATCTTGGTTCAATGTTAAGTCCAGTCTGAATTGTTATGATAATTTCAGTAATATGTTGTTATGATGTTAGTTCTGAATTCAGTGTGATTTTACAAATGTTGATTAAATGTAATTGTTTTAGAAGGTTACATCCTTAGTTAGGATTCAGTCCAAACTTTAGGATTGGTTATAGCTGCTTAAACAGATTTTAAAATCTGTATTGTTAGATTCTGAATTTAAGACAGTAATAACAGTAATTACAGTAGAAAATCTGGGACATTTTTTGGGACAGAATAGTGAGGGTAATATGATATAATAGTGAGCTGATAGTGGAGTGATAATGGCTATTAGTTAATGAGTAATAATGGGGAACAAAGGGTAATGGGGCTGCTTAAAATCAGGATAAGATCACTTAAAGTATTAAAAAGCAGTTTTAATGGGATTTTCTGATTTTTAAAAAGAAGAAAGGGGTCCAGGCAGCACTTAAGAGAGGGGGCAGACCTGTATAAATAGAGGGACAGACATTAGAGGAAAGGATCTGATTTTTAAGGCATTAGGGAATATACACACAGAGATACATATACACAGAAAGCTTTTCAGAGAGAGACAGATTTTGAGGATCAGTTTTCAGAAAAAGGGAGCTTTCAGACAGAGATTTTACTCCTTTAAATTCTGAAAGGCAGTTTTTTTAGAGAGTTTAGAAGAGAGGCTGATTTTAAGGCATTAGAGATATACACAAAAATACATATACATAGAGAGAAATCTGGATAGAAGAAGAAAAGAAAAACAGAAACAGAAAAATCAGAAATAGGAATCAGAAACAGGAAGAAACTGAAATCTGAAAAAATGTCATTCTTCTAGAATCTGTCCATTGTTTGTTTTTGTGGATATTGTTCAGTTTGAATCTGAAATCTTTCTCTCAAGTTTCTGTCACTGTTCATCTGGGTTGACGGGTCTTGTTCAGACTTGCTATATACTGCTATTCTGCTGATTTTGTTACTGCTGCTACTGCTGAAATTTACTCCTTCTACCTTCATTTTCAGGTACATGTCTTTTAAATTTTAAGTTGGAAAGAGATTCAACATGACTCATCAATGAAGCTTGAATTGAAATTCTATTTTTCATTTGTCCAAGTTCATCAGTTTAAATTTCATTTTTTGTTTCATGTTAGTTAATGAGTAGTGAATTCAATTTGATAGCTATGAGCTAATTGTCTTACTTTGAAAGCTCGTATAAAGCTTTGTAATAATGTTAGCCCTTCATCTCATTAGTTTAATCATATTTGAACTGTCAAGGTAGGAAACATGACATAAAGATTGGCCATTTACTAGGCCTTGTGGCGTTGTTAGAATAGAGTGAAAATATCAAAACCATATCGCTAGTTTATTCTTATACTTGATTTAGTTATGGATGGAATGATATAAGTTGTACGTTCTTATGTGGTATGATAACAGGTATTTATAGAACCATTAGTGGATGGTGAGTTGAGTTGTTATGGCTCATTATGATGTTAAAGTGCTACGAATGTTTCAAGACATACAAATAGGTGGCATGTAAGGCAATGTTGTTAATTAATTTGTACAATAATTCCCTTTATTATCAATTTGATGCCTATTTACCATCCTAAATAAATAATTAGGCCTATTAGATTAAAAGCAAGTATATGAGAATAAGATGAGATATACAAATTGCAACACTTTTTATCAATGACAATTAGAAATAGGACTTGCACTAAATAGAAATAATAAAGGTTCTTAAAAAAAATATATATTCTTCCCTTTATAAATCATTTTTAGTTTCATATACAATTCATTATTGGGCATGTAGATATATATGTTGTATTTGTGAAGAATAGTATTAATCATGTTCTTATTCTTTATTTTGAATTTGATTAGTCTTGGATGAACATGTTATATGCGGAAATTATAATCAACGGGCAACATTCAATAAATTGTGAATTCTTTTTCAAGAATTAAAGGGTCTTAAATGAAGATTTCTCATAATATAATAAACAATTTGTGGAAAAATCCCTAATATCATTACAAATATTTTGCGCAATTAGGGATACGTTCGCATACCCTAATTATATTTTTAAAAGCAAAAAATTCGGATTATGCGTACGCGCAATTTCGAGCGAATATTTAATAAGAGGATTTTTCCAAAGGCGTTAAATCAATTTCATAAAAACCCGAGATGTACGGTTCACTATTTAAGAAAAAACAAATATTCTTGATTCGACACAATTTCGAAAAATGATTGTTTAATAAACATATTATCAAAAGTTATCGTGTACACGTACGCGTGACACAATTCCGCATTTTTAAAATTTATAACACGAATATACGTACGCGTAATTCGATTCAAAGAAGGGTCCTCAATCACAGTAAGTATAAGCGGTAGTAAAATCATGTAACATCAATATATTTAATAAAATCAAGATAATTAAGCCAGTAATAAAACAGTTAAGCGACCGTGCTAGAACCACAGAATTTGGAAATGCCTAACACCTTCTTCCGGATTAACAGAATTCCTTACTCAGGATTTCTGGTTCGCAGAATAATAAACAGAGTCATATTCTCCTCGATCCAGGGATTGAAATTGGTGACTTGGGACGCCTTAAAATTCCCAGGTGGCGACTCTTAAATAATTAAATAAATCCCGTTTCGACTGTCCTTCAATTGGATAAAACTCCCCACGCGCCCCCGCGGGCGCGGTAAAAAGGAGGTGCGACAGCTCTGGCGACTCTGCTAAGGATTAAAGTCCAGTGTTATTGTAACCCAGAACTATTGGTTCAGGGTTTAAAGAATTCGAGCTTAAAATATCTGTGTTAATTGGCTTTATTTACTATATGATTTTCAACTGTTTATATGCTAATATGCTAAATGTTTTTTTTACCGCTTTAATATTATTTGAATTGTGAATATATACAATTGCTACGAAACCCCCTTCTTTCTGAGTCTTCTGAATTTATGGTGTACACGTGCGCGTGACCCACCTTTCTGTTAAAGTCATACCAAATAAGACGGAGTTGGGACAAGTAACTAGGCCGGGCAGACTTTCGTGCTCCCGGTACGTTGCCCCCGCTTCGGCTCAAACTGTCCGTTTGGGTAAGCTAGGTTTAGAACAATCAACCTAAGGTTTTACACTTAGAATAACTCAGCCATGTACCGGATCCCTAGTAGGAACGACTATTTGCATCATACACATTTGGCCTTGGAGACTCAACACAGGGGTTGGGTCTGTCTAGGACAGGTGAACCCAAAATTAAAAGACCATCATGATGCATCCTACTTGTTACTTGTGCATTCATTTGCCTCGAACATGCTTGTTGACCAGCTTAAATAAAATCATGGTAAGAAGAAAGGAATAAAATGGGTTGTTTTAAAAATTTCGAAAAAAAATAGTTTTAAATTTTGAAATAAAGGTATTTAATAAAAAAAAAATCGAGAATGATTTTTTTAGCATAAATTTTCAAAATGAATTTTGACTTTATCAAAATTAAATTTCAGATACAAAATGAGCACTACACAAAGCCCCTCATCCACAAGTACAGAAGAATTTCTATGTCAGCTTCAAATGTGGTGGTATGATTTAGGCAAAGACGGTCAAAAATGGGTCGTCAAGCATTTGGGAAATCTCACGGACATTATGAAAGTTAAACCTCGTGATGATCTGATTACGGCGTTAGTAACTTTCTGGGATCCTGTTCACAATGTTTTTCGTTTCTCTGACTTCGAGCTTACTCCTACATTAGAGGAGATAGCTGGCTATGTTGGTTTTGACGGAAGTTTAAGAAATCAAAGCTTGATATTCACAAAGGCTCCTTCAGTACATCGATTCTTCGGTCTTCTGAACATCAGCAGTCAAATCAGGAAAAGCAATGTCATCAATGGATGTTGTTCCTTCAACTTTTTGTATTCAAGGTTCGGAAAGTCAGATGGGTTCGAAATTCATGAGAAAGGCCTTACTAATAAGCAAAACAAAGACACTTGGCAGATGCACCGTCGATTTGCTTTCATGGTGGCTTTTCTAGGAGTCATGGTCTTCGCAAATAAAGAGCGAACAATTGATATTCGCACCGCAAAAGTTGTGCAAATCCTCACCACTAAAGAAAATCACACCCTTGTCCCCATCATTCTATCAGATATTTATCGGGTTTTGACTTTATGCAAATCAGGAGCAAAAGTCTTCGAAGGATGCAAAATTTTGTTGCAAATGTGGGTGATTGAACATCTCCAACAATAGCCCAAGATCATACAGTATGGGTCAAACAATGATAATTGCATCGAAAGCTATGAGGAAAGAACAAAAAATTATCAGGTTCCAGAAGGGATAGAAGCATGGGTATCTCATCTAAAGGCTTTAACGGCAAATCAAATTGAATGGACCCTGGGATGGCTCCCGATGAGGGAAGCAATACATATGTCAACCTCAAATAGTTATCTACTACTATTGGGATTGAGAAGCATTTAGCCGTATGCACCACTAAGAGTCCTAAGGCAACTAGGGAGATATCAAATAGTTCCTGATGATGAAGATTTGAGTATGCAAGTAATCGAATTACACCCAGAAGCCACTATTCCCGAAGCTCTACTTCAGCAGATGTGGAATGGGAGCCGATACTTGAAAAGTGATACTCAAGTCCTAGACGCTACAAAGGGTGAAAAAAATCCTGGATATGCAAGGTGGTTCGAAAAACGGTCTCGCGTGGATGATGTACCAGGACCTGAGCTAAAAAGGCCAACAAAAAGACCCTATGTTCAAAACTTCAATGATAAAATCCAAGAGCGGTTAATCTGGGGAGAAAAAGAAAAAGGGTACAAAGCAACTATCCATGCCCTAAAAGAAAATCTAAGAAGTCTCAGTTTGGAGAAAGATTTGCAAGAACAAGAAGCCGAAGGCGAGAAAAAGAGTCTAGCTTGTGAGAATGAAAATCTTCATGCTCGATTCCAAAAAATGAAAAGAGTTTCTGAAACGCCAAAGAGGAGCTGGAAGGGTTAAAAAACCATCGCCAATCTCTTTGAAAGAATGCAAGATTATGATTCCATTCTTGCGGAAAACGAAAGAGCATTGAGCAAAGCAAAAGAAAGGATCCAACAATTAAACGAAGAAGCCAGATCTAACAAGGAACGCCAAGATAGGCAATCCGAAAAAGACAAGGCACAATTCAAGAAGGAAAAAGACTATTGGATGCGATCAGAAGACCAGCTTCGTGCACAAATAGAAGAGGCAAGAAGATGCAACAGAGAAAATCAACAAGCAGACCTCGACAGGGAAAGATCGCAAGCAAGATTAGAGCAGGCCAGACTCCGAGCTCTGTTAGAATCAGCTCTAGATCGTGAAAACCATGTCAGAGATATAGCCACCACTCGTCAGCAGCAATTGCAAGACCAAGACCAACGTCTCCAAGGTTTCAGGGCACAAATCCACGACCTGGCAGTCTTCACATCTCAAAGTTATGTAAACTGCCAAGGAATGGATTATGAAAGATTTACTGAGCATGCGCCCACTTTTGCTCGTCATCTAGCAATGGAGTTGGAAAGGATGTATCGTACGCTGGGAGGCCATCCAGGTCAAGCCCCACATTGAGCAGATAATCCAATATTTGACAACAAAAGTGGAAAGTGGGGCACGTTGTGAGATGTTAAGAATTGTATCTTTTATTTTTATTTAAGTGTGTGTTTTCAAGCCATTTTCTTAAAGTTTTCAAATGTAATTCCATCTTTGTGTAATAAATAAAAGTGATTGCCTTTGGTCCGAACTACGCAAGGTCTGATTCATGTAAGGCATGATACGTAGGCAATCTCTAAGATTCGACCACCACGATAAAAGATATATATAGTAAATAAAAGTGAATGACAATTTTCAATTTCAAGAAAGCTGGGACGACACAAGCAGCCGAGCAAATGCATAATAGAAAGGGATTATTTGTCTAGGAGCATTGCATCTCAACGTGTGATTATATATATGTTAAACTCTCAAAACTAACGAGTTTGTTCATTTTCAGAATTCAAGCAGTTAGTTTCTCTAAAGAGTATACTGGCATATTATCACTATCACACAAGATCAAAAGGACCAATACCCGAAAGTATGTCTATCCCAGATGTTGACACAGGTATGGAGATAGAGGAGATGGATGTCGGGAAAATGAAAGAAGAGATGTTTAAGCTCAAGCAGCAAATGGCTGAGATGTACCAAGCTTGGTCTACAGGACAGTTACCCCCATCTTACCCAAATAACCCTGCTCCATCAATGACCCAAACTCAGGATAATATCACAACTGAATTATCCCCAAGTTTCCCCATTTATCAGCACTACCGAGGCACCACCTCTCAGACACCACAGTCTCCACCTCCAAAACCAGTTCCGTACTTTCCTCCACCTATGACTCCTGTTTTCGTAGCACCTCCCCCTGCTACATTTCACAAATCTCCTAGTGAGCCTACATTTCAGGCCCAAGACAACCAATATTACCCCCCGGAGCCCACCTTCAAAGCCTCCGAAATTAATTCAACTGCTCCTCGGTTTGATCTCCCAACCGAAATTGACAAGCCAGCCAAAAATGCTGAACAAGAAGAGATGTTCAGGAAGGTCAAAAGTCTAGAACAATCGTTCCGAGACATGCGGGGATTAGGTGGGCAAGTCAGTGTAGCATACAAAGATTTATGCTTATTCCCTAATGTACAATTGCTAGTTGGCTTCAAGAATGCCCAAATTTGACCTATACAGCGGGCACGGCGACCCAGTAGCCCACTTAAGGGGTTTCTGTAGCAAGATGCGAGGAGCTGGGGGAAAGGATGAATTATTGATGGCTTACTTCAGTCAAAGTCTAAGCGGATCAGCTTTGGAGTGGTATACACGCCAGGACCATGGAAGATGGTACACCTGGGATGACCTGGCACAGGCATTCGCATACCATTTCCAATACAACCTGGAAATCATCCCAGATCGATTATCTTTGACAAAATTCGAGAAGAAACACAATGAAAGTTTCAAAGAGTATGGCTTTCGGTGGAGAGAATAGGCATCAAGAGTGGATCCTCCTATGAAGGAGAGCGAAATGGTAGACTACTTCCTCCAAGCCTTGGAACCAACTTACTATGCCCACTTGGTTTCAGCGGTTGGGAAATCATTCAACGAAGTAGTGAAGATGGGAGGTATGGTGGAAGAAGGCCTCAAGACAAATAAAATCATGAGCTATTCAGCAATTAAGGCAACTACTCAAGCTATTCAAGGCGGGGTAGGAGGAATCGGAAGAAAGAAGAGGGAGGAAGCAGCCGTAGCTGATTCAGGAATTTGGCCGGGACCTAGAGGTTCACCGCTTTACTATAATCAACAACGACCTCGCCAATCAGCTTACCACCATGATTCATCCCAACACTACTATCACCCTTCAGAGCCTCATTTTTCCATTAACCATGCTCAAGCATACAATCAGCCACATGTTCACACCAATTGGCGTGCTCCTGTCACACCAAATACTTACCCACGAGCCTATCCCGGACCAGGTTTCAGGCCTAGGCCAGCATTCAGGGGAGAAAGGGAACAGAAAAAGAAAACTTACACTCCATTGGGAGAGTCTTACACTAGTCTGTTCCACAGGCTGAGACAGCTAGACATGCTGAGACCAATACAATCCAAACTACCCAATCCTCCTCCAAAGAATCTGGATTACACCATTAGCTGTGAATATTGCTCCGGTGCACCAGGCCATGATACGGAGAAATGCTGGCATTTGAAAAATGCAATACAAGAGCTGATTGATACTAATAAAATCGAGGTTCAAACCCCCGAAGCCCCAAATATCAATAGAAATCCAATGCCAGCCCATCAAGAGGCTAATATGATAGAAATCATACAAGCTGATGAGGAGACAAAGAAGCCGTCACAAACTGTCATGATGATCAAGTCTCATGAAACCAAGCCAGATAAGCAGTTAATGGAGGAGAAGCCGGTGTCTAAGCAGAATAAAACTGGTGATGAACCGTCTATGATAGTCGATGAGGGATCATCGAGCAAAGTTGCCGCAAAACAAGAAAGGCCGAAAGTGATAGTACCAGGGGTTGCTAACAAACCCATTGTATTCGTGGAAGGAGCCCGTACAGATCGGGTTATTATTGCACCTGTAATCCAGCTGCCGGTCATCAACAACAAAGCCATCCCATGGAACTACGAACGAGTGACTGTGATGTACAAGGGGAAAGAAATCAAGGAAGAAGTGTGTGAGGTGCAAGGCTTGACTCGTTCGGGAAGATGTTTTACTCCCGAAGAGCTGAGAAAAACTAAAAACAATCCAATGCCAACAAAGAGAGCTGTGACGGAAGAAGAGGCGGAGGAGTTTTTAAGAAAAATGAAACTCCATGATTATTCTGTTGTGGATCAATTAAAAAAGACCCCCGCTCAAATTTCATTGTTGTCATTACTGATCCATTCAGAGGAACACCGCCTGGCGTTGATGAAAATCCTGAATGAAGCTCATGTTCCTGAAAAGATCTCTGTAAATCATTTGGGAAAAATAGCCAACAGAATCTTTGAGACAAACAGAATTACATTTGCTGATGATGAATTACCTGTGGAAGGTACCGAGCACAACAGAGCTCTTTACCTCACCGTGAAATGTGAAAACTCCGTAGTAACCCGGGTATTGGTTGACAATGGGTCCAGTGCAAACATATGCCCTTTCTCCACTTTAAACAAATTAAAAATTAAAGAGGAGAGGATCCAGAAGAATAGTATCTGCGTACGAGGATTTGACGGTGGAAGCAGAGATTCATTTGGCGACATAGTGTTGGAACTAACTATAGGGCCAGTTGAATTCACAATGGAATTCCAAGTGTTGGACATGACTGTTTCTTACAACTTGTTGTTGGGTCGACCATGGATCCATGCTGCTAAAGCAGTCCCGTCAACACTACATCAGGCTGTCAAGTTTGAATGGGATCATCAAGAAATAGTCGTGCATGGAGAAGAAAGTTTAAATGCTCACAACAGTACCATTGTACCGGTCGAGGGAACAGAAATTGACCAAGGACCATGGGTATACCAAGTGTCCGACACGGTGTCAGTAGAGAAAATTCCAGAAGGGAAATACCTTCCGAATCTAAAGATATCCTCTGCATCAGTCATGGTAGCTTATGAAATGCTAAAGAATGGCTTTATACCCGGCAAAGGTCTGGGTTTATCTTTGCAAGGAATTATACAACCAGTATCTCTCCCCGAGAACTGGGGAACATTCGGTTTAGGGTTCATACCCACCGCCAATGACGTGATAAGGGCCAGGAAGTTGAAACACCAAGCATGGGTTCTTCCAAAACCAGTACCACATCTGTCAAAGTCTTTTGTCAAGACCGGTGCTAAAAATTGCCCGATAACAACAATTCCTAAATCCCGGGTCAATCCTGAGGAGGAATTAATTGAAAGGTTCGAGAAATTGTTTAGTGATGTGAATATGTTGGAAGGCGGAGAAGGGTGTAGCAACGCAGAAGTTCAATTCGTTGGGCCAGAAACAAAGCTCAATAATTGGAAAGCCACTCCTCTCCCAATTCGAAAGGAGTCTTGGTAGTTTATTTTGATTTTCTTTCAGTTTGTTTGGGTTACTTCAGGGTTGTAATCCCAAAGCTTATCTTACAGTTTGTTTGAAGTGTGCAAACCTTGTTATCTTTCATCATCCAATAAAAAGCAGTTTCCTTTTTATTATCATTCCTGATAGTTTTCTTTTCTTTTTCTTCTTTCCTGTACAGTTCCTTTTACGCTGGCTCTAGTGATATGGCATGCATGAGGAATCCTCAGCCCAGTCTTAAAAATCAATCTGGTTCCGAAACATTAATTCAAGAAATATATTGTGATTATGAATCAGAATATGATGAAGATGAGGTTTTTGAAGAGATTAGTAAAGAGTTAATTCACTTTGAGGAAAAAATCAAACCTAACTTGAGTGATACCAAGGACATCAATATAGGGGACACGAGTAATATCCGAGAAACTAAAATAAGTGTCCATCTGGAACCAAAGATCCGAGAGGAGTTAATTAAAGCACTCATAGAATTCAAAGATGTTTTTGCATGGTCGTTTGACGACATGCCAGGCCTGAGCACTGATTTAGTGGTTCACAAATTGCCCACCGATCCAACAATGCCTCCTGTCAAGCAGAGGCTGAGAAAATTCAAGCCTGACATGAGTGTGAGAATTAAGGAAGAAATCACCAAACAATTGGAAGCAAAGGTCATTCGAGTCACTCGATATCCTATTTAGTTGGCTAATATCGTTCCTGTACCAAAGAAAGACGGCAAAATTAGAGTATGCGTCGACTATCGTAATCTCAACAAAGCAAGTCCAAAGGATAATTTCCCATTACCCAATATCCATATTTTGATCGACAATTATGCCAAGCATGATATAGGGTCTTTCGTGGATTGTTATGATGGGTATCATCAAATTCTAATGGATGAAGAAGATGCAGAAAAGACGGCATTCATCACACCATGGGGAACTTATTGCTACCGGGTAATGCCATTCGGTTTAAAGAATGCCGAAGCGACCTATATGAGAGCAATGACCATAGTGTTTCATGATATGATACACAAGGAGATTGAGGTATACGTGGACGATGTGATCATAAAATCAAAGCATCAGGCCGACCACGTTGGGGATTTGAGGAAGTTCTTCTTAAGACTTCGCAGGTACAACCTCAAGCTTAACCCTGCCAAGTGCGCATTTGGAGTTCCATCTGGAAAGTTGCTGGGATTCATAGTCAGTCGACGAGGCATCGAGCTAGACCCATCAAAAATCAAAGCCATCAAAAAATTGCCACCTCCCAGGAACAAAACTGAAGTAATGAGTTTGTTGGGAAGGTTGAATTACATCAGCAGGTTTATTGCTCAGCTCACAACAACTTGTGAGCCAATTTTCAAATTGTTGAAAAAGGATGCTGCGGTCAAATGGACCGATGAGTGTCAAGAAGCGTTCGATAAGATAAAAGGGTACTTGTCGAACCCACCCGTGTTGGTCCCGCCAGAGCCAGGAAGGCCTTTAATTCTTTACTTGACGGTTTTGGAAAATTCATTTGGTTGTGTATTGGGGCAACATGACCTCACTGGCAGAAAAGAACAGGCCATCTACTACCTTAGCAAGAAGTTCACGGCTTATGAGGTTAAGTATACTCATCTGGAAAAGACATGTTGCGCCCTAACATGGGTAGCTCAAAAATTGAAACACTATTTGTCATCCTACACTACTTACCTCATTTCTCGGTTGGATCCATTGAAATACATTTTTCAAAAGCCCATGCCAACGGGAAGACTGGCAAAGTGGCAGATATTACTCACAGAATTCGACATCATCTATGTGACTCGAACTGCAATGAAGGCTCAAGCACTGGCCGATCATTTAGCCAAAAACCCGGTCGATGAGGAATATGAGCCATTGAAAACTTATTTTCCTGATGAAGAAACAATGCATATCGACGAGGTAAAGCAAATTGAAAAGCCTGGCTGGAAACTTTTCTTTGATGGAGCCGCCAACATGAAAGGAGTCGGAATAGGAGCTGTAATCATTTCTGAAACAGGGCATCACTATCCTGTTACGGCTCAATTACGATTTTATTGCACCAATAATATGGCTGAATATGAAGCTTGCATTTTGGGGTTAAGGCTAGCCGCCGATATGGGTATCCGAGAAATCTTAGTCATGGGAGATTCGGATCTTTTGGTACATCAAATTCAAGGAGAATGGGAAACCCGCGACTTGAAGCTCATACCATACCGACAATGTCTACATGATCTTTGTCAGCGGTTTCAATCAGTGGAATTCCAACATATTCCAAGAATCCATAATGAGGTTGCCGATGCATTAGCTACCCTGGCATCAATGTTGCACCATCCGGACAAAGCTTATGTAGATCCAATACATATTCAAGTCCACAATCAGCACGCTTATTGCAATATGGTTGAAGAAGAATTTGATGGAGAACCATGGTTCCACGACATCAAGGAGTATATCAGGATGGGGATATATCCTGCACAAGCCACAGGAGATCAAAAGAGGACCATTAGGCGATTGGCAAATGGATTCTTCTTAAGCGGAGGAGTTTTGTATAAAAGAACACCAGATCTTGGGTTATTAAGATGCATAGATGCCAGACAAGCTGCAGTTGTCATGTCTGAAGTACATTCAGGAGTTTGCGGACCTCACATGAGTGGATATGTATTGGCAAAGAAAATCCTCCGAGCCGGTTACTATTGGCTTACCATGGAGCGAGATTGTATCAGTTTTGTGCGCAAGTGTCATCAATGCCAAATACACGGAGATTTGATTCATTCTCCACCATCCGAGTTGCACACAATGTCGGCACCATGGCCCTTCGTTGCCTGGGGCATGGATGTGATTGGACCAATTGAGCCGGCAGCATCCAATGGACACAGGTTCATTCTGGTGGCTATTGATTATTTTACCAAATGGGTTGAGGCCAAGACATTCAAATCAGTGACCAAGAAAGCTGTGGTCGATTTTGTCCACTCAAATATCATATGTCGATTCGGAATCCCGAAGGTAATCATCACAGATAACGGTGCTAATCTTAACAGCAACTTAATGAAGGAAGTATGTCAACAGTTTAAGATTACACATCGCAACTCTACCCCATATCGGCCCAAGGCGAATGGAGCAGTAGAAGCAGCCAACAAAAACATAAAGAAGATACTTCGGAAAATGGTAGAAGGTTCAAAACAATGGCATGAAAAATTACCATTTGCATTATTGGGATACCGCACTACTGTTCGCACTTCAGTAGGAGCAACTCCTTATTTGTTGGTATATGGCACTGAAGTAGTAATTCCTGCAGAAGTTGAGATTCCTTCCCTTCGGATCATCGCCGAAGCAAAGATTGATGATGATGAATGGGTCAAAACCCGTCTAGAACAGTTAAACTTGATTGATGAAAAACGATTGACCGCAGTATGCCATGGTCAATTATATCAAAGAAGAATAGAAAGATCATACAACAAAAAGGTGCGTCCCTGGAAGTTTGAAGTAGGTCAGCATGTGCTGAAACGTATTCTTCCACATCAGGTTGAAGCAAAAGGCAAATTTGCCCCGAATTGGCAAGGACCATTCATTGTGACCAGAGTATTATCGAATGGTGCACTATGTTTAACAGATATTGAAGGCAAATGCATAGATATGGCGATCAATTCTGACGCGGTAAAGAGATATTATGCATAACTTTTTGAATGTTTGTATTTAGCACTATTTCGAAGATTGAAATGACAAAGACAATTTATTCTGCTATCCAAACACTATACCATTTGCTTTCCCTTTGAGCCATACTTGTTTCTTTCCTACCCTCTCTTGGAATCAATAAAAAAAAATCAAGTATGAAAAAAACATCACTATTATTTAGTGAACTACGTTTGACCTGATTCCTCAAAGAAGGATACGTAGGCGCCTCACGGCTCAGTCATAGGGTGCACAACATACACAATGTGCACGAAAAGAAACATTAAGAGACCCCAATCAAGAAACTGGGGCAGGAATTGTATTGGAAATAAGAAAAGATTCCAAGAGTTGTAATTTTAAACCCATACCAAAGCTATTTAGCTTTTAATACCTTTTCCATTTCTAACCCCATACCAAAAAGACCGTTCGATCAATCTTAGAAAAATGCTGAGGCAAGCAAATGAAGATGGTTCATAACACTCTGGTACAAACAAGAAAAGAAAGTAAAAATGAGAGTCTTATAGGTGAAAACCCACACGGGCACCATAAGGCGACGGAAGTTGAGAGAAAAGTAAAATAAGAGAGTCTTATTGGTGAAAACCTTCGTAGGCACCATAAGGTGAAAAGGAAGTGAAGAAGTGAAAAATGAGGAAAATTTATCGATGAAAACTCCTTGAGACAATTGAAAGGAGATTGATTAAAAGACTGGGTTGATTAATCCGAAATGCATACCCTGATCATTGGTGCCAGTAATTCCAATCAGATAAGTCCTTTATTCCTTTTCCAACAGTCATCCAAAAATTGGATTTTTCTTTTCATTCTATAATTGTCGAAATCAACGTATTTTGCTACTAATAATCTTACTTTCTAAAAGCTTTGAGATAAGTTTTACTCCAAACAAATAAGAAGGAATGTCAAGGTATACTACCAAGATTCAAGGATGCAAAATACAGCCGCGAAAGGTGGGAGATAAAATATGGGTGTAAGAAAGGTGAAATCAAAAGTGGATCAGCAAAGTCAGAAGGGACATATGATTACAGTTAAAAGGTTTTGAAGGAAAACATACAGAGGGTAATCCTATAGTCAAGAATCAATTACAAGGACAAAACAGTCTTTTCAACCATTCCAAGGCAATAAAGAGAGACGAAGAGAAGCATCACCATCGGCAAGAATACCACAGCCAACCACCCTGCTTTAAACTAACGAAGTTTTCTTTGATTTAAAACAGGGGCAAGTATAATATTTATGTTAGGAAATACCCGGTGAAGAATTGAAGAAGTCAGGCGTCCACCTGGAAAATGAGGATGAGAATTGAAGAAGTCAGGCGTCCACCTGGAGAATGAGGATGAAGAATTAAAGAAGTCAGGCGTCCACCTGGAGAATAAGGATGAGAATTGAAGAAGTCAGGCGTCCACCTGGAGAATGAGGATGAGAATTGAAGAAGTCAGGCGTCCACCTGGAGAATGAGGATGAGAAAAGAAGAAGTCAGGCGTCCACCTGGAGAATGAGGATGAAGAATTAAAGAAGTCAGGCGTCCACCTGGAGAATGAGGATGAGAATTAAAGAAGTCAGGCGTCCACCTGGAGAATGAGGATGAGAATTGAAGAAGTCAGGCGTCCACCTGGAGAATGAGGATGAGAATTAAAGAAGTCAGGCGTCCACCTGGAGAATGAGGATGAGAATTGAAGAAGTCAGGCGTCCACCTGGAGAATGAGGATGAGAAAAGAAGAAGTCAGGCGTCCACCTGGAGAATGAGGATGAGAATTGAAGAAGTCAGGCGTCCACCTGGAGAATGAGGATGAGAATTAAAGAAGAAGAATTAAAGAAGTCAGGCGTCCACCTGGAGAATGAGGATGAGAATTAAAGAAGTCAGGCGTCCACCTGGAGAATGAGGATGAAGAATTGAAGAAGTCAGGCGTCCACCTGGAGAATGAGGATGAAGAATTGAAGAAGTCAGGCGTCCACCTGGAGAATGAGGATGAGAATTAAAGAAGTCAGGCATCCACCTGGAGAATGAGGATGAGAATTAAAGAAGTCAGGCGTCCACCTGGAGAATGAGGATGAAGAAGTTAAAAAGAAGTCAGGCGTCCACCTGGATAACGAGGATAAAGAAGTTAAAAAGAAGTCAGGCGCCCACCTGGATAATGAGGATGAGAAAGAAAAGAAGCAGTCAAGGCACCCACCTGAAGAACGAGGGAATGCAATTGAAGTGTTGAAATCAAAAGCCCACTCATATGAGAAAGGAGCACAAGAATCAATAAAGCAGAGGAGTCCAACAGAATTCCCAGCGAGAAACAACAAGAGTTCCAAAAGAAAATACGAGACAATGAAAAGGAATACGTAATAAGCCAAATGCCCAAGAGTCACCAAGATATCAAGACAACAAGAAACGCAAGGGCATGATCTAGATAAGATTTTTATAATTCCTGTACCATAATCTAGTTTAGTTTTTTTTTTGTATTACCTTTGAAGTAAGGTGTAATAAGGAGGTCAGCAAGCAGTAAAAACAGCACGAAGCAGCAGTAACATCACAGTCCCACGGTAGTCCCAGCTACCAAAAACTTCCCGAACTACATTGACCTGATTCCTTTATAGCCAAGGATATGTAGGAAACCTTTGAAGCAGAGGTTCGGTCAAATCTTTCTAAAAATGCTTCCCACGGAGTATTCGAACGGGCAAAAAATCACTCGTATCCGCTCACTTTATCTTTGCATGAAAATTCTTCGAGTTTCCGCACAAAGAGGGGCAGCTGTGAGCACGTGATTTTTGCCTTACGAAAACTACTCCAAAATAAATCAAAAATAAAATAAATTTCTTTTACTGTGTAATTTTTGAATTTGCGTGGTGTTAAATACTTGTGTTATGTCCGTAAGTGTTTACTTTGTCATAATAAAATGAAAAAATAAAATAAAATACATGTTGCATGCATATAGGATTTAATTATGCATTTAAAAGATAATTTAAATAAAATCACAAAAAATATGCAATAGTTCTATTTTAAATATTCCACTGTGTGATTGATGTCTTGTCTATGTGTTAAATAATTGTTATAGAGTAATTAATATATTTTTGTGAAGTTAAAATTGTTTTAATTAAAATTGGAAATTTAAATTAGAAAAATGAAATAGTTGAAAAAGAAATAAAAAAAAAAATCGGACCTGGATTTAAATCCAGGCCCAAACCAAATTACCCCCTTTTATCCCAGGTCCGGTCCAGTCCAAAAAGAGTCAAAACGACAGCGTTTAGTCGTGGTTCATCATGGACCATTCGATCAAATCCAATCAACGGATGAGATCTCATCACCCTAACCCACAATCCTTACCCGATCCAACACCCGGTCCAACCCGTTCCCCCAAACTTAAGCCAAACGGCGTCGTTTGGTTAAGTAAATAAATCCTGACCACTCATCCTATTATATCTAACGGTCAGCATTAACCCACCCCGTCCCTATATAAGCCCATAATCCTCACCCGGCCCCCCTAACTAAACCCCCATCTCCACTGTTCATCATCACCTTCCTCATACCCCCCCTAACCCTAGCCGCCCTTACTCCCCACCGCCTGAAACCCGGCGGCATCAACGCCGCCGGTCACCAAAATAACACCCTAGAACTTAACAGCCCCAAATCGACACCATAGCTTCCCCTAACCGCCCTAAGTATGGATCTGTAGTTTGTTTGGCTCAAATCGTTTCTGAGCTTTTCGAATCTTCTTTTGAAGATTCGGACCAAACAAGAACAAACTCAGATTTGTTCTAAAATGACACCAAATGACCCCTAGGTTACCCTTACCCTTGTGTTGTATTTGGTCCTCCTCGAATCTGACCAGAAATGGTTAAGTCCCAAATCGAATCTTCAAGAACCCTAGAAATACCAGACTTTTGGATTCTGCCCAAATTAAATAAAGATTGAGGTTTAATAGACCTTAGTCGAAGTATTTTCAGTGGAAAATACTTCGACTAAGGTCTGTTTGATTTCAAACAAAGTCCGAATCCAAGTTGAGTTCGAGTCCGTATGAAGTTTGAAGATTCAGAGGTATTTTTCTATTTCTTTTGTGTATTCTACGTGTATTTTTGTTTGTTTTAATAACCTGTTAATTTTTCACATTTTTGTTTGATTAATACTGTCATTTCTGTCTCTTACTAGTCTACTTAATCAAATAAACGAATTGTTTCTGTTGATTGTGATTATGTACAATGTGTGTAATCGACTCGATTAAGTTCGTCGATTAGTTGTATTGTGAATCTTGCTTCTGAAAATGTTGACTGAGACAGCCTATCTTGAATAGATTATTTTGCTATAACCAGTTAATTAGTTATTGTTAATCAGTTAGTTCTTGTTTAATAAACCAGTAAATTCAAATATATGATGTGTATGTATTGTTTTCTGAACAGGGCATTGTCAGTATATTGACAATGATCTTGTGTGTGTTTGATCTTGGTTCAATGTTAAGTCCAGTCTGAATTGTTATGATAATTTCAGTAATATGTTGTTATGATGTTAGTTCTGAATTCAGTGTGATTTTACAAATGTTGATTAAATGTAATTGTTTTAGAAGGTTACATCCTTAGTTAGGATTCAGTCCAAACTTTAGGATTGGTTATAGCTGCTTAAACAGATTTTAAAATCTGTATTGTTAGATTCTGAATTTAAGACAGTAATAATAGTAATTACAGTAGAAAATCTGGGACATTTTTTGGGACAGAATAGTGAGGGTAATATGATATAATAGTGAGCTGATAGTGGAGTGATAATGGCTATTAGTTAATGAGTAATAATGGGGAACAAAGGGTAATGGGGCTGCTTAAAATCAGGATAAGATCACTTAAAGTATTAAAAAGCAGTTTTAATGGGATTTTCTGATTTTTAAAAAGAAGAAAGGGGTCCAGGCAGCACTTAAGAGAGGGGGCAGACCTGTATAAATAGAGGGACAGACATTAGAGGAAAGGATCTGATTTTTAAGGCATTAGGGAATATACACACAGAGATACATATACACAGAAAGCTTTTCAGAGAGAGACAGATTTTGAGGATCAGTTTTCAGAAAAAGGGAGCTTTCAGACAGAGATTTTACTCCTTTAAATTCTGAAAGGCAGTTTTTTTCAGAGAGTTTAGAAGAGAGGCTGATTTTAAGGCATTAGAGATATACACAGAAATACATATACATAGAGAGAAATCTGGATAGAAGAAGAAAAGAAAAACAGAAACAGAAAAATCAGAAATAGGAATCAAAAACAGGAAGAAACTGAAATCTGAAAAAATGTCATTCTTCTAGAATCTGTCCATTGTTTGTTTTTGTGGATATTGTTCAGTTTGAATCTGAAATCTTTCTCTCAAGTTTCTGTCACTGTTCATCTGGGTTGACGGGTCTTGTTCAGACTTGCTATATACTACTATTCTGCTGATTTTGTTACTGCTGCTACTGCTGAAATTTACTCCTTCTACCTTCATTTTCAGGTACATGTCTTTTAAATTTTAAGTTGGAAAGAGATTCAACATGACTCATCAATGAAGCTTGAATTGAAATTCTATTTTTCATTTGTCCAAGTTCATCAGTTTAAATTTCATTTTTTGTTTCATGTTAGTTAATGAGTAGTGAATTCAATTTGATAGCTATGAGCTAATTGTCTTACTTTGAAAGCTCGTATAAAGCTTTGTAATAATGTTAGCCCTTCATCTCATTAGTTTAATCATATTTGAACTGTCAAGGTAGGAAACATGACATAAAGATTGGCCATTTACTAGGCCTTGTGGCGTTGTTAGAATAGAGTGAAAATATCAAAACCATATCGCTAGTTTATTCTTATACTTGATTTAGTTATGGATGGAATGATATAAGTTGTATGTTCTTATGTGGTATGATAACAGGTATTTATAGAACCATTAGTGGATGGTGAGTTGAGTTGTTATGGCTCATTATGATGTTAAAGTGCTACGAATGTTTCAAGACATACAAATAGGTGGCATGTAAGGCAATGTTGTTAATTAATTTGTACAATAATTCCCTTTATTATCAATTTGATGCCTATTTACCATCCTAAATAAATAATTAGGCCTATTAGATTAAAAGCAAGTATATGAGAATAAGATGAGATATACAAATTGCAACACTTTTTATCAATGACAATTAGAAATAGGACTTGCACTAAATAGAAATAATAAAGGTTCTTAAAAAAAAATATTCTTCCCTTTATAAATCATTTTTAGTTTCATATACAATTCATTATTGGGCATGTAGATATATATGTTGTATTTGTGAAGAATAGTATTAATCATGTTCTTATTCTTTATTTTGAATTTGATTAGTCTTGGATGAACATGTTATATGCGAAAATTATAATCAACGGGCAACATTCAATAAATTGTGAATTCTTTTTCAAGAATTAAAGGGTCTTAAATGAAGATTTCTCATAATATAATAAACAATTTGTGGAAAAATCCCTAATATCATTACAAATATTTTGCGCAATTAGGGATACGTTCGCGTACCCTGATTATATTTTTAAAAGCAAAAAATTCGGATTATGCGTACGCGCAATTTCGAGCGAATATTTAATAAAAGGATTTTTCCAAAGGCGTTAAATCAATTTCATAAAAACCCGAGATGTACGGTTCACTATTTAAGAAAAAACAAATATTCTTGATTCGACACAATTTCTAAAAATGATTGTTTAATAAATATATTACCAAAAGTTATCGTGTACACGTACGCGTGACACAATTCCGCATTTTTAAAATTTATAACACGAATATACGTACGCGTAATTCGATTCAAAGAAGGGTCCTCAATCACAGTAAGTATAAGCGGTAGTAAAATCATGTAACATCAATATATTTAATAAAATCAAGATAATTAAGCCAGTAATAAAACAGTTAAGCGACCGTGCTAGAACCATGGAATTCGGAAATGCCTAACACCTTCTTCCGGATTAACAGAATTCCTTACTCAGGATTTCTGGTTCGCAGAATAATAAACAGAGTCATATTCTCCTCGATCCAGGGATTGAAATTGGTGACTTGGGACGCCTTAAAATTCCCAGGTGGCGACTCTTAAATAATTAAATAAATCCCGATTCGACTGTCCTTCAATTGGAGAAAACTTCCCAAGCGCCCCCGCGGGCGCGGTAAAAAGGAGGTGCGACATGTAGTATCTACACAACCGACCCCATGTGCTGGTAAGTGCCTAGCCTAACCTCGGCGAAGTAGTGATGAGGCTAGGACCAGAATACCACATAAACCTGTGCAATTTAACTAAATACAATAGAAAATAAGTACAGAAAGAAACAATCATATACAGTCAAGTATGGGAGGGGAAAACATGTTGCGGGGAAACATCGAGTAGTAACAGAAGAGCAACAAATAAATATGAGGTGTCACGACCCAGATTTCCCATCATCGGGAGTCGTGATGGCGCCTACTATTGGAGCTAGGCCATCCAAGTATTAATACATTGCTAATAACATTCGCAACAATATAAATAAAACGAGACAATTAAATAAAAGAGGATGTCTTTAAACTTAGATAACGGAAATCAAATGCGGAAGTCTAAATACATCTCTACCCAGAGTCTGGTGCCACTAACTCACGAACTACTAGAGAGTACTACAAACAAGGTTTGAATAAAAGATATAATGCTTTGTTCCGATACAAAAGGGAAACAATTTAAGTAAAATAGGAAGGAACTCCGGCTTGCGGACGTCAGCTAGGCTACCTCGAAAGTCCCTGGACTGAAGTCAGCTCCCGATCAAATCCTACTGCTAAGGTCCAAAAGCTGCCCCTGGATCTGTGCAAAAAGATGCATAGAGTGTAGCATCAGCACAACCGACCCCATGTGCTGGTAAGTGTCTAGCCTAACCCCGGCGAAGTAGTGACGAGGCTAGACGGAGCCTACCAAAAACTACCTGTACAGATATATGCAATAAAAGGGAATACACAGAATTTAAACAGCTAAGAGGGAGGGGGAGCATGCTATGGGGGTGTAGCAGTTCAGATATAAAGTCAACAGATAGAGAAGTGAAACTGTACAATAGCAACAGTTAAGGAGAACAGGTTAATCAACAGTTGCACGACATCAACCTTCGTGCTTTTACTCTCGTTCTCACCGAAACAATCATATAAGGTACACGGCATTAACCTTCGTGCTCTTCCTCGCATAAACTCTCATATCACGGCACAGAATGACCCTTCGTGCATAAATGTTCAAAACATGGCACGGAATGACCCTTCGTGCATAATATTCAAAACATGGCACGGAATGACCCTTCATGCATAATTATTCAAAACATGGCACGGAATGACCCTTCGTGCATAAATATTCAAAACATGGCACAGAATGACCCTTCGTGCATAAATATTCAAAACATGGCACGGTATGACCCTTTGAGCTTTTACACTCTTTCCTCACAATAACAAACAATGCACAACATCACCAATTGTGCTTTATCGCTCTTTCTCACCCAAACATCAATCACAAATAAAGGGGCAAGGGAGTGAACAAATAATAATAGGAATCTCGGCAAGGGAACACAATTAAACAGTTAAATCCCGGCAAGGGAACAAACTCAATAAATTCCAACATCCCGGCAAGGGAGATAATCAACAAAGCAACAAACATCCCGGCAAGGGAATGCAATTAAACAGCTCTTTCTCTTTCCATCACTTTTACTTCTCATCTCACTTTACGACCTGAGCCAATGCTCCAAAGGGGTTCAATCATTTCTTATACATTCACGCTTTATAATATAACTCGAGCCAATGCTCCAAGAATGTACAATTCATAATTCTTCCTCAAACTCTTCACATTATATCAAATTTATCAATTTAACAAGGAAGAGATATCATAAAATCCGAATAAACACAAATAAGACTCACGGTCATGCTAGACTCCGGTGTATAGATACTCGTCAACATGCCTATACACCGTACTCAACTATTAGCAAATAGCAAACAACACTCTAATCCTATTCCCTCAAGCCAATGTTAGAACAAACACTTACCTCGGTACAAAGAATAGCAATCAATCCTCAAATACCGCCTTTCCTTTATAATCCGACTCCGAAACAACGATATCTAGGCATAATTAATTCAATAATATCAATGAAGACTCGATAACAAAATCCCATAGCTTAGATATGAAGTTCCTAGCATTCTTCCAAAAATACCAAAATTCGACCCCTGGACCACACGGTCCAAACATGAGGCTCGGACCAAAACCCGATTACCCATAACCCCACGAGTTTAAATATATAATTTATTTTAAGATCCGACCCCAAATTGAGGTTGAGTCACTCAAAAATTCCCAAAAACCTAACTCTACCCAAAACCCCTAATTGCTACTCTAAATTACATGTTTTTAGGCTTAGGAATTCAATAGATATTGATGGAAAATGAAGAAAATGAGTTGAAATTTACTAACCCAAGAAGTATTGGTGAAAAAGAGCTTCAATGGACGCCTAAGGACCTTGGAGAAGAAAGAGCTCGTGTGTTTTTATGAAAATCCCGTAACTACACTGTTCTGGAATTAAAATTTATAACTGGGCAAAATTGCTCCATGCGATCGTGGAGAAGGGATTGTGATCGCATATGGTCAGGTCTGGTGTGCACTACTATCGCGGAAGCAAGGTTGCGATCGCATAGGAGGAAAATATAGGGCTTCTCAGGCTAACACTATGCGATCGCGGGAGGATCTATGCGATCGCATAGAACAAACTGGACCCCTGAGAATTTACACTATGCGATCATGGACTCAGCTATGCAATCGCATAGAACAAAGAACTGGGCAACAGCAGACAGCAGATTCTGCAACATCTCTAAGGCTAAAACCACTCCGAAATACTTCCGAAACACTCCCGAGCCCTCGGGGCTCCTAACCAAACACACACACTAACTCAACAACATCCTACAGACTTAACCATGCGATTAAATCGCCAAAATAACATTATAAACGAGGAATCAAACCTCAAGATCATCAATTTTCATCAAACTTCATAAACTTTCAAACTTAGAGTTTTAGGTCCGAAACACGTCAAATGATGTCCGATTTCAACCAAATTTCACAGGAAGCGCTTAAACCACATATAAGACCTGTACCGTGCGCCGGAACAAAAATACGGGCCCGATACCAACGCTTTCTAATCCATTTTCATTTCAAATTTCCAAATAAATTTCAGAAAAACAATTTCTTTTAAAAATTCATATCTCGGGCTCGGGACCTCGGATTTCGATTCCGGGCATATGCCTGAGTCCCATATTTTTCTACGGATCCTCCAGGTCTGTCAAATCACGGGTCCGGGTCCGTTTACCTAAAATGTTGACCAAAGTGAACTTTAACCATTTTAAAGCCACAATTTACCAAATTTCACATAATTTAACACATAAACTTTTCCGGCTACGTGCCCGGACTGCGCACACAAATCGAGGCAACTAAAGGTGCGATTTTCAAGGCCTCGGAAGCACAAAAAAAGGAGAAAACCGGTCAATCGTTCGTCCTCGAACGGACGTAAGAAGGAAGTACCTGAGTCGGGGAAAAGATGAGGATAACAGTCCCGCATATCGGACTTGGACTCCCAGGTCGATGCCTTAGGAGGCTGACCTCTACACTAAACACGAACCGAAGGAAAACTCTTCGACCTCAACTAGCGAACCTGCCGGTCTAGAATAGTTATAGGATCCTCCTCATAAGGTAAGTCCTTGTCCAACTGGACAGTACTGAAATCTAACACGTGGGATGGATCGCCGTGATATTTCCGAAGCATGGACACATGAAACACTGGATGTACGGCTGATAAGCTCGGTGGCAATGCAAGTCTATAAGCCACCTCTCCCACTCGATCGAGAATCTCAAATGGGCCAATGAACCTAGGGCTAAGCTTGACCTTCTTCCCAAATCTCATCACGCCCTTCATAGGCGACACTCGGAGCAATACCCGCTCACCAACCATGAAAGCCACATCTCAAACCTTTCGATCGGTATAGCTCTTTTGCCTGGACTGAGCTGTACGAAGTCTATCCTGAATGATCCTGACTTTGTCCAAAGCCTCCTGAACCAAATCTGTACCCAACAACCGAGCCTCTCCTGGCTCAAACCATCCAACCGGAGATCGACATCACCTACCATACAAAGCCTCATAAAGAGCCATCTGGATACTCGACTGGTAGCTGTTGTTGTAGGCAAACTCTGCCAAAGGCAAGAACTGATCCCACGAACCTCCAAAGTCAATGACTCAAGTTGGGAGCATATCCTCCAATATCTGAATAGTCCGCTCGGACTGCTCGTCCGTCTGGGGATGAAATGTTGTACTCAACTCAACCTGGGTGCCTAACTCTCGCTGGACAGCTTACCAGAAACGTGAGGTAAACTGCGTACCTCGATCCGAAATGATAGATACCGGCACACCATGAAGGCGAACAATCTCCCGGATATAGATCTCAGCTAACCTCTCGGATGAATAGGAGACTGCCACAGGAATGAAATGCGCTGACTTGGTTAGCCTATCAACAATGACCCAAACTACGTCGAACTTCCTCCGAGTCTGCGGAAGCCCAACAACGAAGTCCATAGTGATCCGCTCCCACTTCCACTCGGGAAGCTCAATCCTCTGAAATAAACCACCAGGCCTCTGATGCTCAAACTTAACCTACTGACAATTCAAACACCGAGCCACATAGGTAACAATATCCTTCTTCATTCTACGCCACCAATAATGTTGTCGCAAGTCCTGATACATCTTCGCGGCGCCCGGATGAATAGAGTACCGGGAGCTATGGGCCTCTTCTAAAATCAACTCTCAGAGCCCATCCACATTAGGCACACAAACTCGACCTTGCAATCTCAAAACTCCATCAGTATCTAAGGTAACCTACTTGGCACCTCCACGCTGTACCGTGTCCCTAAGGGCACACAAATGGGGATCATCAAACTGCCGATCACGGATACGCTCCCATAATGAAGAACGAGCGACCATGCAAGCTAATACTCTACTAGGCTCAGAAATATCCAACCTCACTAACTGATTGGCCAAGGCCTGAACGTCCAAAGCAAGCAGTCTCTCACCGACCGGAATATAAGCAAGACTACCCATACTGGCTGACTTCCTACTCAAGGCATCGGCCACCACATTGGCCTTTCCCGGGTGATATAGGATAGTGATGTCATAATCTTTCAACAACTCCAACCACCTCCTCTGCCTCAAATTCAACTCCTTTTGCTTGAACAAACACTGAAGACTCTTATGATCCATGAACACCTCACACGCCACACCATACAGATAGTGCCTCCAAATCTTCAATGCGTGAACAATGGCTGCCAACTCTAAATCATGCACTGGATAGTTCTTCTCATGAACCTTCAACTGCCTCGAAGCATAGGCAATGACCTTGCCATCCTGCATCAACACTACACCAAGTCCAATACGAGATGCATCATAATAGACTGTATAAGGCCCTTAACCTGTGGGCAAAACCAATACCGGTGCCGTAGGCAGAGCTGTCTTGAGCTTCTGAAAACTCGCCTCACACTCGTCCGACCATCTGAACTGGGCTCCCTTCTGGGTCAACCTGGTCATCGGGGCTGCAATAGATGAGAACCCCTCCACGAACCGACGATAGTAACCTGCTAACCCCAAGAAACTCCGAATCTCTATGGCTAAAGCTAGTCAAGGCCAGTTCTTGACTGCCTCAATCTTCTTTGGATAAACCTGAATACCCTATGCTGATACAACATGAACCAGAAATGCAACTGAGCTCAACCAGAACTCACACTTTGAGAACTTAGCATATAACTGACTATCCCTCAAGGTCTGAAGAACCACTCTAAGATGCTGCTCATGCTCCTCCCGGCTGCGGGAATATATCAAAATATCATCAATGAAACTATCACGAATGAGTTCAAATAAGGCCTGAACACTCGGTTCATCAAATTCATAAAGGCTGATGGGGCATTGGTCAACCGAAATGACATAACCAAGAACTCATAATGCCCGTACCGAGTGCGGAATGCTGTCTTAGGGACATCGGATGCCCTAATCCTCAACTGATGGTAGCCAGATCTCAAGTCAATCTTTGAAAATACCTTGGCACCCTGAAGCTGATCGAACAAATCATCAATCCTCGTTAGTGGATACTTATTCTTAATTGTAACCTTGTTCAATTGACGGTAATCAATGCACATTCTCATCGAGCCATCCTTTTTCTTTACAAACAGAACCGGCGCACCCCAAGGCGATACGCTGGGTCTATTGAAACCCTTCTCAAGCAAGCCTTGCAACTGCTCTTTCAACTCTTTAAACTCTGGCGGGGCCATGCGATATGGCGAAATAGAAATGGGCTGAGTGCCCGGAGCCAAATCGATGCAAAAATCAATATCCCTATCGGCTGGCATCCCTGGCAAGTCTGATGGGAAAACCTCAGGAAACTCACGAACCACGGGCACATAATCAATAGAGGGAATCTCAGCACTGGAATCACGAACATAAGCCAAGTAGGCCAAACACCCCTTCTCGACCATATGCCGAGCCTTCATATACGAAAAAACACTGCGGGTAGAATGACCAGGAGTCCCTCTCCACTCCAAACGGGGCAAATCCGGTAAGGCTAAAGTCACAGTCTTAGCATGACAATCCAAGATCGCATGATACGGGGACAACCAATCCATCCCTAATATAACATCGAAATCCACCATATCTAAGAGCAATAAATCAACACAGGTCTCAAGACCCCTAAACACCACAACACAGGAACGATGAACCCGATCAACCACTATAGAATCACCCACTGGTGTAGACACATACACAGGAATACTCAAGGCCTCACTAGGCATAACTAGGTAGGGTGAAAAATAGGTCGACACATATGAATACGTAGATCTAGGGTCAAATAGCACTGAAGCATCTCTATCACAGACCAAAATAGTACCGTAATAACAGCATCGGATGACTCAGCTTTTGGCCTGGCTGGCAAAGCATAACATTGGGGTTGGGCCCCACCTCCCTGAATCACATCTTTGGGACGATCGGTTATTAGCTGACCCCTACCTCTAGCGGTCTGAGCTCCACCTCTATGACCTCTACCTCCACCTCTACGTCCTCCACCCCCGCCTCTAGCTGGATAGGCAGGCTGTGGAGCAACTGGTGCCTGAACCGTAGGACAAGGACCCTACTGTTGAGAACTACCCGAAGCTCGAGGGTAAAATCTAACAATGTGACTCGGGTCACCACAACTATAACAAGCCCTCGGCTGCGGAGACTGCTGAACCTGTCGACCTGAATGTCCTCCCTTGAAGCTCTGAAGTGATGGTGCACTGATGGACTGCTGCTCAGAATAATATGGCTGAGAACCACTACCACCTAGAGTACCATGAGAGACCTGGAGAGCTGACTGAAAGGTCCTAGGAGGATGGCCTCTACCATACGAATCTCTACCTCCAGACGAGGTACAACTGAATCTGCCTGAATGACGGGGCCTCTTATCCGACCTATGACCACCTCCCTGTGATAGAACCATCTCAACTCTGCGGTCCACATTGGCTGCCTCCTAAAACGTGATCTCACTCCTAGTCTCTCTAGCCATCTGAAGACGAATCGGCTGAATCAGACCATCAATAAACCTCCTCACCCTCTCCCTCTCAGTAGGAAGTATGACAAGAACATGGCGAGCTAAGTCGATGAACCTGGTCTCATACTGGGTAACAGTCATAGAACCCTACTGGAGGCGCTCAAACTGCCTCCAATAGGCCTCTCTCTGAGTAACGGGGAGAAACTTCTCTAGAAACAACACTGTAAACTGCTCCCAAGTCAAAGATGGCGATCCGGCTGGTCTCGCTAAGCAATAATCCCTCCACCAAGTCTTGGCAGATCCAGATAAGCGAAATGTAGCAAAATCAACCCCATTGGTCTCAACAATACCCATGTTTCTGAGAACCTCGTGGCAGCTGTATAAGAAATCCTGGGGATCCTCTGAAGAAGTACCATTGAATGTGGTAGTGAATAGCTTGGTGAATCGATCCAATCTCCACAAAGCATCGGCGGACCTAGCCGCACTATCGTTGGTCTGAGCTGCTGTACCCGGCTGAACTGCCACTGCTGGTTGAACCACCGAAACCTGAACCTGGGGAGCTACCTGCTTCGAAGTACGTGTAGCAGGAGTCTGAACTCTTCCCCTAGCCTGAGAAGTGGTTGGTGCTACTAGAAGCAAACCTGCTCGAGAGACGCTCTCTATGAAGCCTACTAATCAGACCAAGGCGTCCTGAAGCACTGGAGTGGCTATGAAACCCTTTGGGACCTAAGCTGGGCCCACCGGAGCTGCTGGAGCTGGAACCTCCTCATCATAATAGACATGAGGCTCCCCCTCTGGAATTACTGCCCGGGGCTGAGCTCTGCCCCGGCCTTGGCCTCTGGCATGGCCTCGGCCTTGCCCTCTGCCCCTACTAGGAGCTGCTGCTGGGGGCTCAGGCTGCTGCGCGGTTGATGAGGAAGCCTGTGTCCTCACCATCTGCGAAAGAACGGAGTAGAAAGACAATCAGTATTTGAGAAATAGAACCGCACGACAAGAAAGAACAAATGTGAAGTTTTCCTAACTCTGTAGCCTCTGGGGGATAAGTACAGACGTCTCTGTGTCGATCCCTCATACTCTACTGAGCTTGTCCATGAGTTGTGAGACCTAAGTAACCTAGTGCTCTGATACCAACTTGTCACGACCCGGATTTCCCACCATCAGGAGTCGTGATGGTGCCTACTATTGGAGCTAGGCCAGCCAAGTATTAATACATCGCTAATAACATTTGCAACAATATAAATAAAACGAGACAATTAAATAAAAGCGGAAGTCTTTAAACTTAGATAACGGAAATCAAATGCGGAAGTCTAAATACATCTCTACCCAGAGTCTGGTGTCACTAACTTACGAACTACTAGAGAGTACTACAAACAAGGTTTGAATAAAAGATACAATGCTTTGTTCTGATAAAAAAAGGGAAACAATTTAAGTAAAATAGGAAGGAACTCCGGCCTGCGGACGTCAGCTAGGCTACCTCGAAAGTCCCTGGACTGAAGTCAGCTCCCGATCAAATCCTACTGCTGAGGTCCAAAAGCTGCCCCTGGATCTGTGCAAAAAGATGCACAGAGTGTAGCATCAGCACAACCGACCCCATGTGCTGGTAAGTGCCCGACCTAACCCCGGCGAAGAGTGACGAGGCTAGACGGAGCCTACCAAAAACAACCTGTGCAGATATATGCAATAAAAGGGAATACACATAATTTAAACAGCTAAGAGGGAGGGGGGAGCATTCTATGGCGGTGTAGCATTTCATATATAAAGTCAACAGATAGAGAAGTAAAACTGTACATTAGAAACAGTTAAGGAGAACAGGTTAATCAACAGTTGCAGGACATCAACCTTCGTGCTTTTACTCTCGTTCTCACCAAAACAATCATATAAGGTACACGGCATTAACCTTCGTTCTCTTCCTTACCTAAACTCTCATATCAAGGCACGGAATGACCTGTCGTTCATAAATGTTCAAAACATGGCACGGAATGACCCTTCGTGCATAATATTAAAAACATGGCACGGAATGACCCTTCGTGCATAATTATTCAAAACATGGCACGGAATGACCCTTAGTGCATAAATATTCAAAACATGGCACAAAATGACCCTTCGTACATAAATATTCAAAACATGGCACGGTATGACCCTTCGTGCTTTTACACTCTTTTCTCACAATAACAAATAATGCACGGCATCACCCTTCGTGCTTTATCGCTCTTCCTCAACCAAACAACAATCACAAACAAAGGGGCAAGGGAGTGAACAAATAATAATAGGAATCTCGGCAAGGGAACACAATTAAACAGTTAAATCTCGGCAAGGGAACAAACTCAATAAATTCCAACATCCCGGCAAGGGAGATAATCAACAAAGCAACAAACATCCCGGCAAGGGAATGCAATTAAACAACTCTTTCTCTTTCCATCACTTTTACTTTTCATCTCACTTTACCACCTGAGCCAATGCTCCAAAGGGGTTCAATCATTTCTTATACTTTCACGCTTTATAATATAACTCGAGTCAATGCTCCAAGAATGTACAATTCATAATTCTTCCTCAAAGTATTCACATTATATGAAATTATCAATTTAACAAGGAAGAGATATCACATAATCCGAATAAACCCAAATAAGACTCACGGTCATGCTAGACTCCGGTGTATAGATACTCGTCACCATGCCTATACACCGTAATCAACTATTAGCAAACAACACTCTAATCCTATTCCCTCAAGTCAAAGTTAGAACAAACACTTACCTCGGTCCAAAGAATAGCAATCAACCCTCAAATACTGCCTTTCCTTTATAATCCGACTATGAAACAATGATATCTAGGCATAATTAATTCAATAATATCGATGAAGACTCGATAACAAAATCCCATAGCTTAGATATGAAGTTCCTAGCATTCTTCCAAAAATACCAAAATTCGACCCCGGACCCACACGGTCCAAACTTGAGGCTCGGACCAAAACCCGATTACCCATAACCCCACGAGTTCAAATATATAATTTATTTTAAGATCCGACCCCAAATTGAGGTTGAGTCAGTCAAATATTCTCAAAAACCAAACTCTACCCAAAACCCCTAATTTCTACTCTAAATTACATGTTTTTAGGCTTAGGAATTCAATAGATATTGATGGAAAATGAAGAAAACGAGTTGAAATTTACTAACCCAAGAAGTATTGGTGAAAGAGAGCTTCAATGGATGCCTAAGGACCTTGGAGAAGAAAGAGCTCGTGTGTTTTTATGAAAATCCCGTAACTACACTGTTATGGAATTAAAATTTATAACTGGGCAAAATTGCTCTATGCGATCGCGGTGAAGGGATTACGATTGCATATGGTCAGGTCTGGTGTGCACTACGATTGCGGAAGCAAGGTTGCAATCGCATAGGAGGAAAATATAGGGCTTCTCAGGCTAACACTATGCGATCGCGGGAGGATCTATGCGATCGCATAGAACAAACTGGACCCCTGAGAGTTTACACTATGTGATCGCGGACTCAGCTATGCGATCGCATAGAACAAAGAACTGGGCAACAGCAGACAACAGATTCTGCAACATCTCTAAGGCAAAAACCACTCCGAAATACTTCCGAAACACTCCCGAGCCCTCGGGGCTCCTAACCAAACACACACACTAACTCAACAACATCCTACGGACTTAACCATGCGATTAAATCGCCAAAATAACATCATAAACGAGGAATCAAACCTCAAGATCACCACTTTTTCATCAAACTTCATAAACTTTCAAACTTAGAGTTTTAGGTCCGAAACACGTCAAATGACGTCCGATTTCAACCAAATTTCACAGGAAGCACTTAAACCACATATAAGACCTGTACCGGGCACCGGAACCAAAATACAGGCCCGATACCAACGCTTTCTAATCCATTTTCATTTCAAATTTCCAAATAAATTTCAAAAAAACAATTTCTTTTAAAAATTCATTTCTCGGGCTCGAGACCTCGAATTTCAATTCCGGGCATACGCCCGAGTCCCATATTTTTCTACGGACCCTCCGGGACCATCAAATCACGGGTCTGGATTCGTTTACCTAAAATGTTGACCAAAGTCAACTTTAACCATTTTAAAGCCACAATTTACCAAATTTCACATAATTTAACACATAAGCTTTTCCGGCTACGCGCCCGGACTATGCACGCAAATCCAGGCAACTAAAGGTGGGGTTTTCAAGGCCTCGGAAGCACGGAAAAAGTGAGTAAACCGGTGATGACCCTCTGGGTCGTCACTGGAGGATCTCCACAGTTCAATTGGAAATAGGATGGGGAAATCATGCTGCGGGGTAAAACAAGTATCAACAGGAAATCAGCAATTTAGTGTAGAGAAACCGTAACACAGTTATCAATAAAAAATAGGAAATCAAAAACAATTGCATAGCATCACCCTTCGTGCTTTTACTCTCTCTCTCACCAAAACAATACACGACATCACCCTTCGTGCTTTACGCTCTTCCTCACCCAAACAACAATCACAAGGCAAATAGGGTAAGGGAATCTATAATCTCTGAGTAAATCAAATAACAACAAGTAATGAAAGAAACAACATAACTCGGATATCAATAAAGAATCAGAAATCAACAAATGCACGACATCACCCTTTATGCTTTTACTCTCGACCTCACCAAATCAATCATATAATAAAAATGTGCACGGCATCACCCTTCGTGCTTTTACTCTCTTTCCTCACCATATAATCAATAAAATCGGCACGGAATAGTACATCGTGCGGTAAGGCATCACCCTTCGTGCTTTACACTCTTTCCTCGCAATAACAAACAATGCACGACATCACCCTTCGTGCTTTAACTCTCTTTCTCACCCAAACAATAATCACAAATAATAGGGTAAGGAAATAAAGGAAATTTGCAATAAGAATCCCGGCAAGGGAACAACAAGTCACCAATTAAATCCCGGCAAAGGAACAACAATTAAACAATTAAATCCCGGCAAGGGAACAACAATTAAACAATTAAATCCCGGCAGGGTAACAACAAATAAATCAACAATATCCCAGCAAGGGTGACAACATAATGATCTCTTCTCTTTCTCAATTTTACTTCACAATTCACTTCAAAACTCGAACCAATGCTCTAGAGGTTCGATTATCAGTTATACTTTCACAACTCATTGCACAACTCGAGCCAATGCTCATAGGTCACAAACAATGCACGCTCCTCAATGTTCATAGGTCACAATTCTTTCTACAAACTTTAGAAAACAATTAGAAATCTTCACCAAGGCATGAATAATACAATGAAATCATGAAAATCACAATATAAGACCCACGGTAATGCTTGACACCAACATATAGATACTCGTCACCATGCCTATACGTCGTACTCGACAAGAAGAAAATAGCAAATAGGACACAACTCCTAATCCCTCAAGCTAAGGTTAGACCAAACACTTACCTTGAACTTCCACGGCCAACTCAAGCCTCAAACATCGCCTTTCCTTTCGAATTTGGCTCCAAGACAATCGTATCTATACATAATCGACTTAATAACATCAATAAATGCTAAACAATCCAATTCCAATACCTAATTATAGCTTTCCAATCATTCTTCCCAAAAATCCAAAAATTGACCCCGGGCCCGCTTGGTCAAAATATGAGATTCGGACCAAAACCCGATTACCTATTCACCCACAAGCCCGAATGTATAATTTGTTTTGAAACCGGACCTCAAATCGAGGTCCAAATCCCCAATTTTTGAAAAACCTAGGTTCTACCCAAAACATCCAATTCCCCAATTATAATAATTGAATTAAAGTTGAAATCATGTTAAAAAATGTTAATTACTGGAGAAAACTAGTTAAAAATGACTTACAATTGATTTGGAGAAGAAAGGTTGTTCTAAAAAATCGCCTCTTATATTTTTGGGGTTTTTGAAAAATGCAAAATAACTGAAAATCTCGTCTATTTATACCCCTTTCAGACCCCCTGTGCGGACCGCACAAAATGGATTACGGCCGTGCAGGCCTTCCTGAGGTACTACGGTCCAGTGCCCTGTGCGGATCGCACGAAATGGACTGCGGCCTCGCAGGCCTCCACCGCGCACCGTACGAAACCGAGCGCGAACCGCACTGGCCCCCTTCCGCGGTCGCACACGGTTTTGTGCGGACCGCACTGGCGGGTTCAGAGACCTGCAACTTCTGGTTTTAAGTCTAAAACATCCCGAACCTACCAGAAACTCACCTGAGCCCTCAGAACTCCAAACCAAGTGTGCATACTAATTCAAAAATATCATATGGACCTACTCGTGTAATCAAATCATCAAAATAACATCATGAACATCAAATTAAGTCTCGAGATCAATGAAATTTTCTCAAAACTTCTTTAAACATAAATTTTGCGATTTAAGTCTGAATCACGTCACATGACATCCGTTTTTCACCAAATTCCACAAAAATATCTTAAATCATATATAAGACCTGTACCGGGCACCGGAACCAAAATACGGGCCTGATACCATCATGTTCTAATCAAATTCTATTTCAAATTTCTTTAAACAATTCCAGAAAAAAAATTCATTTAAAAAATCATTTCTCGGGCTTGGGACCTCGGAATTCAATTCCGAGCATACACCCAAGTCCCATATTTTCCTAAAGGGTCCGGGTCCGTTTACCCAAAACATTGACCGAAATCAAATTAGCTCATTTTATAATCAAAACTTATCATTTTTCACAGATTATCATATTTAAGCATTCCGGCTACGTGCCTGGACTGCGCACACAAATCGAGGTGATTCTAAATGAGGTTTTCAAGGCCTCAGAACACGGAAATTTCGTTTTAAAAAAAGTGATGAACTTTTGGGTCATCACACGGGTGGTACTCCTACCACAAGAAATAATGAAATGGGAGTGGGTGGTACGCCTACCACAAGATATAATGAAATGGGAGCGGGTAGTACGCCTACCACAAGATATAATGAAATGGGAGCGGGTGGTACGCCTACCATGAGATATAATGAAATGGGAGCGGGTGGCACGCCTATCACGAGATACAGGACATGGGATCGGGTTGCACGTCGGCAATAAGACGTGCAAAGAAAGTGAAATCTGCCTTTGTTTTCCTTATTCTTGTTAGTGGTTGGATTTTTGTTCCTTTTTAGTTCTCTTGATATTTTGTTTTACCTGCTATTCCCCGAAGCATGTTCCCCCCTCCCATCCTTACTTGTTTATTCCTGCTTTACTTTCCGTTGTATATCATATAACTGCACAGGTTTATCTGGAGTCTGGTCCTAGCCTCGTCACTACCTCGCCAGGGTTAGGCCAGACAATTACCATCACATGGGGTCGGTTGTGCTGATGCTACACTCTGCACTTATGTGCAGATACCGGAACAACACTGGGTTAGCAATAGTAGCTTGGGAGCCAGCCTTCAGTCCTCCGAGATTCTGAGGTAGTCCTGCAGGAGTTTGCAGGCCCGGCGTCTCTTCTATCAGTTATTTTGTTTTGTTATCATTGTATCTGAGACAGACAATGTTCCTTCTTTCAAACATTTGTATGTAGTAATCATATATAGTCCGTGAATGTTGTGGCACCAGTTTCTAGGTAGAGGCATATGTTGATTTCTGTATTATTTTGGCTTATTTTGTTTAATTTTTCTGCTTAATCTCATATTCCGCTAGTATTTACATGTTTATCACCTGGTAATGCAAGTTGTTAAAAGGATTAAAATAAAGGAGTAAATAATTTTCTAAATTTCATGGCTTGCCTAGCTTCTACGAGTAGGCGCCATCACAACTCCCGAGAGTAGGAAATCCGGGTCATGACAAGTTGGTATTAGAGCTCTAGGTTACATAGGTCTCACAATTCACGGACAAGCTCAGTAGAGTCTGAGGTATCGGTACGGAGACGTCTGTATTTGTCCCCCATAGGCTACAGGGTTAGGAAAAACTTCACATTCGTTCCGTCTTGTCGTGCGGTTTATTTCCCAATGCTAATTGAATTTACACTATGTTCTTTCGCAAATATCAAGAACACGCGCTTCCTCATCCACTGAACAGTAGCCCAAGCCCCCAGCAGCAGTTCCCACGGGGGGCGGAGGGCGAGGCCAAGGCCGTGCTAGAGACCGAGGTAGGGGAAAAGCTCAGCCCCGAGTAGCAGGACCGTGGCGGAGCCTCAGGTTAACTTTGATGACGAGGTACCAGCCCCAATAGTTCCGGTGGGCCCAACTCAAGTCCCAGAGGGGTTTATTGCTACCTCAGTTCTTCAGGATGCTCTGGTCCGTCTAGTGGGCCTCATGGAGAGTGTCACCCGAGCAGGCTTGCTTCCTGTAGCACCAGCCGTCTCTCAGGCTGGAGGAGGAGCCCAGACTCCTGCTACTCGCATTCCGAAGCAGATGACTCCCCAGATTCAGACTCCCCCAGTTCAGCTGGGTGTGGTACTCAGACTGGTGATGGAGCAGCTATGTCTGCCAATGCTTTGTGGAGGTTGGATAGGTTCACTAAGCTCTTCACTACTATTTTCAGCGGTGCATCTATTGAGGATCCCCAGGATTATCTAGACAGCCGCCATGAGGTTCTCAGGAACATGGGGATAGTTAAGACCAATGGGGTCGATTTTGCTACTTTTCGCTTATCTAGATCTTCCAAGACTTGGTGGAGAGATTATTGCTTAGCTAGACCAGCCGGATCGCCATCCTTGACTTGGGAGCAGTTTGCGCAGCTATTTCTGGAGAAGTTTCTCCCCATCACTCAAAGAGAGGCCTATCGGAGGTAGTTTGAGGGCCTCCAACAGGGTTCTATGACTATTACCCAGTATGAGACCAGATTCATCGACTTGGCTCGCCATGACCTTTTCATCCTTCCTACCAAGAGAGAGAGGGTGAGGAGGTTTATTGATGGTCATATTCAGCCGATTCATCTTCAAATGGGTAGGGAGGCTGGGAGTGAGATTACTTTTCAGGAGGCAGCCAATGTGGCCAGGAGAGGGGAGATGGTTTTGTCATAGGGAGGTTTTCATGGGTCAGATAAGAGGCCCTATCATTCAAGCAGATTCAGTGGTACCTCATCTAAAGGTAGAGATTCATATGGTAGAGGCCAACCCCCTAGGCCTTTCCAGTCAGCACTTTAGGTTTCTCACAGTGCTTCAGGAAGTTGTGGTCCTCAGATGCAGTATTCTGATCAGCAGTCCTATAGTGCACCACCAGCACCTACCATCGCTTAAGAGTTTCCAAGGTCGTCAGCCCCAGCAACCGAGGGCTTGTTGTACTTGTGGCGACACGAGGCATATTGCTAGGTATTGCCCTCAAGCTTCGAGCAGTTCTCCGCATCAGGGTTCTCGTGCTATGGTTCAGGAACCAGGTGTCCCACAGGCCGCCCAGCAGCTAGAGGTGGGGGTAGAGGTGCTAGAGGTGGAGTTAGAGGTGCTAGAGGTGGAGCTCAGGCCGCTAGAGGTGGAGGCCAGCCAGCTACAGGCCATCCCAGAGATATAGTTCAAGGTGGTGGGGCCCAGCCCCGATGTTATGCTCTCCCGGCCAGGCCTGAGGATGAGGCTTCAGATGCAGTTATTACAGGTACGGTTCTGGTTTGTGATAGAGATGCTTCAGTGTTGTTTGATCCAGGGTCTACATACTCGTATGTGTCATCTTATTTTGCACCGTATTTGATCATGCCTAGTGATTCATTGAGTGTTCCTGTTTATGTGTCTACACCGGTGGGTGATTCTATTGTGGTCGATCGAGTCCATCGTTCTTGTGTTATGGTGATTAGGGGTCTTGAGACTCGTGTAGATTTGTTACTTTTGAGACATGGTCGATTTCGATGTTATATTGGGGATGGACTGTTTATCACCTTAACACGCTATCTTGGACTATCATGCCAAGACTATGACCTTAGCTTTACCAGGTATGCCTCGTTTAGAGTAGAGAGGGACTCCTGGTCATTCTACCCGCAGTGTTATCTCATATGTGAAGGCTCGGCGTATGATCGAGAAGGGGTGTTAGGCCTATTTGGCATATGTTCGCGATTCCAGTGCTAAGGTTTCATCTATTGATTCTATGCCCGTCGTTCGTGAGTTCCCTGAGATATTCCCTTCAGACCTGTCGGGTATGCCACCCGACAGGGATATTGATTTTTGCATTGATTTGACTCCGGGCACTCAGCCCATTTTTATCCCGCCGTATTGTATGGCCCCGCCTGAATTGAAAGAGTTGAAGGAGCAGTTGTAAGACTTGCTTGAGAAGGGTTTCATTAGGCCGAGTGTTTCGCCTTGGGGTGCGCCGATATTGTTTGTTAAGAAGAAGGATGGATCGATGAGAATGTGTATTGATTACCGGCAATTGAACAAGGTTACAATCAAGAATAAGTATCCATTGCCGAGGATTGATGATTTGTTTGATCATCTTAAATGTGCATGCAACACATATTTTTGTATTTTTCTTAATTAAAGTAGAAATAAACATGCACAGACAAATATACAAATAAATCACAAACAACACCAAATCATTTTATTTTGAATTTTTTTGGAGTAATTCTCATAGGGCAAAAATCACGTGCTCACAGTGTTCAGGCCTTATTTGGACTCGTTCGTGATAGTCTTCATTGATGATATTCTGATATATTCTCGTAGCCGGGAGGAGCACGAGCAGCATCTTAGAGTGGTTCTTCAGACCTTGAGGGATAGTCAGTTATATGCTAAGTTCTCGAAGTGCGAGTTCTGGTTGAGCTCAGTTGCATTTCTGGGTCATGTTGTATCAGCAAAGGTTATTCAGGTTGATTCAAAGAAGATTGAGGCAGTAAAGAACTGGCCTAGACTAGCATCAGCCACAGAGATTCGGAGTTTCTTGGGGTTAGCAGGTTACTATCGTCGGTTCGTAGACGGGTTCTCATCTATTGCAGCCCCGATGACCAAGTTGACCTAGAAGGGAGCCCGGTTCAGATGGTCGGACGAGTGTGAGACGAGCTTTCAGAAGCTCAAGACAGCTCTGACTACGGCACCGATATTGGTTTTGTCCACAGGCACAGGGCCTTATACAGTGTATTGTGATGCATTTCGTATTGGACTTGGTGTAGTGTTGATGCAAGATGGCAAGGTCATTGCCTATGCTTTGAGGCAGTTGAAGGTTCATGAGAAGAACTATCCATTGCATGATTTGGAGTTGGCATCCATTGTTCACGTGTTGAAGATTTGGAGGCACTATCTGTATGGTGTGGCGTGTGAGGTGTTCACGGATCATAAGAGTCTTCAGTATTTGTTCCAGCAAAAGGAGTTGAATTTGAGGCAGAAGAGGTGGTTGGAGTTGTTGAATGATTATGATATCACTATCTTATATCACCAGGGAAAGGCCAATATGGTGGACGATGCCTTGAGTAGGAAGTCAGCCAGTATGGGCAGTCTTGCTTATATTCCGGTCGGTGAGAGACCACTTGCATTGGATGTTCAGGCTTTGGCCAATCAGTTCGTGAGGTTGGATATTTCTGAGCCCAGTCAGGTATTAGCTTGCACGGTTGCTCGTTCTTCTTTATTGGAGTGTATCCGTGATCGGTAGTACGATGATCCCCATTTGTGTATCCTTAGAGACACGGTGCAACACGGAGGTGCCAAGCAGGTTACCATAGGTAATGATGGAGTTTTGAGATTGCAGGGTCGAGTTTGTGTGCCTAATGTTGATGGGCTTCGAAAGTTGATTTTAGAGGAGGCACATAGCTTCTGGTACTCTATTCATCCGGGCGCCGCGAAGATGTATTAGGATTTGCGGCCGCACTATTAGTGGCGTAGAATGAAAAAGGATATCGTTGCATATGTGGCTTGGTGTATGAATTGTCAGCAGGTTAAGTATGAGCATTAGAGGCCTGGTAGATTGTTTCAGAGGATTGAGCTTCCCGAGTGGAAGTGGAAGCGGATCACTATGGATTTCGTTGTTGGACTCCCATAGACTCGGAGGAAGTTCGACGCGGTATGGATCATTATTGATAGGCTGACCAAGTCAGTGCATTTCATTCTTATGGCAGTCTCCTATTCATCTGAGAGGCTAGTTGAGATCTATATCCGGGAGATTGTTCGTCTTCATGGTGTGCCTGTGTCTATCATTTCAGACCGAGGTACGCAGTTTACCTTACGTTTCTGGAGAGCAGTTCAGTGAGAGTTGGGCACGCGGGTTAAGTTTAGCACGGCATTTCATCCTTAGATGGATGCGCAGTCCGAGCGGACTATTCAGATTTTTGAGGATATGCTCTGAGCTTGTGTCATTGACTTTGGAGGCTTGTGGGATCAGTTCTTGCCTTTAGAAGAGCTTGCCTACAACAACCGCTACTAGTCGAGTATCCAGATGGCTCCTTATGAGTCTTTATATGGTAGGCGGTGTCGATCTCCGATTGGATGGTTTGAGTCGGGAGAGGCTCGGTTTTTGGGTACGGATCTGGTTTAGGAGGCCTTGGATAAGGTCAGGATTATTCAGGATGGGCTTCGTACAGCTCAGTCCAAGCAAAAGAGTTATGCAGACTGCAAGGTTTGAGATGTGGCTTTTATAGTCAATGATCGGGTATTGCTATGAGTTTCGCCTATGAAGGGCGTGATGAGATTTGGGAAGAAGGGAAAGCTTAGCCCTAGGTTCATTAGCCCGTTTGAGATTCTTGATCGAGTCGGAGAGGTGGCTTATAGACTTGCCTTGCCGCCGAGCTTATCAGCCGTGCATCCAGTGTTTCATGTGTCCATGCTTTGGAAGTATCACGGCGATCCATCCCACGTGTTAGATTTCAGCACTGTCCATTGGACAAGGACTTATCTTATTAGGAGGAGCCGGTGGCTATTCTAGGCAGGCAGGTTTGTTAGTTGAGATCGAAGAGTTTTCCTTATGTTAATGTTCAGTGGTGAGGTCAACCTCCTGAGGCATCGACCTGGAAGTCCGAGTCCAATATGCGGAGCCGTTATCCCCATATTTTCCCCGACTCAAGTACTTCCTTCTTCTGTCCGTTTGAGGACGAACAGTTGTTTTAGAGGTGGAGAATGTGATGACCCAAAAAGGTCATCACTTGTGTTGCAATGAAGTTCTACATTCCAAGGCCTTAAAAACTTCCCTTAGCACCACCTCGAATTGAGTGCGCAGTCCAGGCGCGTAGCCGGAAAGCTTAAATGTGAAAATCTGTGAAAAATGATAAGTTTTGTCAATAAAATGAATAAATTTAACTTCGGTCAACGTTTTGGATAAACGGACTCGGACCCATAATTTGATGATCCCGGAGGGTCCGTAGGAAAATATGGGACTTGGGCGAATGCCCGGAATCGAATTCCGAGGTCCCAAGGCCGAGAAATGAATTTTAAAAGGAAATTGTTTTCTGAAATTGTTTAAAGAAATTTGAAATGAAATTTGCTTAGAACATGATAGTATCGGGCCCGTATTTTTGGTTCTGGTGCCTAGTACAGGTCTTATATATGATTTAAGACATTTTTGTGGAATTTGGTGAAAAACGGATGTCATTTGACGTGATTCGGACTTAAATTGCAAAATTGATGTTTAAAGAAGTTTTGAGAAATTTCATTAATCTCGAGGTTTAATTTGATGTTCATGGTGTTATTTTAATGATTTGATTACATGAATAAGTCTGTAGGATGTTCTTGAGGTTTTGTGTGCACTTGGTTTGGAGTTCCGAGGGCTCGGGTGAGTTTCAGGTAGGTTCGGGATGTTTTAGACTTAAAACCAAAAGTTGTAGGTCTCTGAACCCGCCAGTGCGGTCCGCACAAAAAACATGTGCGACCGCGGAAGGGGGCCAGTGCGGTCCACGGTCGGTTTCGTGCGGTGCGCGGTGGAGGCCTGTGCGGCCGCAGTCTATTTCGTGTGATCCGCATAGGGCACTGGACCGCAGTATCCTCAGGAAAGCCTGTGCAGCCGCAGTCCATTTTGTGCGGTCAGCACAGGGGGGTCTGAGAGGGGTATAAATAGACGAGATTTTCAGTTATTTTGCATTTTTCAAAAACCCGAAAAACATAAGAGGCGATTTTTCAAACAACCTTTCTTCTCCAAATCAATTGTAAGTCATATTTTAACTAGTTTTCTTCAATCATTAACATCTTTTAATATGATTTCAACTTGAAATTAATGATTTTCATGGGGGAAATTGGGTGTTTTGGGTAGAACCTAGGTTTTTCAAAAATTAGGGATTTGGACCTCGATTTGAGGTCTGATTTCAAAATAAATTACATATTTGAGCTCATTGGGATTGGGTAATCGAGTTTTGGTTCAAACCTCGGGTTTTGACCATGTGGGCCCGGGGGCGATTTTGACTTTTTCGATAAAACTTTGGAAAACTCATTTTCATGCATTCAAATTGATTCATATAGTGTTTATTGATGTAAGTAAGTAACTTGTGGTTAGATACGTGCGAATTGGCAGAAGAATCAAGGGGTAAAGCTATAACTGAAACTTGAGTTGTGTTCGAGGCATCGAGGTAAGTGTTTGGTCTAACCTTAGCTTGAGGAATTAGGAGTTGTGTCTTATTTGCTACATGTTAATTATGGAGTACGACGTATAGGCATGGTGACGAGTATCTATACGTTGGTGTCAAGCATGCCCGTGAGTCTTGTATTATAATTGTTATGACTCCGTTGTGGTTTATTGCACTTCATATGTTATTATCACCATTGTTCCCTTGCCGAGATGTTTGTTTGATATTAATGATCCCTTGTCGGGATGTTCGTTTCAATAGTATTATTCCCTTGTTGGGATGTTTGTTTGATATTATTGTTCCCTTTTCGGGATGTTGTTGAAATATCATTGTTCCCTTGTCGGGAAGTTGTTATATTTCTCTTGTACCCTTGTCGGGATTCCTTGTGATTATTGTTGGCTTGTAAATGGGAGAAGATGGTATGCCTACCACAAGATATAATGAAATGGGAGCGGGTGGTACGCCTACCACAAGATATAATTAAATGGGAGCGGGTGGTATGCCTACCACAAGATATAATGAAATGGGAGCGGGTGGTACGCTTACCACAAAATATAATGAAATGGGAGCGGGTGGCACGCCTACCACGAGATAAATGAAATGGGAGTGGGTGGCACGCCTGCCACGAGATACAGGACAAGGGATCGGGTTGCACGCCTGCAACAAGACGTGAAAAGAAAGTGAAATCTGCCTTTGTTTTCCTTATTCTAGTTAGTGGTTGGATTTTGATTCCTTTATAGTTCTCTTGATATTTTGTTTTACCTGCTATTCCCCGAAGCATGTTTCCCCCTCCCATCCTTATTTGTTTATTCCTGCTTTACTTTTCATTGTATATCATATAACTGCACAGGTTTATCTGGAGTCTGGTCCTAGCCTCGTCACTACCTCGCCGGGGTTAGGCCACGCACTTACTAGCACATGGGGTCGGTTGTGCTGATGCTACACTCTGCACTTATGTGCAGATACCGAAGCAGCACTGGGTCAGTAGCAGTAGCTTGGGAGTCAGCCTTCAGTCCACCGAGATTCTGAGGTAGTCCTACATGCGTTCGCAGGCCCGGCGTCTCTTCTATCAGTTATTTTGTTCTATTATCATTGTATCCGAGACAGACAGCATTCCTTCTTTCAAAAGTTTGTATGTAGTAATCATATATAGTCCGTGAATGTTGTGACACCAGTTTCTGGGTAGAGGTATATGTTGATTTCCGTATTATTTTGGCTTATTTTGTTTAAGTCTTCCACTTAATCTCATATTCCGCAATTATTTACATGTTTATCACCTGGTAATGCAAGTCTTTAAAAGGATTAAAACAAAGGAGTAAAGAATTTTCTAAATTTCATGGCTTTCCTAGCTTCTACCAGTAGGCTCCATCATGACTCCCGAAGGTGAAAAATCCGAGTTGTGACAAATACGAAATAAAACATGCGCAAGTAACACCAAGGGACGTACGACCCGATCCAACATAAAAGTAAATTGTGCACTGTCGAGGGTCGAAGGGCTCGAACCATAGATGAATCTATTACCCCGCTTGCGAATCACATGTGTGATGCGGTCAAATATAATAAACTCATCAACAAGCAGACAATAATGTATATCTGAGGAGTAGTTATTCACAGGAATATTCAAATTCTCTTTTAAAAGACTAAGCAGATAAGGTTCCTCTTACTAGTCTCATTTACCTTAATCAACATAACTTATACGAATCTGAATTTATCATCAAGTTACAAGAATATCACATAGAGCATGCTTTTGGGTCCTAGACTACCCGGACTTAACATAATAGTAGCTACACACTGAATCTTCTGTACTCTTGTTTAAGTATGTTACAACCCATATCCACATGTGTTAGTTCATGCCATATATTAGTTAACATAAATCCAAGAAGGAATTATCTTTGAGATGATAAGAAGTCAATCCTATTGGTCTTAAGTGATACAAGAGTGTATAAGGGTGATTAACAAGTATTAGAAGTTAAATGAATCAAGGATGTTGTAACTCATATTTTCAGGTAAATCTAGCGGTGCTTAATACACTCAAGAGGTCATGTATTAAGGTATTTTAATTATATAATATCCGTATCATAAGTCTTGAAGTCAAACGAGTTATGAAACAAAAGTCGACAAAAGTTGTCGCAACTTAGGTTCATAATTTTACTTAAACATTAGGTCAAATATTTCTAATCTTTTCTACCAATTTACAAGTAATTACGGGGTGATATACAAACCAAATTAAAGATCTATGAGTCTAGTTTCCAACGCATTAAACCGTTCATCGATACGATCTCGGAGTAGAGAGATATTCGCATTTTCGCGAGACTGGGCCAAGCACCTCTCTATGGGGCCCACTAAGGCGGTTTATGATATTTGGACCTATATAGGATGCCTCCAACCCGTTTTAAGTTATTTCTTCTCACTATTTTCAGACCTTATAACCCTAGGAACATCCTCTCAAGGTTATCTCAAGATTCAAGACCCAAAAAAAGGGCAAACAACACAAATCAAGTGTCGGGAATTCCATGGCGCTAGTAAGTCTCTTGTTCTTCTTGTTGTTGCTCATTTTTGTGTTGTTCCAGCTCATGTGGGAGGTTGTTTTAAAGGTTTTACGTTCTTTAAATACTCCCTCATGTTCTTAATATCAATCCTAGGTGATTTCAAGCCTTCTAAAGTGATTCTAGTGCCGAAAAACACTAATTGATCGCTAGTTTCGCTTTTTTGTTGTTGTGGCAGCATTGGAGGGATATTTCATGGAACTTTAAGGTCAAATTGGAGTTTTTCTTTCTGTATAAAGGTAAGGAACCCCTTACTCTATATGTATTTAAGATTATCCAAGTTGCGGCTAAGCCATTGAAGCTAGAACTTGTGAAATATATATCGAAAGGCTTGGTAGTAATGTTATTATTTTGTGGACTGTTTTGCGTTGCTGTTGGGCTGCGTATTTTACTACTGTTTTGTGGAGTTTTGGAGGAGGAAGTCTGTGGAGAAACACCATATATATGTATGGTTGTGGGATGATAGTTATTTGTAACATTTCCGGATCGTTTGACACGACTACGGTGGTCGTCGTATGTATGGAGTGATTAGGCTGTGCGTGGACTATTTTGGGAGGCTCAATATGTTTATTATTGATGTTGTTTGGGCTGTTTGGTGACTGTTTTGAATGGTGTGAAGTCATATATATAGGGGAGGTGTTGTCCGTTTCATCGTAAAATAGGTTGTGGTCGATACATAATAGTTATGACGCTTAAATGATAACGATAGTATCGTTTCTCTTATTGTAGACTAAGGAGTTTTGACAATTGCATAGCTTGAGATTGGGGCATTATATACAAGGTATGTGAGGCTATCCCTTTCCTTCTTTTGCACGACTCCGATTGTACATAATGTAATGAACGAGCTTCTAAGATACTCTACTCTTAGAAGCTAGCAGTACTTACATTGTTTTCCCTCTTATGGAACGATTGATGTTAATGTTGCTTCTCTTATTCTTATGTTATCAATGTTGTTGGTACTTCCTGATTCTTATAAGGTTCATAGTGAAGAGTTAGTCCTAATAACGTGTACAGAGGATACCGACCTTACATCACTCCGAAAGGTTTAGAATGTGATTCCATGAGTCAAGCATGCATTATATATATGTATCTATTTTACTCTACCGAGCCACGCTATAGTTGGTCGGGTACGATACCTATTGTGCAACAACTGATCGGTTGGGTTTTACCGAGCTCCACGTGGTCGGGTACGATTCTACTGAGCCTTATGATGGCCGGGTACATTTTTTACCGAGCCTATTATGGCCGGGTACGATATGATGATGATGATGCCCACAGAGGCGAATGTTTTAAAGGTTTATGTATTCATACATATATATCATGCATTTCATGTCAGTAGCCCTCAGAGGTACTAAGATGTTACAGGTTGTATATTCTCTATCCTTGCTTACATTACTGATTGTATTTATGGTTCCCTGCCTTACATACTCAGTACTTTATTCGTAATGACATCTTTTTATTTGTGGACGCTGCATGTCGTGCTGCAGGTCCTGATAGACAGGCAGGTGCAGCTCTCCCACCACAGTAGGCTGTCCAGTTCAGCGGTGATTAGAGAGATCCCTTCTCCGGACTTGCCTTGGTCTTGGTATGCATTTTTGTTATAGACATTATGGATATGTTGGGGCTCTGTTCCGGCTATGTTGCAGCACTTATGTTCCTTTAGAGGCTCATAGACAGGTGTCGACTCATGTATAGTTTGGTATGCCTTGCCGGCTAGTTTTTGTTGTATAGTCTTTCATGGTAGCGTGGTAGCTCATACCTTATATATAGTTTCTTGGTTGTATGGTCATCCTATATTATATATGTTCATGCCATCAGTTTTTATTGTTGGTTGTCCATGATCCATGTCTACCATTTATATTGATCTCGTCAGCCGTAAAAGATAATAAAGAAGGTTAGATAAAATGTACGTTGGTGCTCAGCAAGTATGGTCGGGTGCTAGTCATGGCCCTCCAGTTTGGGTCGTGACACCTTTACTCGAAAGAATTATATTCGAATTCAATTATTACACCTATGGGGACAATTCAAACTTACAAGATTAAAAAGGAGACTCACCTCGCTCCAAAGTACACTTCCAATACCAAGAACGAGCCCAAGCCCTCAATTCGGAGCCGAACAATCCCAAACTAGTTAAATGAGGTAGGAACTAGTCAATATAAACTCACAAGACCAAATTCTAGCTATTTAAGAACTTTCCGAACCTTTAACACAAGTTTCCTAGAATCCGACCCCGGGCCCACGTGTCTGGATTCCGAAATTTATCGAAGGAAGTTATTCTCTATAACCTAAGGATCAATAATATATGATTTCTAATTTATTTCATAACCAATTTCCTGGTAAATCTAAGTTTTATTAAACCCCTAGGTCTAGCTCTAACCCCTTGATTTCTCCAAATTTTTAGGAGTTAATCTACCCAAAACTCGAGTGTTAAACTTAGAATTAAGGGGGACGAACTTACATCACGATGCTATGTGTAAATCCCTTCTCAAGAGCTCTAAAATCGCTCAATACCCGAGTGCCAAATGGTCAAAAATGGCTGGATCTCGACATAAATGAAGCTCACTGCTTCAGCAGTTTCCACATCTGCAGTCAGGGGACCGCATCTACGGAATTGGCTAAAAGGGCTGGGATCGCTTCTGCAGTCTTGAAGTTGCATCTACGAATCCGCTTCTGCGGCTAAGGAGCCGCTTCTGCGGTTTGGCCTGGCAAGCTCTGGGCCGTATCTGCGAGGCTACGACCGCTTCTGTGGTCTCTCACCTGTAGTCAACCAACCGCAGGTGCGGTTATGACAGAAGCAAATGCTTCAGCACTTCTCCAAATTCTCAACTTCATTCGAGCCTCGACAATTTGACGCTCGGGGCTACCGAGCCCCGCCCAAACATACCAACGAGTTTGAAATCACGAGACGGACCTACTCGAACCTTCGGAACACCCGAAACAACGCTAAATCTAAGAGTCACCCCCTAAAACCAAATGAACCAAACTTATGAACTTCAAGTTCTTAATTTTCCTCTAACGAGCCGAAACACACTAAAACTACTCGGATTGACACCAAATTTTGCGAGCAAGTCTTAAATGATATATGGGACCTGTATCAGGCTCCGGAACCAACATACGAGCCCGATACCTATGGAATCAATCACTAATTAGTTTCTTTAAATCTTTAAAACTTCAGATTAACAATTTCTGATAAAAATTCATTACTCGGGCTAGGGACCTCGGAATTCGATTCTGGGCATACACCCAGGTCCCATATTTTCCTACGAACCCTCCGGGACCGTCAAATCATGAATTCGGGTCCGTTTGCTCAAAATGTTGACCAAAGTCAAACTTATCCTTTTAAGAAAATCCTAAGGAATCAAATGGGCATATTTCACTCCAAACTCTTCCAAATCCCGTACCCACCATCCTCGCAAGTCGTAAATTAGTTAAAGAAGGCGCGAGAAGTTTTATTTAAGGGAACGAGGTTCTAAAAGGCAAAACGACCAGTCAGGTCGTTATATTCTCCACCTCTTAAACAAACGTTCGTCCTCGAACGGACATAGAAAAATACCTGAGCTGCTGGATAAATGTGGATATCTGCTCCGCATGTCCTCCTCGGACTCCCAGGTCACCTCCTCGACTGGTTGGACCCTCCACTGGACCCTCACCGCAGAAATCCTCTTGGACCTCAACGATAATCCTATTTATCAATAATGGCAACTGGCTCCTCCTCATAACCCAAACTCTCATCCAGCTGAATAGTACTGAAGTCTAACACATGGGACAGGTTGGCATGATACTTCTGAAGCATCGATACATGAAAAACCGGATGAACTCCCGATAAGATGGGGGTAAAGCAAGCTCGTAGGCAACCTCCCCAACTCGCCTCAATACCTCAAATGGGTCAATAAACCTTGGGCTCAGCTTGCCTTTCTTCCTGAATCTCATAACGCCCTTCATTGGTGAGACTTTCAAGAGGACCTTCTGGCCAACCATGAATGATACATCACACACCTTCTGATCCGTGTAGCTCTTCTTTTTGGACTGAGTTGTGCGAAGCCTTTCCTAAATCAACTTTACCTTGTCCAAGGCATCCTGTACCAAATCTGTACTGTATAACTTAGCCTCACCAAGCTCAAACCACCTGATAGGAGAACGACAATGTAGACCATATAAAGCCTCATATGGAGCCATCTCTATGCTGGACTGATAGCTGTTGTTGTACGAAAACTCCGCCAAAGGCAAGAACTGATCCCACTGCCCTCCAAAGTCAATCACAGATGCTTTAAGCATGTCCTCCAAGATCTGAACTGTCCGCTCTGACTGTCCGTCGGTCTAAAGATGGAATGTTGTGCTGAGCTCTACACGGGTCCCCAACTCACTCTGAACAGCTCTCTAGAAATGGGAAGTGAACTGAGGGCCTCTATCTGATATGATGGAAACAGGCACATCGTGCAACCGGACTATCTCCCGAATGTAAATCTGAGCCAGTCTCTCCGAAGTATAAGTAGTCACCACCGGTATGAAGTGTGTTGACTTGGTCAATCTGTCAACAATGACCCACACTGAATCAAACTTCCGCAAAGTCTGCGGCAACCAAACTACAAAATCCATGGTAATGCGCTCCCACTTCCACTCTGGTATAAGCATCTGCTGAAGTAGGCCACCCAGCCTCTAGTGTTCACACTTGACCTGCTGGCAATTCAAACACCTAGCCACATACTCCACTATGTCCTTCTTCATCATCCGCCACCAATAATGCTATCTCAAGTCATGATACATCTTCGTAGCTCCCCGATGAATAGAATACTGGGAACTGTGTGCCTCTTCTAGAATCCTCTCCCTCAGACCATCAATATTAGGAACACATAGACGACCCTAGAATCGCAAAACACCATTCTCGCTAATAGAAACCTCCTTGGCACCTCCCTGAATTACCATCTCTCTGAGAACTGCCAAATGAGGATCATCAAACTACCGGGCCTTGATCTGCCCCAAAAATGAAAATTTATCAACAACATATGCAAGAACTCGGCTAGGCTCTGAAATGTCCGACCTCACAAGTTTGTTAGCCAAGGACTGAATGTCCAAAGCTAGTGGCCTCTCCTCTACTGGAATGAATGCCAAGCTACCCATACTCTCTGCCTTTCTGCTTAAGGCATCCGCGACCACATTCGCCTTGCCAGGGTGATAAAGAATGGTGATGTCATAATTCCTCAGTAACTCAAGCCACCTGCGCTACCTCAAATTAAGATCCCTCTACTTGAAAAAATGTTGTAAGCTGCGATGATCAGTATAAACCTCACATGACACCCCGTACAGATAATGCCTCCATATCTTAAGAGCATAAACAATCGCAGCCAACTCTAGATCGTGCAAAGGAAAATTCTTCTCATGAACCTTCAGCTGACGCGAAGCATATGCAATAACTCGCCATTCCTGCATCAATACACGCCCTAATCCAACACGTGAAGCGTCGCAATATACTGTACACACCCCCGAACCGGAAGGCAACACAAGAACTGGTGCTTTTGTCAAGGCTGTCTTGAGCTTCTAAAAGTTTGCCTCACAATCATCGGACCAATGGAAAGGAGCACCCTTCTGGGTCAATCTAGTTAGAGGTGATGCAATCGATGAAAATCCCTGCACGAATCGCCTGTAATAGCATGCTAATCCCAGGAAGCTTCTGATCTCGGTCACCGAGGTAGGACATAGCCAACTGTGAACTACCTCAATCTTCTTAGGGTGCACTTTAATACCCTTTCCTGACACAATATGCCCCAAGAATGCCACTGACTCTAGCCAAAACTCACACTTGGAGAACTTAGCATATAGCTTCTGCTCTCGCAAGGTTTGAAGCACCACTCTCAAATGCTGCTCATGCTCACCCAGGCTACTTGAGTATATCAAGATGTCGTCAATGAAGACGATGACAAGGGAATCAATATAAGGCCTGAACACCCGGTTCATCAAGTCCATAAATGTTGCTGGGGCATTAGTCAAACCAAAGGACATCACCAGAAACTCATAATGGCTATATCTAGTCCGAAATGTAGTCTTCGGAAAATCCGAGTCCCGAATCTTCAACTGATGCTAACCCGACCTCAAGTCGATCTTAGAGAATATTCTAGCACCCTGTAACTGGTCAAACAAATCATCGATGCGAGGCAATGGATACTTTTTCTTGATGGTGACTTTGTTCAACTGGAGGTAATCAATGCACATCTGCATAGTCTCATCCCTCTTCTTCACAAATAACACTGGTGCACCCCAAGGTGATACACTGGGCCTAACAAACCCCTTCGCTAACAACTCCTCAAGCTGCTCCTTCAACTCTTTAGGAGTCATACGGTACGATGGGATAGATATAGGCTGGGTGCCTGGAGCCAAATCAATACAGAAATCAATATCATGATCCAGTGGCATGCCAGGAAGATCAGAAGGAAACACATCGGTGAACTCTCAAACCACCGGAACTGAATCGATCGTCGGAGACTCTACGGTGGTATCATGAACGTAAGCCAAATACGCCAAGAACCCCTTCTCGACCATTTGCCGAGATATCAGAAAAGAGATAACCCGACTAGATGTATCAACTGTGTAACCCTTCCAGTCCAACCTCGGTAACCCTGGCATTGCTAATAAAATAGTCTTAGCATGGCAATATAAGATGGCGTGATATGGAGATAACCAATCCATGCTCAGGATGACCTCAAAGTCGATCATGTCAAGCAATAGGAAATCCGTTCTAGTCTCAAAACCACATAATATGACCACAGAGGACCGGTAGATCCGATCTACAACCACAGAATCACCCACAAGAGTAGACACATGAACAGGAGTGCCCAAAGGCTCAAGGGAAATAACCAGGAAACGAGCAAACAGAGATAATACATATGAATAAGTAGACCCTGGATCAAATAATATCGAAGCATCTCTACCGCCGATGGAAATAATACCTGTGATGACGGCATCTGAGGTCAATGCATCTGGACTGGCCGGAAGGGCGTAGAATCTGGCTAGAGCGCCGGCTGGCTGGCCTCCACCTGACTGAGCAATAGCTGGCTGACCTCTCCCTGTCTGGCCTCCACCTCTACGATGACCCTTGCCAGTTAGGGCTGTATTGTGGGCCGGGCATAGCCCGGGACCGCCCCGGGCCCGCGAGACCACGGGCCTAATGGGCCAAACGGTCCGGTTCAAATGGGCCAGTCTCAAACAGTCTTTGAGTCCCACTGTGGGCCGATCCTTCACAAATAGATCGCGATCCCGGGACCGGCAGGCGGGCCTGGGCCGGTTCAATCGGGCTTAACGGGCCAAACGGACCCAAAGGTAATTTTAAAAAAAAAAGAATTTTAAAAAGACCAATGGCTAGAAATTAAAAAAGTAGTCGTTGGCCTTTAATTTCGCCGTTGGGAAGTTTAACAAATAGCCATTTGGCCCCCAAACTTTGTTTTAACCCCAAACTTTTATAATTACACTTTTTCCCTATTCTCAACTATAAATACTCCCTTATTCTTTTATTTTTACTCACAAATTCATCAATCTCTCTCTAATTTTTTTCTATAATTGCTTACTTTATTATTGCAATTTCGTGAAAAATTGTGAAGTTGGTGAATTGAAGTATTCAAGTCTTCAATGATATTCAATTTTCAAGAAGTTGTTCGTCAATTCGGTAAACTCGTTCCAACTCTTAAGTTTTAATATTATAGTTTTGTGTGTTTTATTTAGTATAATTATAATTAATATGGAATTTTCTTTGAAAAAAATATTTGGGGGTAAGGGTAAGGGAAAATCTAAAATTGGAGAATCTAGTCGCCAAGCTACTACTCTTCCCCCAGCTCCCCGACCCAGACCTGTTACCCGTCCTCCTCCACCTGTTATTCTTGATAGTGACAACCCTTGTTTTCGATTTTCCGATAGTCAATTTTGCCATGGTGTTGCACCAGGTCAACAATTAAATGAAGAAGTTATGAATGTTCTTTATCCTAATCAAACTATCTTTGAAAATGTAGAGGAAAATGATGATTTAGATGAAACGCAACCGGATTTAGATGATACACCTACTAGTCCTGTTAATAACCCAACTGATGCCCCGCCTGACCCTCCTGTAGTAACCTCTACTTTTAATAGACAACCTTCTAAACGGCCCGAAACATCTCTTGTTTGGCACTTTTTTACTCAACTAAGATAACAAAATAACGCTAAGTGTAAAACTTGTGGGTTTTTGATGGCTCATAAATTTACTAGAGACCGTAGGGGTTCCGTGTAGTTTGACTAGATACATAAAATCACACCCTAGAGATAAAGCTAGATATTTACAAATGAAAGTTGCGCAAGAGGGGACAAGTGTAGATAGTACGGTTAACCCTAGTACAGGGTCAAATCTAGTTCAACCGGCAATTAACACTGTTACCGGTGGCATTTTATATTATGATCCAAATAAAGATCGTGAAGAATTGGCAAAATAGTTACTGTTATGTGCTTACCCTATAGTTTTCCTTCTAATCCTCATTTTGTGCATTATATTAGAAGAGTTTTTAATCCTACTTATAAAGGATGGCCTCGCGCTACCGTAAAGAGTGATATTTATAAATATAAACATGAATATGAACAATATTTTCACTATTTATTTACTCATATAGATTGTCGCATTGCTATTAATACTGATAGTGGTAGAAGTGGTAATGACTGTGATTATCTAATTGTTACAAGTCATTGGATAGATGAGGACTGGATAATGCAAAAGCGCATTATTGCTTATAGAATAATTAATTCACGCCACAGAGGTAAGTTTATTTCTAACATAGTTGCAGATATTTGTAGATATTTTTGCATTAGAGATAAAATTATGTTGGTTTCAATGGATAATTCTTCCAGTAACACTAACGCTATAGGCTTGTTTACACCTACACTAAATCCTGCATTTAGTAATATGTCACGACCCGGATTTTCCACCCTCAGGAGTCGTGATGGCTCTTACTAATGGGATCTAGGAAAGCCAAACCTTAACTACTTGCTACACTTTCATTTTTGCTTCCTTTTAGCGAACACAAGTCGATAATATGATAAAAGCAAAATTTTAAATAAATAAGCGGAAGTCAACAATTATATATCTTAAGGCTATGTCTATTACAACATTTAAAACCTCAAATACCCCAAAACCTGGTGTCACAGTGTAATAGACCGTCTAAGAGTTACTACATACAAGGTCTGAAGAAATACAATACACTGTTTCTGAACAAAAGGAAATGAAACAGGAAATAGAGATAGAGGGAGACGCCAGGGCCTGCGGACGCCTGCAGGTCTACCTTGGGTCTTCGGGTGGGCTGAAGGAAGCACTTCAACTACTGTCCGAAAGCTGCTCCTAGATCTGCACACAGTGCAGAGTGTAGTATCAGTACAACCGACCCCATGTGCTGGTAAGTGTCTAGCCTAACCTCGGCGAAGTAGTGACGAGACTAGGACCAGACCACCAAATAAACTAGTGCAGTTCACATATATATATATACAACGGAAAAGAAATATAGAAATAACCAGTTAATGGGGGAGGGGGAAAATTTTGTGGGGGAGATAATAGTTCCGAATAGCAAGGCATCAAGTAAGGAAAGAAACAACATAACTAGAATATCAACAAAGAAGCAGAAATCAACAATTGCACGGCATTACCCTTCGTGCTTTTACTCTCAGCCTCACCAAAGAAGTTATATAATAAAAATATTCACGGCATCACCCTTCGTGCTTTTACTCTCATCCTCACCAAAACAATCATATAATTAAAATGTGCACGGCATCACCCTTTGTGCTTTTACTCTTTTTCCTCGCCATATAATCAATGGATTCGGCACGGAATGGTACGTCGTGAGGCACAGCATCACCCTTCGTGCTTTATACTCTTTCCTCACAATAACAAACAATGCACAACATCACCCTTCGTGCTTTAACTCTTTTCCTCACCCAAATAATAATCACAAATAATAGGGTAAGGAAATAAAGGAAATTTGCAATAAGAACCCCGGCAAGGGAACAACAATTAAACAATTAAATCCCGGCAAGGGAACAACAGTTAAACAATTAAATCCCAGCAAGGGAACAACAAATAAATCGACAATAGCTCGACAAGGGTGACAACATAATGACCTTTTGTCTTTCTCAATTTTACTTCAGAATTCACTTCACAACTCGAGCCAATGCTCTAGAGGTTCGATTATCACTTATAATTTCACAACTCATTTCACAACTCGAGCCATTGCTCTAAAAGTTCAATTGTCACTTATACTTTCATAATTTTACTATACAACTTGAGCCAACGCTCATCAATGTTCATAGGTCACAATTCTTTCCACAAACTTTATACAACAATTAGGAATCTTCACTAAGGCATGAATAATACAACGAAATCATGAAAACCACAATATAATACCCACGGTCATGCTTGACACCAACGTATAGATACTCGTCACCATGCCTATAAGTCGTACTCGACAAGAAGCATATAGCAAATAGGACACAACTCATAATCCCTCCAGCTAAGGTTAGACCAAACACTTACCTCGATGCCTCGAACACAACTCAAGTTTCTATTATAGCTTTACCCCTCGTTCTCATGGCCAATTCGCTTGTATCTAGTCACAAGTTACTTAATTACATCAATAAATGCTAAATGAATCAATTTGAATGCATGAAAAAGAGTTTTCAAAGTTTTACCCAAAAGTCAAAAATCGCCCTCGAGCCCACGTGGTCAAAACCCGAGGTTCGAACCAAAACCAGATTACCCATTCCCCCACGAGCTCAAATATGTAATTTGTTTTGAAATCGGACCTCAAATCGAGGTCCAAATACCCAATTTTTGAAAAACCTAGGATCTACCCAAAACACCCAATTTCCCCCATGAAAATAATTGATTTGAAGTTGAAATCATGTTAAAAGATGTTAATGATTGAAGAAAACTAGTTAAAAATGACTTACAATTGATTTGGAGAAGAACGGTTGTTTGAAAAATCGCCTCTTATGTTTTTGGGGTTTTTGAAAAGTGCAAAATAACTGAAAATCTCGTCTATTTATACTCCTCCCAGACCCTCTCCGCAGACCGCATAAAAAAGACTGCGACCACGGAGCTCCACCGCGGACCGCGAGGCCTGGCTTCAGAGACCTGCAACTTCTCTGAATCTGCAACTTTTTCCTAAGTGTAAAAACATCCCGAAACTCACTCGAGCCCTCGGGGCTCCAAACCAAATGTCATACTTACTCATAGACATCATATGGACTTACTCGTGTAATCAAATCATCAAAATAACCTCATAAACATCAAATTAAATCTCGAGATCAATGAAATTTTCTCAAAACTTCTTTAAACATAAATTTTGCAATTTAAGTCCGAATCACTTCATGTGACATCCATTTTTCACTAAATTCCACAGAAATGTCTTAAATCATATATAAGACCTAGACCGGGTGCCGTAACCAAAATACAGGCCTGATACCATCATGTTCTAATCAAATTTCATTTCAAATTTCTTTAAGCAATTCCAGAAAATAATTTCCTTTAAAAATTCATTTCTCGGGCTTGGGACCTCGGAATTCAATTCCGGTCACACGCCCGAGTCCCATATTTTCCTTCGAACCCTCTGGGACCATCAAAATCACTGGTCCGGGTTCGTTTACCCAAAACGTTGATCGGAGTCAAATTAGCTCATTTTATAATCAAAACTTATCGGTTTTCACAAATTATCATATTTAAGCTTTTCGGCTACGTGTCCAGACTGCGCACGCAAATTGAGGTGGCTCTAAATGAGGTTTTCAAGACCTCAGAATACGGAAATTTCGTTTTAAAATAAAAGGTCATCACATAATATTTTTCATGTTAGATGTATTTGTCATATTTACCATTTAATCGCCGGTGATGGTATGAAAGTTTTAAATGTAGAAATTGAAAAGGTTAAAATGGCTCTTAATTGGCTTTTTTATTCAAACCGTAGAAGTAGACTTAGAGTCTATTTTTAAAAATGTGATGAATTTGGCCTTAGAGAAAGAAAGGTTCCTAAACCTTGTTCAACTAGATGGAATTACATGTATGAAAGTTTAGTTGTTGCATATGAATATAGGAACCCAATAAGTGCAACGTATAATGCTTGTGTAGGTGATGATGATGATGATGATGATGATTATGAGAACCTTACAAATCAAGATTGGACTAATGTTAAAATGCTTGTAGACTTTTTAGAATAATTTCATGTTGCTACAAATGAATTATCTAGGCAATATTATCCTACTATTTCTAACTGTTTAGTTTATATTGCAGCACTTGCAGATTTATTTACTCAATTTTCAGAGGGTAGGGCAATTTATCAACTTGCTATTGATTCTATGAAAGCTAAGTTTAAAAAATATTTTTTCCCTATCCCCCCTATTTTTGGTGTTGCTGCAGTGTTAAATCCTAAAATGAAATTATGAGGTCCTCACTTTTGGTATTCAAAAATTTATAATGCTTTATCACTTTCAGCTGAGGAATGTGCTACACTTGGAGATGCAAAAGCCTCAATTAAAATAAATGCTCAAATAATTTATAATGCTTATCAACTTGCCTTAGATCATGCTAGACCAAATGTTCCAACTCATACTTCTTCTAGTTCGCAATCATCTAAAAGCCCTTAGTTCTTGGACGGAGTTCAGGGGTTCTCAAGGTGATAATATTGGTGATAGTTCACAACTAAATGAGCTTCAAGTTTATTTGTAGCAGGGACTTGAATCAGAGAATCCCGACGGCTCCTTCGATGTTTTGGAATGGTAGAAGGACAAACAAAAATACTATCCGGTTCTTTCAAGGATGACTCGAGATATTTTTAGTACCTTGTTGTGCTCATTCCATTGGGGGGAGGAAGACTAAGAAAGATATTGCCATTTTTTGTTAATGTCGTAATAATAAAAATTATAAGACATTCCCTTGAATATTTCTTTGCAATTTATTTTGTGTTTAAATTTGATATAGTATATATATTATATATCTAATACATATAAACTATATATATATATCTAATACATATAAACTACATATATAGTATAGATATAGATATAGTATATATATATATATATATATATATATATATATATATATATATATATATATATATATGCAATTTATATTAGTATATACATATATAGTTTACAAGAAATTGCCTTAGATAAAAAAATAAAAAAATAGCCCGAAACGAAAAAGCCCGTTTAGGCCCGTGGGCCCGGCCCATTTTGCCCGGGACCATGTGGGCTTAGGACCACACTGGGCCGGTTCCACCCATTGGGACCGTTTGGCCCGGGACCTCCAAAGCCCAGGACCGTTAGGCCCGGCCCGTTTAGGCTCGAGCCCGGACCACAATACAGCCTTACTGCTAGTCTGCCCTCCACCTCTAGGTGGCGGGGTAGCCGGTGCTGAAATCATAGGTTGCTGACCCTGCTGCACTGCCTTGCCCCGAAGTCTGGGGCTGGTCCTATTCATGTGACCCGGATCTCCACACTCGTAGCACACTCTCGGTACCATAGCCTGCTGCCCTGAAGTTTGAGCCTGCTGACCCGAATACCCACTGGAGGAATACTGGATGGCTGGTGGGCGATATGAACTCTCTGGCACGGCACTGAAGTGAGCACTGGAAGAATCCTGATGACTAGAATACCCGCCGGAGGAACCCTAAATAACTGGTGGGCGATATGAATTCTCTCCGGCATCGCACTAAAATAAGGTCTCACTGGAGCACCTCGGGGAGGGGTGGTGGTGAAGAATACGGGGGTCTGCTGGGCTGACCCCTCCCGAAGTGACCTCTACCCCTAACTGGGGTACCTCTAAACTCTCCTGAAAATCAGGCCCTCTTGTCCTACTGAATCTGTCTCTACCCCTCTAGCGATACCCCTCAATCCTGCGAGCAATCTCTACCACTAGCTGATACTCAATACCCATCTCCACCTCTCGTGCCATGATATCTCGAATACCGGGGTGCAACCCCGCAACAAATCTCTGCACTCTCTCTGCATCTGTGGGAAGTATTATGAGTGCATGGTGAGACAACTCAGAAAACATTGCCTCTTAATTGGTCACAGACATCTGACCCTGCTCAAGATGCTCAAACTGATACCGCAGCTCTTCCTTCTCAGAGGGTGGGATATACCTATCCAAGAATAACTATGTGAACTGACCCCAAGTGAAGGGAGGGGAACCTACTGGCCTTCCAAGAACATAAGACTGACACCATCTACGGGCCATGCCCTCAAGCTGAAAAGTAGTGAAGTCAACCCCATGCGACTCCAATATCCTCATGTTGTACAGTCTATCCCTGCACCTATCTATGAAGTCCTGGGCATCCTCATGATTCCCACCCCCTAAGATAGGAGGGTGAAGTCTAGTCCATCTGTACAACAACTTCTGCGGGTCACAATCCGCAGCTGGTCTGGGCTGGGGCGCCATTGTAGAAACTGGCTAGGCCCCATCTGCGGGTAGTGCACCCGGAGTCTAATACACTGCAGCTACGTGTCTAGGAGCCTGAGCAGTAGGGGTCTGTGCTCCCCCTCCTACCTGTGATGTAGCTGGATCTGCTGGAAATAAACTAGCCTGAGTCATAGAATCCATGAACCGCAGTATACGGCCCATGACCTCCTGGAATCCCGGTGCTATCATAAAGTCCGTCGGGGTAGGCTCAGCTGCGGGCACCTCGCCCTGGTCCTCGATAATAGGATCTCCCGCGGGATCTGTTGGTGGTACTACTGGGATAACTTTGGGATGCCCTCGTCCCCTACCTCGGGCCGGTGCCCTCCCTCGGCCTTTGCCTCGGCCTCTAGAACTGGGGGGAGCAACTCTGCCCGGGTTTGGAATATCAGTCGTGCATGTCCTCACCATCTGTGAGAGAATAGAAGAGGGATATTTAGCATAACAACCACTGCACGATAGGAAATGAATAAAGAGTAGTTTTTTTCCTAACACCCTATAGCCTCTCGAAGATAAATACAAACGTCTCTGTACCAATCCGCAAGACTCCATTAGGTTTTCCCATGACTTGTGAGACCTATGTGAACCTAGTGCTCTGATACCATATTGTCACGGCCCATTTTTCCATAATAGGTCATGATGGCGCCCAACACCGTTATCAGGCAAGCCACGAGGAAGTATTAGTAAATTCTTACTTTACTTACCAAAATAGTTACAACATTTTCCTTATCTGCAATTAAAAGCTGATGATAATATGAAACATTCATTAATAAATATACAATCAAAAATAATAGCCTACTAATGTGTGTGCCAAGACCTGGTGTCACAAGCTGTGGGAAACTAGTAGAATATACAAAAGAATAACACTATCCTACTGTCCGAAACAGAATAGACAGCAAAAATACATAAGAGAGACTCCTTCAGGCTACTGAACGGTATGGGAAGGGGAGCAGCTCACCGTAGAAGTCTTGAAATCCGCTCAGGGATGTGCACCAGACTGATAGCCAGAGACACCTGCCTCATATCCTGTACAATTAAGTGCAGAAGTGTAGTATGAGTACATATACAATATGTACCCAGTAAGTATCCCGTCTAATCTCGAAGAAGTAGAGACTAGAGATAGACTTGATACTTACTAGGGTCAAATAATATGAGAAAAGAATTTATAATAAGCATGGATAGCACAATTAATTAACATTTTATGGCAAGGAAGAACAGTTCTTTCTCCAGATAATATCATGGGTATCTATTTACGTTTCAAGGCATATATGAAGTTCAGTCCACAGAAAATACTAAACAAAACATGCGCAAGTAACACCGAGGGACGTGTGGCCCGATCCAACATTAAAGTAAATTGTGCACTGCCGAGGGTCGAACAGCTCAAACCATAGATGCATCTATTACCCCGCTCGCGAATCACACATGCGACGCGGTCAAATATAATAAACTCATCAACAAGAAGACAATAATGTATATCTGAGGAGTAGTTATTCACAAGAATATTCAAATTCTCTTTTAAAAGACCAAGCAGATAAGGTTCCTCTTACTAGTCTCATTTACCTTAATCAACATAATTTATACGAATTTGAATTTATCATAAGTTACAAGAATATCAGATAGAGCATGCTTTTGGGTCCTAGACTACCCGGACTTAACATAATAGTAGCTACACACGGACTTTTGTCACCTAGTTCGTACGTAGCCCCCGCATATAATGGCAATAAATTCAAGTATTACACCTATGGGGACAATTCCATCTTATAAGGTTAGAAAGGAGACTCACTTCTCTCCAAAGTGCACTTCCAATACCAAGAACGAGCCCAAGCCCTCAATTCGGAGCCGAACAATCCCAAACTAGTTAAATGAGGTAGGAACTAGTCAATATAAACTCACAAAATCAAATTCTAGCTATTTAAGCACTTTCCCAACCTTTAACACAGGTTTCCTAGAATCCGACTCCGGGCCCACGTGTCCGGATTCTGAAATTTTTCGAAAGAAGTTGTTCTCTATAACCTAAGGATCAATAATATATGATTTCTAATTTATTTCAAAACCAATTTCGTGATAAAATCTAAGTTTTATTAAAACCCTAGGTCTAGCTCTAACCCCTTGATTTCTCCAAATCTTTATGTGTTAATCTACTCAAAACTCGAGTGTTAAACTTAGAATTAAAGGGGACTAACTTACCTCATGATGCTATATGGAAATCCCTTCTCAAGTTCTCTAAAATCGCTCAATACCCGAGTGCCAAATGGTCAAAAATGGTTGGAGATCGACTTAAATGAAGCTCACTACTTCAGCAGTTTCCGCATTTGCGGTCTTAAAGCCGCATCTGCGAAGCTGCTTCTGCGACTAAGGAGTCGCTTCTGTGGTTTGGCCTAGCCAGCTCTGGGCCTGTATCTGCGAGGCTATGACCGCTTCTGCGGTCTCGCACCTGTGGTCAACCAACCGCAGGTGCGGTTATGACATAAGCAGATGCTTCAGCACTTCTCCAAATTCTCAACTTCACTCGAGCCTCGTCCGTTTGACACTCGGAGCTCCCGGGCCCCGCCCGAACATACCAACGAGTCTAAAATCATGAGACAGACCTACTTGAACCTTCGGAATGCCTGAAACAATGCTAAATCTAAGATTCACCCCCTAAAACCAAATAAATCTAACTTCTGAACTTCAAGTTCTTAATTTTCCTCTAACGAGCCGAAATGCCCTAAAACTACTCGGATTGATACCAAATTTTGCAAGCAAGTCTTAAATGATATATCAGACCTGTACCGGGCTCCAGAACCAACATACAATCCTGATACCCATGGAATCAATCATTAATTAGTTTTTTTAAATCTTTAAAACTTCAGATTAACAATTTCTGATAAAAATTCATTACTCGGGCTAGGGACCTCGAAATTCGGTTCTGGGCATACGCCCAGATCCCATATTTTCCTACGGACCCTCTAGGACCATCAAATCATGAATCCAGGTCCGTTTGCTCAAAATGATGACCAAAGTCAAAATTAGCCTTTTAAGAAAATCCTAAGGAATCAAATGAGCATATTTCACTCCAAACTCTTCCAAATCCCGAACCCACCATCCCCGCAAGTCGTAAATTAGTTAAAGCAAGCGCGAAAAGTTTTATTTAAGGGAACAGAATTCTAAAAGGCAAAACGACCAGTCGAGTCGTTACATTTTGTGTATGAATTAAACTTTTAGGATATAAATTGAGCCTTTAGGATATGAATTGGACTTTTAGGATATGAATTGGACTTTTAGTTTATGTATTGAAATTTTAGTTTATTAATTAAAATTTTAGAATATGAATTGAATTTTTGTGGATATGAATTAAAATTTTAGGATATGAATTGAACCTTTAGGATATGAATTGAAATTTTTGTGTATGAATTGAAGTTTTAGGATATGAATTGGACTTTTAGGATATGAATTGGACTTTTAGTTTATGTATTGCAATTTTAGTTTATAAATTGAAATTTGAGGATATGAATTGAACTTTTGTGGATATGAATTGAAATTTTAGGATATGAATTGAACTTTTAGGATATGAATTGAAATTTTTGTGTATGAATTGAACTTTTAGGATATGAATTGAGCTTTTAAGATATGAATTGGACTTTTAGGATTTGAATTGGACTTTTAGTTTATGTATTAGAATTTTAGTTTATAAATTAAAATTTTAGGATATGAATTGAACTTTTAGGATATGAGTCGAACCTTTAGGATATGGACTTAATTAACTAAAAAAAGATTAGGATATGAATTAACTAAATTAATTTGTTCTTGTTTTATTTGTATAGAACATCGTACTTGAATTTTGTAGAAGGGGTTGATGACTTTATTAGACATGCAATGGAACTTCCACCAAGAATAACTAGGATGCAGTACCTGGCAAAGTGGGTCTGTAATTGTTGTTCTCATTAGCGACAATGATGATGAGAAGGCAATGGCATGTGTTTCACATAGTAATGGTGTAGGTAGGAATTTAACATTTCCTAAGCAGATAAAAGAAGTGGTTATAGAGGAATTCTCTACTTCATTTTCCAAGAGGAAAAGAAGTTTAATTGAGAGTGACAAGGTTGATGGTAATGGAAAGTTTTCTGTTGCTCATGACAGTTCCCATAAAACGGGTATCATAAGACACTGTGATGAGAAAGACGAAAGGAAGTTTTATTCTCAACTTTCTTCCAAGTCTGATCCGTACAAGCTTAATGGGATTGGAGATATTTCTTCGAATTTAGACAATGATTTGAGTGACAAAAGTATGGAAATGCTAATCAAAGGAATTAAAGGTAAAACGCTTCTCTAAGGAAGAGAAGTTTGGAGAAATCTACCGCCTATAAAGTGCACATATCACGTTCATGCAGAGTTCTGCATCCTTCTCTTCTAAGAAAACGTTTTACCTTTAATTCTTTTGATTAGCATTTCCATACTTTTGTCACTCAAATCATTGTCTAAATCTGAAGAAATATCACCAATCCCATTAAGCTTATACGGATTAGACTTGGAAGAACGTTGAGAATAAAACTTCCTTTCGTCTTTGTCATCACAGAGTCTTATGATCCCCGTTTTATGGGAACTTCCATGAGCAACGGAAAACTTTCAATTACCATCAACCTTGTCACTCTCAATTAAACTTCTTTTCCTCTTGAAAAATGAAGTAGAGAATTCCTCTATAACCTCTTCTTTTATCTGCTTAGGAAATGTTAAATTCCTACCTACACCATCACTGTTTGAAACACGTCATTGCCTTCTCATCATCATTGTCGCTAATGAGAACAACAATTGATCAAAGACACACCCTGTCAGGTACTGTATCCAAGTTATTCTCTGTATCCAAGTTCATCCCGAGTAATAGTACCACGAGGATAATCACCAAAGCCACCAGACAGCTTTATGATGCCAATGAAGCAAGATGATCTATTCAATGAGACTCGTATTGTAAAGAAGAAGAAAGAGACTTATCCATAAAGGTGGGTCTAGGGCCAAGCCTCGACTGTACATGTAAGTTTTTTTACTTTTCATTAAGTATTTTGATTTACTTTTATATAAATTTTGAAATACTAATTCAATGTAATTTTTCTTATAGGGTCACTTCACATCTGACGTGGAGGAATTCATATGCAGTCAGCTACCTAATGAGTCGGGCGAGGCAATCCAACTTTCGGACAAGGATGCTGAAATAACACTCCTTGAGTACTTTATATACTTTGAACTAGACAATAGAACTGGTTTTCGAATGGGCTTGTAATAAGCGTTAACTTAGTCTTGTCAGCTTAATGTGTTAGTTCTATTGAACTTTATACTTTGTTGGTTTTAATGTTGTTGTTAATGTTGTTGTTGTGTTATTGTTGTGTTGTTGTTGTTGTTGTTGTTGTTGTTGTTGGTTTTGTTGTTGATTGTTGTTGTTGTTGCTTGTAATAGGGAAGTTGGTATGCTGGCAGGTGGTGTAGCTGCCAAAACAGGCAGTTTCTGCCAAAATTATACCCAGAAAATCGACCAACTTAAAAAATATTTCCTGTGCAATAGCGACCAAGGTTGGTCGCTAATTAACCCAGATTTCCTAAAAAGCGACCAATTTTGATTGCTATTCTATTAAAAAAAATCCTGGAAAATAGCGACCAATTTTGGTTGCTTCTGTTTAAAAATAAATAAATTAATTAAAAAAAAACGACCAACTTTGGTCGCTATTTTCCAGATTTTAAAATATAATATTTGGTTTACACACCAAAGTTGGTCGCTATACTTTGATTAATAATAAATAAATAAATAACGTAATTTAAATATAGAGACCAACTTTGGTCGCTAAATTTATATTATTAAAATATTAAAGCGACCAAAGTTGGTCGGTATATTGTTTACCCAGAATATTTGGTCCTTTTACCTTAGAGACCAAAGTTGGTCGCTAATTAGCGGCCAACTTTGGTTTCTAAGGTAAAAGGACCAGCAAAATAGCGACCAAGTCAGTTTGGACCCTTTTTTGTCGCTTTGTAACCTGTAAGCGACTTACTTTGGTCGCTTTTTGTGGTCACTTTTTTCTGTATTTCTAGTAGTGGTAGTGTATGTCTTATATTTAAGAAAAAACCGACAAATAACCGAAAAAACCGAAAAACCGACATAAACTGAATCAAGAAAAAACCGACTTAATTGATTTGGTTTGGTTCTAATATTTGAAAAACTGATTGGTTTCTTTATAGGAAAAAATCAATCCAAACCGAACCATGAACATCCCTAATGCATATACTTTGTAATGGACAGATCACTAAAAGATAGTGACAAAGTTAATTATTTTGGTACTGTTTTTAGCGCAATTTGGAGGTACTTGGTAACTTTGGGCGCTCTCACATAGCACTAACTCCATTTGAGGCCCACATTGAGTATCTTTGAGGATGATTTTAGCATTTTGGTTCAATAAAAACGTGTAAAACATTTGATGTAGACTTACCAGAACAACAGTAAATAATTGATTCTATCGCCCAACTATCACTAAGACTCCACTATTTAGAGTAGAAAGTTTTATTCAGTATAGACCAATTAATAAGAGAAAATAAAGAAAATGAAGAAAGACAGTATCCACGTTGTAATGGTGCCATGGTTAGCATTTGGTCATCTACAGCCATTTTTCCAACTCTCCATAGCCTTATCCAAAGAAAAAGTTCATGTCTCTTTCCTTTCCACTCCCAGAAACATTAAGAGACTCCCTAAACTTCCTCCTAACTTAGAACCACTAGTAAATCTAGTTGAATTTCCACTGCCATCACTTGATGATAAGAGTCTTTTGCCCAAAGATGCTGAGGCAACTTTGGACATTCCTGCTGATAAAGTTCAGTACTTAACAGTAGCTTACGATCTCCTTCAGCAGCCCATCAAACACTTCATTACACGTGAAAAACCGGATTGGATCATTGTGGATTTTAGCCCTTACTGGATAGCTGAGATTGCTCGAGATCTTGATATTCCCATGCTTCAATTTAGTATGTTTACTGCTGCTACCCTACTCTTCTTCGGGCAGCTTGATCACGAGGGTCAAGAAGAACCAAAGCCGTTGCATGAACTTCTCCTATCACCACCACCATGTGGTGATTTCAAATCAACGGTTGCTTATAAGAAATACGAAGTGGCGGAACTATTTGCTGCGATTGCTGCAGAGAATGCTTCGGGCAAATCATCTATGGAACGTGAAGCCATAATGGGAAAGGCCAGTAGAGCTATGGCTCTACGTACATGTGCTGAATTCGAAAACGAATACTTGGTCAGTCCTAGAAACTATAAAAAGCCGCTGATTCCTATTGGGTTGCTACTACCGGGAGAATTACCGGTGGGTGAAAACGATCTTGCTCTTCCACAATGGCAGAAGATGTCCAAATGGCTAGACGAACAAAAGCCAAGATCGGTTGTGTTTGTGGGATTTGGCAGTGAATGTAGATTTACCAAGAATCAAGTATATGAAATAGCAAATGGGCTACAACTCTCAGAATTGCCATTTTTCTGGATACTACAGAAGCCAAGTTGGGCTTTGAACGACGTTGATGCTTTGCCATCAGGTTTTGGCGCCGCAACAGAGGGGAGAGGGTTCGTGCACATTGGCTGGGCACCACAGAAGGAAATTCTTGCACATCCGTCCATAGGAGGATCCCTATTTCATGCAGGATGGGGATCAGCTATTGAAACTTTAAGGTATGGTCATGTTCTTGTGGTGTTGCCTTTTGTTTTTGACCAAGGATTGAATGCAAGATTGCTAGTAGAAAAAGGTGTGGCGATTGAAGTGAAGAGGAACGAAGAAGATGGATCGTTTAGTGGAAAAGACATAGCAATGTCATTAAGAGAAGCGATGGTTTTAGAGGAAGGGGAAGAGCTTAGAGCTCGAGCAAGAAAAGCTGCTGCTATTTTTGGAGACCGAAAACTTCAAGACTCCTACGTCAGAAACTTTGTTGAGTACTTGAAAAGTAATGGTAATTTAAGATGAATGTCTAGTCATTAATCAGCAAATTAGAAATGATATGTCTGCTCAATCTAATATTGAAAAAATTTCCTGCTTTGTAGTTTGTACGGTTGAAATAATTCTGTAGCACTAGATTGCCTTGTTTGGGATATGAGTGACTTCAGTTTTACATGAGTGATATATTAATTTCTTTTGTACTCATTGTTGAAGTCTTAGTTGTTGAATGACTTCAGTTTTACATGCGACAGCCGTCCATTTACCACAAGAAAACCCACATTTTTTTCAGCTTAAAAAGCCATCATCAAGCCCATGATTCAACAGCTGAATTCCAAATTAGCAACTAAAAAATTCAGGATAGTTATAGCCCGTTTGGCCAAGTTGTAAAAATCAGCTTATTTTGAGAAGTTCTTTTTTTGTTAAGTGTTTTTCTCAAAAGTACTTTTGGTGAGAAGCAGTTTGTGTTTGGCTAATTAGTTTGAAAAGCACTTCTGAGCAGCAATTAGTGTTTGGCCAAGCTTTAAAAAACTGGTTCTAAGTGTATTTTTCTCAAAAGTGCTTTTGGAGAGAAGCTACTTTTTTCTGCTTCTCCAAAACTGCTTCTGCTTCTCCTCAAAAGCACTTTTTTTTCTTCCAAAAGCTTGGTCAAACACCTTAATTTTTGGACAAAAGTGTTTTTGGCAAAAAAAAAAAAATCACTTTTGGCCAAAAAGAAACTTGGTCAATCAGGATATTAGTCTTGAAGTTTGGCTGAATTAGTTAATCTTTAAATACATTATAAAATATAGTTATATTTTAAACAACTACTTACAATTGGCCATCGGTGCGATTTGCCCGTGAGCATCAAGAAGTGTTCGAACCCAAAATATAAAACCTGTAGAATCAAAAAGATAATTATGAGAGAAAAATATAAGAATTTTTTAAAAATGTTTGCAAATTTATTATATACAGCATTACTCAGAAAGCTTAGCTTGCTTGTTTTTTTTTCTCTGTTGAAACAAACCCTACAAAGCAAATATTTTCAATTTGAAAAATATAATACCAATCAAGTCAAACAAAAGTAAAAAAAAAAAACTTTTTATCAACTTAGTCTAATGCGATTTTTTGATTTTATGTGAACCCAAACAAAAGATAACTTATGCACCACGTTCCCAAAAAAGGAAGAGTACTATTCCCTCCGTTTCAATTTAGATGAGGTAATTTGACTCGGCATAGAGTTTAAGAAGAAAAAAAAGACTTTTGAAACTTGTGATCTTAAAAGCTTAAGAGGTAAAAGCTTTGTGGGGCCATGATATTTGTGTGACTATAAAAGCTTCTCATTAAGAGTAAATGAGTAAAATGAAGAATTTAAAGTTGAATTATTTCCAATTGTAGAAATGTATCATTCTTTTTGGATCCTTTGGTATTCGCTGGAAACTGTAAAACCTTGTAAAACAAACTTTCACTCTAAGAATTTGTATATAAAATTTCACGTTTATGTGAATTTTGACGTACACATTTGTTTATTTTACATCTAATTGATCATGTAATTGTGTTATATTCCCGGTTACATTAATTGTTAGAGTTATGCAACAAAACTTAATTATAATATACAATATAGCGTAAATCAAGATTTCTTATGTATAAATTAAATCATAAGTAGTAAATTTTTCAGTAAGTTCTAGCAATATATTTGATTGTCATTCTGTCAAAATCCCAAATTCCCACTTTAGGATACCATGATGGCACTTAGTCCCTAATACTAGGTAAGCCTAATACATGCTGAGTTATTAACAGATTTAAGTCATTTAACCATTAAACAGGAATCAGTAATTGTCATACAAAGCCAATAACCATCAAGAGATTTACAATATCCCAAAACGGGTTGTACAAAGTTATAAGCCTTTCTAAGAGTAATTAATAATATCAAATACATCACTGTTTGGAATAGAAGTAAACAGTAACAATGTAAAGCTTTAGAAGATGACTTCGAGGCCTGCAAGCGTAGTGGCATGTATACCTTGAAGTCTCTATAGCAAATCTCCAAGAGCTAGCTAACGTCCGACACACTCAGAGGTACGTAGATCTGCACAAAAATATCTTGAAGCGTAGCATCAGTACACTACAGCGATACCCAGAAGTATCAAGACTAACCTCGGGGGAGTAGTAATGAAGTACAATCAAGACACCTACTAGATATAATAACTTATGCAAGTATTAATATAAATTAGCAGAGGAACGAAAAAATCAATATAAAGCTAAACATGGAAAGAATAACAACATAATTATAGCGACCCGACCGGTCGTTTTGAGCATTTGAACTTCGTTCGGTAGTTTGAGGGCATGAGCAGCTTCGTATGATGTATTATGACTTATGTGAATCGCCGGTTTTGGTTTTCAAGTTATTCAGAATCGATTTGGAAGAATGAACATCATGATCGAAGCTTTAAGTTGGAAGAACTGACCAAATTTGACTTTTAGTATTTGACCTCGGATTGAAGTTTTGATAGTTCTGTTAGGTCTGGATGGTGATTTGCATTTGGATATTTCTAGAAGATTTCGGCACAAATTGGCGAAAGTTGAAAATTTGAAGGTTTGAAAAGTTCATAAGTTTGACCGAGAGTTCACTTTGATGATATCGGGTTCGAATTGTGGTTCCGAAAATTTGGATAGCTTCGTCATGTCATTTGAAACTTGTGTGCAAAATTTGAGGTCATTCCGGATTGATTTGATATGTTTCAGTGTTAGTTTTGAAAGTTCAAAGTTCAAAGTTTATTCAAGTTCGAATTGAGGTGCGATTCGTCATTTTAATGTTGTTATGTGTGAAGTGAGGCTTCGAGTTGGTCCGTGTTATTTTAAGGAACTTGTTGGTATATTTGGACGGGGTCCCGAGTGGATCGGGTGAGTTGCGGACGTGTTTTAGATCATTTTCCTTCATTTTGGCTTTGCTGGTGTGCTCTAGATTCTGGTGCATGGATTGTTCTTCACGATCGCGAATTAGTGGATGTGATTGTGTAGGTGAAGATCTGGAGTTGAGTAGTTCCTTCTTCGCGTTCGGGAGTAGATTTACGCGATCGCGTAGTTTTCTGGAGATTGGGCATCGCGTTCGCATGTTTCAGATCGCGTTCGCTTAGTGATGAGTTAAGAAGCTGGGGCTAGAGAATTTCTTCAATGCGTTCGCGTAGTACTGGATGCACTCACAAAGGTGTGAGGCAGTGTTGTTCGCGTTCGCTTGAGTAATAACGCGATCGCATAGTGCTTTTGTTGGAGGCAGTGTTGCCTGTTCTTCACGATCGCCTATCCTTGTCCGCGATCGCATATTGTATTTCTGAGGTAGTGCTTATTCTTCTTCACGATCGCGATGGTATTTCCGCGATCGCGATTCATTAATTCGCCCAGTGATTATAAAGTACTCTATTTTGGGGGTTTCGCCCATTTTAGCATGTTTGGTGCTATAGAGCTCGGATTGAAGCAATTTTTTAGGCGATTTTCAACATGTTGATTGGGATAAGTGTTCTCTACTCATTTTTGATTTTATATGATGAATCTATATTCGTTTTTGGCATTTGATCGAGGGATTCAAAAGAGAAAATTGAGGGGTTTTTGTCTAAAACTTCATAAAGCATATTTTCGAGTTTTGAACATTGATTTGGAGTTAGATTTGGATGAAACTAGTATGGTTGCACTCATAATTTAATGGATGAAACTACGCGGGCCCGGGGTTAGACTTTTGGGTTAATTTTGGGATTTTGATTGAAGATTCGACCTTTATCGATTGGTTTTATTTACTTTGTCATTAATTGATGTATTTGAGTTGCTTTTGGCTAGTTTCAACTCATTCAGAGGTCGGTACGCGCGGGATGGCACTTTGGAGCATCGCTTGGCTTGCTCGTATTGGATTTGGCTTGTACGAGGTAAGTAACACTTTTAAACTTGGAGCTGAGGGTATGAACCCTGATTATACGTGTTATGTGATCTCTTTGAAGGTGACGCACATGCTAGGTGACGGGCATGTGGGAGTGCACCGTAGTAATTGTGACTCAATCGATTCATAGAGTAGTGTAGTCAATTAACTTATATTTTTCCATGTTTTCCATGTGTTAGAGAAACTGAGCTGTGACTACTACTAGAAATCATGCTTAGGCATATGTTGGTATTATTAGGACCCACTAAGCTCATTTCTGTTGTTGAATTATATGTTTAAATTGAAATTCCGTACTCAGTCATATTTATTTATTTCATATCATATCTCAGTCTCTATTGCTATTTATTGATATATCATATCATCATTTTTTGGCTAATTTCATGATATTGTGAGCCCGAGAGGCTGGAGAGATTAATAACTGAGTGAGGCTGAGGGCCTGATTGTGAGTGATATTTATGGGATTAGGCTGCACGCTGCAGCATGTTTTATTGATTTATTCCTGGATCTGGCTTATTATAGCGTTCGGGTGGAAGGAGCCCCTCCGAAGTCTGTACACCCCCACTGAGAGCAATTAGCATTTATATTAAGGGATGGGTCTTCCCTGGGCATGGATCTTGCCCGAATCATTTTTGTTTGGGGATGGATTTTCCCTGGGCTGAATGGCCTTATACAGTATATATATATATATATATATATATATATATATATATATATATATATATATATATATATATATATATATATATATATATATATATATATATATATATATATATATATATATATATATATATTTGGGATGGATCTTCCCTAGGCTGGATTAGCCATATATAGTACTAAGCGTGAGCTTTATTTATGTTTGGTTGGGATGGATCTACCCTATACGGTGTTGAGTATCGAGCGTGATGAGTGAGAGATTGAGACCATGAGATTCAGTACTCTGAGAATATGAGTACATGAGTTTATCACTGAGATACATTATGTTTGGCATGTGTGTTTGAGATACAGGCATAGAGATGCATTTTCTCACACTACCTGGTTTTGTTAATATTCATGATTTTACCTACATAGTGACATGTAGGCATAGAGATGCACTTTCCTCATGCTATCTGGAAAAAAAATAAAACATCTTATTTATTGTTGAAAGCTTTTCGAAAAATCACAGTTTTACAAACTTACTCATATTTTGATGTTTTCGGTAAAAGATTTGGATTTTCACTAATATACTTGAAAAGCATGCCTATTTTCCGGAACTGTGAAAGAGCTGAGCATTTTATCTTTGAGTTACTTCTTTTAGCACTATTATTATGTTGTTATGAACTGTTGTTGGCTATTGGTGCTGGACTCCGACCTTTGTTCCAGCTCGTCACTACTTTTAACCTAAGGTTAGGTTTGTTACTTATTGAGTACATGGGGTCGGTTGTAATCATACTACACTCTTCTATCTTGCTTGCAGATGTTGGATGTTGATATTGCTATGTAGAACGGGAGCTGGATTTGAAGGTCTGAGTTCCAGTTATGACTACCACTTGTCCTTGGTAGCATTAGAATTCGAATTATGTTCATTCATATTTCAAATATATGTTGTAATTATTTCACTTCTGTCTTATAAAATTATCTAAATCTTAGACGCTCATGATTTGTACTACTAGTCCTTGGGAATGCTTTGTATAATAGTTCAGTTGTATTAACTTTTCTTCTCTTATTAGATATCATTTGAACTAGTTTTTTGTAAACTGGCTTACCTAGCGGGTTGGGTTAGGTGTCATCGCAGTTAGTTGAATTCCGGATCGTGACAAGTTGGTATCAGAGCTCTAGGTTCATAGGTTCTAGGAGTCATGAGCAAGTGTCTAGTAGAGTCTTGCGGATCGGTATGATGATGTCCATACCTATCTTTGAGAGGCTACAGAGCATTTAAGATAAACTTCCCATCTTTCTTTCGTTATCGTGCGGCATCGATGTAGCGTGAAGCGTAACTCTTTGAATTCCTTCCACGTATTTGTAGGTGCATGTGAGCGCTCTGTATCAACTGTGCATAGACGACTTGTGATTCCATAGATGAGGTGCGAGACGTGATTTCGGTGTGTTGATGATAGGCCAGTTTGGAGGACTTGAGGCTGGATTTTGACTGTAGCTTGAGCACGGGGATTTCGGCTGTGTGAGCATGTACTTTTGGACTTATATGTCTTGTAGCATCCCTTTGAGTGGAATTTATGACTCGATGAGTGGCTGGGTGGCTATATGATGAGGATGATGTGACTACGTAATGTGTTCAGATGGTTTGATTGTGACGAGAATAGGTTGCTTGATATGTAAAAAGGACTATTGGGTGTTTTATTGTTGTCTTGATATCACGTATAGTCTCGAGTTATGAGTATGTTGAAAGATTTTCCATGTTGTTCATTCGTGGGGTGAAGTAGATTCTTATGTTCTATTGACGAGCTTAGACTCGGGAAGATGTAGTGAATGATTAGTTGTTATGGCCATGGTAAGATGTAAAGGCTGCCAGTTTGGGACTGAACATGTGGGTTATCTCCTGCGAGGTGTCCTAAAGTTGCACGAATCCCTATGTTGTTTTGTGGAGAGTTCTCTCTTACTAGTAGATTATATGTGTTGCAATTTGAATTTAGATCGCTTGAGATAGTTAGCTTGACTGTGACAAGGATAGATGCAAGAACTACGGATGATTTGAAGCATCAGATGGTTTGTGTTGCACGAGCTTATGGAGGACTTAGATAAATCTTGTTGCGGTATTATGACAGGAATAGAGTATGGGAATTGTGAGTTTTAGACTGTCTTGATCTATGGCTTTGAGCAAAGTGGGGGAGTTTGTTATCGACGATTGGATTGCATGGTTATGAGTTGTACTGGCTTCGGTTCGAGGCATACTTGTGAATCAGATATGACTTGCAGAGGTCGGTTTTGAGGATGACTTGAGTAAGGAATTTTGGGATGCATGATGTACTACACCTTATGGGTATATGGAAATAGCTCGTGACGGATGTGGTGTGCATGGAGTAGGGTTCACTCGGTTATTTAGAGGTATAGATTATTTCTTTGGGTGTTATTGTGCTAATGGGGTACAGGTCGTTTAGCCTATTTGGATGGTGCAATTAGGATTTGAGTAGAGTAGGATGACTCTCGAGAAGGTTCTAATGGATTCAGGACTTATATGTAGCAATTGGGAATTTTTAGGATTTGTATATGGTTAGAATAAGAGATTTTTAATTGGATGGTGTCGAGACTCGCGGTATTTCTATACCATTATGGATTCTACATTTCAGTATCAAGAAGATAAAGGAAACGGCTTTAGATTCACAAAAGGTCTCTTTAGAATGGGACTCTTGGTTTTGGTACTTTTGGGGTGCTTAGGAGGGAATACAGTGGCTTATGGGCCTTAGGGCGACGTGAGTTTATGCTAGGATCTCCTGTGGTGAGTTTGGGTAATGATCATGGTGTTCTAGCAAGGAGAAGTATCAACTTGAAGGCAATTTAGAAGAAACTCGGAGAAAATAGAATAGTTTGTGTAACGACCCAAACCGTCGTTTGCTATATTTTCGTCCCGTATTCCCCGTTAAATGCTTATTCATGTTTCAATATGTGTACTTGGTGAATTTGAGTCAATTCGAATCGAGTTTGGTATGAAATGGGACAATTAGTCTCTTAAAGGAAGAATTAGTTTGGAAAAGTCAACCGGACGTTGACTTGTGAGTTAGAGGGCTCGGAATTGAATTCCGATGATTCGGTTAGTTTCGGGGGATTATTTAAGGCCTAGGAGCGCAATCGTAATTAATTTTGGAGGTCCGGTGAAGAAATTAGCTCATTTTGGCGAAGTTAGTATTTTGGCGATTTCCGGTTGATAGGTGAAATTTTGATCCGACGGTCGGAATGGAATTCCGAGAATTTCTGTAGCTTCGTTATGTCATTTTGGACTTGTGTGCAAAATTTGAAGTCAATCGGACGTGATTTGATAGGTTTCGGCATCGGAAATAGAAGTTGGAAATTCTAAAGATCATAAAACTTGGATTGGAGGTTGATTCATGATTTTAGCATTGTTTGATGTGATTTGAGGCCTCGAGCAAGTCCGTAATGTATTTTGGTACTGGTTGGTATTATTGGTCGGGGTCCCGGGGGCCTCGGGTATGTTTCGGATGCCCAACGGGTCATTTTTGGAAGATTTTTGCCGTTTTGAGCATAAATGTAATGACCTAAAGGTTCATTTTTAGTTCTAGAGATACAAATTTGATTTCGAGACTTCCAAAATTTAAATCATGAATTATAGGACTGATCTAAAAATTTTGGTTTAATTTCATCAAGTCGCGATTGAGTTTTTGACGTGAAATGTGAGTTAATTATTTAAGGAGCGAAATGGGTATTGAACTGAGGAAACGAGCTCCGAATTGAGTTTCGATTGAAGAGTTGTGTTCGTATTATTATTTGTGACTCATAGGAACAAGAATCGTCTAATTCTGAGTTCGTATGATGGAGTTAGAGCCATTTTAGTGAAAAATGGCTATGATGCAAATTTCTTAAAAGCTTTTGTATTTTCTGCAGCACTGAACAGTACCCGCGCGTGAACAGTAACCGTGTGGGTGAACAGTGAATAGTGACCTCACGCGCATGAACAGTGCCCCCGCGTGAACAGTACCGAAAATTTCTGGACAGATTTAATGTCCAGCAGTCCGAGTTTGGTCATTTTTTTTGACTTCCAAGCTCGGATTTTGGGCGATTTTTAGCAAGAAATCTTGGGAAATCTTAAAGTAAGTCACTTGTGATTATTTCTACTCCATAATATTGAATTATCATCGAATAAGCCGACTAGATTACATGTTTTTGAGGAGTAAATTGAAGATTTAGGCCTAGGGATTTGAAAATAAGATTTGAAGATTTGAGGGGTCATTTGAACTCCGATTTTGGTAAATTTTATATGTACAAACTCGTGGAGAGATGTGGAATCCGGTGATGTAACTTTCGTAATTTTTCGAGAAGTGGGCTAGGGGCTCGGGTTTTGCGAATTTCGTGAATTTCGATATTTTTCGAGTCTTTTCGATTGGGTTATATTCCCTTAGCCTATTGTAATGTATTCATTGTGGTTTTGACCAGATTTGACGCGCGAAGAGGTAAATTCGATAGGCAAGGGCATAGCGGAGTAGACATTGGACCGTCTTGAGGTGAGTAATGATTTTAAATGATGCACTGAGGGTTTGAAACCCCGGATTGCACAACATACTGCTATGTTGAGATGAGACACGCGTTGTATGACGAGCGCGGGGTCATTTACTATTGGGGATTGTGACTTGATCCATCCCAGTTGATATTTTTACCGCGTAATTGATAAAGATTTATTGTTTTCACTATTATTGGGCTTATTGCCATATTTGGGCTTCGTGCCAATTATCTGAAATCTTTTGTGAATTTACATCACTATTTTCCTTACGAATTGAAATATTATTTGAACTCAGTCCAATTGAATTATATTATTTTGTGAACTCAGCTACATTTATACTCAACTCGAGATTTAATGATATTTATAATGTTGTTGAGCTGAGCACTATTGTTTTACTGATGCCCAAGAGGCTTATGATTATTTTCTGGACTGATTGAGGCCGAGGGCCATACGTGAGGATATGTTGAGTGATGTAAGGAGGCTTTCAGGCCTCGAATGTTATATGAGGAGGCTTTCAGGCCTCGTGTGTGATGTGTGAAGGCTTTCAGGCCTATTGATATTGCGCTTGGGCTGTAGGAGCCCCTCCGGAGTCTGTACACACCCCCAGTGAGCGCAGGGTACCCAGGTGAGTTGGGAGTGAGCCCGAGGGGCTGATGTTGTGTGCTGGTGAGTTGGGAGTGAGCCTGAGGGGCTGATACTATACTGAGATTTACATATTGAGCCCGAGGGGCAAGCTTTTGATTTATCCTTACTGTGGAAATTATTTGTCTTTACTGTTTTAAAAGAAGAATTATCTGATACTCACTATTTTACTGTATAACTGATTTTACTGCTTGGGATAGCGCTATATTGTGCCGTTATGAGATTTCATGTTTTCAGTCGTTATTTATTTTTATTACCCACTGGGTCGGAGTACTCATATTACTCCCTGCACCATGTGTGCAGATACAGGCAGAGCTGAGTTCGCTCCTGAGCGCTGATTCTTTCCAGACCAGGCGGTGACTAGGAGTAACGAGGTAGCTGTTGACGTCCGCAGCCCCGTTTTCTCCCTTATCTTTGTTATTTATGATAATTCCAGACTTTGTAAAATATTAGTAAACTCTGTAATAGCTCATGACTTGTGACACCCTGATTTCGGGCTGAGTTGGGAGGGTTTTTCCTTGTTCTATCACGTTTATTTCGCATTTAAGATTATATTGCCCATGATTTAGACTTATTCCTGCTAAGTAACTATAAAGAGATGTACTGTTTTGTTGATTGGCTGGCCTTGTCCTCACGAGAGGCGCCATCACGATGGGGTTGGGATTTTGGGTCATGACAGTTTGATAGTAGGTTGGATCAGTACGGTAATGGGTATGATCAGTTATTTGGGTACTTATGATATGGTAAGTCTTTGCATGTATTTTGTGGCAGTACGCGTGGCTTGGTTGAGTTAGAGAGATTCAGTTTTGATGTCTTAGTTATGTGCGAATGGGTTTCAAAGAGTTATCGATGGCTTCTACCACGGTTCGAGATGGATACTTCCTACCGGCGTGAGGAGCATACTGCGTATTGTGATTTTCTCCTGGATATGGTCAAGTGACATGTTTTTGACTGATCGATTATGTACTATGCTGGTGACTCAGAGTTAATTATGAGATTCTCGTTCTTTTCATGTTCATGATAGATGTGGTATGTTGTGTAGGACTTAGATTTTCATGCGCAAGGTCACGGTTTAGTTTTGAAGGGAACAACATGAATTCTTAGACAACATGGTGCAGTTCTATTTGGGCCTTATAGCGAAATTTGAGCGAGATAGGTATTTGGGTGTTGCATGATTGATTGCGCATTGGTTATGTTCTTTTGGGTTTGTGTGGCATCGTGTCATTTGCTTCTTCATGGCTATGGTCATGCACCTTGGGTACTTGATGTCGAATTGTGCGTGGGTATTAATTTTGAGCAGGGTGGCTTGAGGTGCTTCATACGGACTAATGTTTGGATGGGGTCACACATTGTAGTAGAATTATGTTGAGATATGATCCTTTATGTTAGATTTGTGTTTTATGGTTCTACAGTGTGTGATGGGTTTTTAGCATTGCCTTGTGGCGGTACTTGTTGAGCTTGCGGGATGGTTCTCTCGTTTGAATCATTTTCCATGTTTGAGTACATTTGAATTGTTGCGTATTGGTGTATGGATTGCATAGTTTGTGGCTCTGGGTAGTATTGGGTTGCATGTCAGTAAAGTAGCTAGTATAGATAAGATGAGCTCGTCGGATCTAGGATGGGTGCTATCGGATTTGATTGTGGTATATTTGAGAGGATAATGACGATGATCGTCTTAGAAAGTTGCTATAGTTCTTATGAAAGGAGAGCGAGCTCCATGACATGTTGATCTGATGAATGGTTATGAGTTCTGCGTGTTTCTTTAATCATCGGCAGTGTACACAAATTTTAGAATGAGGTTTTGTTTGATATGAGGTTCATTACCGGAATTGGGTTATTTTGAGCAACTACTGTGATCGGAAATTTTTCTATGGGTATTTGAGTTATGTGGTATATCCTGTGATTGTGTCTTGGGTTATGGTTATGGCTTGATACAGCTTGTTAAGACTTACATAGTGTGTAGATTGTAAGGTTTGGGTGTTGTAGGAAATTTCAGATGTAGGAAATTGGATTCTGTGGCTTACGGGCTAAGGTTGAAGTAGTGATCTTCAATATGTTGTGTTGTTGGGCCTATATGGAATAGGGTGACGTGGGACCACCCCCGGGTATGTGCATGGTAAAGTTACACGGCGGTTTGATGGCTTTGGAACAACTCTTGGCACGTTCGAGGATGAATGTATGTTTAAGTAGGGGATGTAATGACCCGACTGGTCGGTTTGAGCATTTGCACTTCGCTTGGTAGTTTGAGGGCATGAGTACCTCCGTATGATGTATTATGACTTTTGTGAATTATCGGTTTTGGTTTTCAGGTTATTCGGAATCGATTTGAAAGAATGAACGTCATGATTGAAGCTTTAAGTTGGAAGAGTTGACCAAGTTTGACTTTTAGTATTTGAACTCAGATTGGAGTTTTGATGGTTCTGTTAGTTCCGGATGGTGATTTTGGACTCGGGCGTATGCTCGGATTTGCATTTGGATGTTTCTAGAAGGTTTCGACACAAATTGGCAAAAGTTGGAAATTTGAAGGTTTGGAAAGTTCATAAGTTTGACCGAGAGTTGACTTTGATGATATCAGGTTCATATTGTGGTTTCGGGAATTTGGATAGCATTGTCATGTCATTTAGGACTTGTGTGCAAATTTTGAATTCATTCCGGGTTGATTTGATATGTTTCGGCACGGGTTTTGGAAGTTAAAAGATCAAAGTTCATTCAAGTTCGAATTGAGGTGGGATTCGTTGTTTTGACATTGTTATGTGTGATTTTAGGCGTCGAGTGGGTCCGTGTTATGTTAAGGGACTTGTTGGTATATTTGGACGGGCTCCCGAGTGGCTCAGGTAAGGTGCGAACGTGTTTCGGATCATTTTCCTTCATTTGGGCCTTGCTGGTGTGTTCTGGTTTCTGGTGCATGGATTGTTCTTCGCAATCGCGGATTATTAGATGTGATCGTGTATGTGAAGATCTGGAGTTGAATAGTTCCTTCTTCGCATTCGCGAGTAGCTTTACGCGATCGTGAAGGTTTTTGGAGATTGGGCATCGTGTTCTCATGTTTCAGATCGCGTTCGCATAGTGATGAGTTGAGAAGCTGGGGATAGAGAATTTCTTCAACCTGTTTGTGTAATATTAGACGCGTTCGCGAAGGTGTGAGGTAGTGTTGTTTGCATTTGCTTGAGTTATAATGCGATCGCATAGTGCTTTTGTTAGAGGCAGTGTTGCTTCTTCTTCGTGATCGCGATAGTATTTCCGCGATCGCTATTCATTAATTTGCCCAGTGATTATAAAGTACTCTATTTCAGTGGTTTCGGCCATTTTTGCATATTTGGAGCTATGGAGCTCGGATTAGAGCGATTTTCACCATGTGGTTTGGGGTAAGTATTCTCTACTCATTTTTGATTTTATATCATGAATCTATCTTCGTTTTTGGCATTTGATCGAAGGTTTCAAAAGAGAAATTGGGGGTTTTTGTCTAAACTTCATAAAGCGAATTTTTGAGTTTTGAACATCGATCGATTCGGAGTAGGATTTGGATGGAACTAGTATGGTTTGACTCGTAATTGAATGAGTTGTCGGATTTTATGAGTTTTGTCGGGTTCCGAGGTGTGGGTCCGTGTTGGACTTTTCTGTTGATTTTGAGCTTTTGATTGAAGATTCGATCTTTATCAATTGGGTTTGTTTCCTTTGGAGTTATTTGATGTATTTGAGTTGCTTTTAGCTACTTTCGAGCCGTTCGGAGGTCAGTACGCACGGGATGGAAATTTGGAGCATCAATTGGCTTGCTCGGTATTGGATTTGGCTTGTACGTGATAAGTAACACTTTAAAACTTGGAGCTGAGGGTATGACCCCTGATTATACGTATTATGTGATCTGGTTGGAGGTGACGCACATGCTAGGTGACAGGCATGTGGGCGTGCACCATAATAATTGTGACTCAATCGATTCTGCAGATCTGTGTAGTCAATTAACTTGTATTTTTTCATGTTTTCCATGTGTTAGAGAAACTAAGTGTAACCCATGCTAGAAATCATGCTTAGGCATATGTTGGTATTATTGGGACCCAGTGAGCTCATTTCAGCTTTCTAACTTGCCTGTCCAATATCGCCACTGACTCCTCAACAAAAGATAGATCCTTGTCCAACAGGGCTGAACTGAAATCCAACACGTGCGACAAATCACAGTGACACCTCCGGAGCATTAAAACATGAAAAACCGGATGAACTCCTGCCAAGCTGGGAGGTAAGGCAAGCTCATAAGAAACATCCCCAACACGTCTCAATATCTCAAAAGGACCAATAAACCTCGAACTCAACTTTCCTTTCTTCCCAAATCTCATAATGCCCTTTATAGGCAAAACTCAATGCAGAACCCGCTCTCCAACCATATAGGAAACATCACGAACCTTCCGGTCCGTGTAACTCTTCTGTCTGGACTGGGCTGTATGGAGTCCATCCTGAATCACCTTAACCTTCTCCAAAGCATCCTGAACCAAATCTGTGCCCAATAATCTGGCCTCACCCGGCTCAAACCCACCCACCGAGGATCTACATCGCCTACCATATAAAGCCTCATACGGTGCCATCTGAATGTTGGACAGATAGTTGTTGTTATAAGCAAATTCTGCCAGTGGCATGAATTTATCCCAACACCCTCCAAACTCAATCACACACGCACAGAGCATATCCTCAAAAATCTGAATAGTGCGCTCGGACTGTCCGTTCGTCTGAGGGTGAAATGTTGTACTCAACTCCACCCGAGTACCCAACTCATGCTGAACGACCCTCTAGAACTGTGATGTGAACTGAGTACCCCTATCTGAAATGATGGAAACTGGAATACCATGCAGACGAACAATCTCCCAGATATAAATCTCCGCCAACCGCTCCGAAGAATATGTAGTACACACAGGAATGAAGTGCGCGGAGTCGGTCAGCCGATCCACAATCACCCAAATGGCATCGATCTTCCTCAAAGTCCATGGGAGCCCAACTACAAAGTCCATGGTGATCCGCTCCCACTTTCACTCCGGGATCTCTATCTGCTGAAGCAACCCACCCGGTCTCTGGTACTCATACTTTACCTGCTGACAATTGAGACACTGAGCTATAAACCCAACTATATCTTTCTTCATCCGCCTCGACCAATAGTGCTGCCTCAAATCCTGGTACATCTTCGCGTCCCCCGGATGAATGGAATACCGCGAACTATGGGCCTCATCTAGAATCAACTCCCGAAGCCCATCAATATTGGTACACTAATCCGACCATGCATCCTCAATACCCCATCCTCACCAATAGTCACATTTCTGGAATCACCGTGCTGGACCTTGTTCTTGAGGACGAGCAAATGGGGGTCATCAAATTGACGCTCCTTAATGCGATCAAATAAGGAAGACCGAGAAACCACGCAAGCTAGAACCTGACTGGGCTCCGAAAGATTCAATCTCACAAACTGGCTGGCTAAGGCCTGCATGTCAACTGCAAGAGGTCTCCCCCTAACTAGAATATATACCACACTCCCCATACTCGCCGCCTTCCTACTCAAGGCATCGGCCACCACATTGGCCTTTCCCGGATGGTACAAAATGGTAATATCATAATCCTTTAGCAACTCCAACCATCTTCGCTGCCTTAAATTAAGATCCTTCTTTTTGAACAAGTGCTGGAGGCTACGATAATCAGTAAACACCTCACAAGACACACCATACAAATAATGCCTCCAAATAATAAAATAAGAAGAAGTTCTTACTCACAAACGGAAAATGGCGTGAGATAGGCTGATAAACAAAGTTCTAAGCCAGAACCAGTTGGGGTTCCCTTGAGAAAATCTCAAGGATCCAAGAAATCGAAGTGCCATGGCGTGTGGAAGACCAGGTCCAGTCGGAGAAGACATTGAAACATCGTAGGAGGGGTTCACGCCGGTGGCGGAGTTTTAGGGTTAGGGTTAGTTCTCAGAGAGAATTTGGAGAGGAAGAGATTCAAGGGCGATGCAAATGAGAGAATGGGGTAGGGTTTAGGGGGTCGTTGGATTTAAAAAGGAAAGAAATAATGTGGATCGTTGATCTGGGAGATCAATGGTCGAGATTAAATGGGGTAGGTGGGTTCCGGGTTTGGATATGGTTGATAGGGTGTGGGTCAGTTTTTTTAAATTGTAAAATTGGGCTGGGAGTTGGGGTCCGATTTGGCTATAATTGAAAGCCAATTTGGCTATAATTTAAATAGCCAGTATTTTTACTATTTAATTTATAAATAATAGTAGATAATTTCTAAAAAATAATTTAAAATGCTAAAATGATTTATAATACATAATTAGAAATTTAAAAATACAGGATCTAATTTTATGCATATAAAACATAATTAAATCTTAAAAGGGCTAATATTGCAATTGTGTGCAATTTAGCTTTAAAAATACTAAATGTAATTATAAAAATATATAAAAATTACATTAGCCATATTTTGGCATAAATATATAAATCCAATAAATGAATTATTAAAACAGTAATTTTGGAAATAATTATTGGGGATTTTATAGATTAAAAGGGAAAAAATAAATCAATTTAAAACCTTAAAATTATAAAAAAATAATAATAAAAACCTTGGACATGCTTATATATGTTATTTTGAAGGTATTTTTTATATTGAAAATATGTAGGAAAAATTGGGTATCAACACTAACAACTTCAAATAAAACATGTAAGAGTAAATCTAACCATGGAGGATATAATATAATAGGGAAACTTCAATTAGATGCATGAAAGAAGCCTAAGAGTCTAAACTGGTCAAATTTCCACAAATAAGGCCATGTACATACTCATCACCTCATATACACGTCGTTCACGTAATTTAGATAGTACAATCAAACCAATCTCTACGGGGTAGTTCCCCCACACAAAGTTAGGCAGGATATTTACCTTAACTAGGCCAAATCAACTCTCGAAAATAGTTTTTCCCCTAAATTTCACCTCCATACGGCTCAAATCTAACCAAAAATGACTTAATATCATCAAACAATGCAAGGGAAACCAATTACGATAGATAAAGCTATGATCTTTACATAATTTCCCAAAAGTCAACCCCAAGCCCGCCCGGTCAAAACTCGGGTCCAACGGTAGATTATGACTATCCATAATCCCGCAAGCCCATGTATGTATTTTATTTTCAAAGCCGAGTCCATATAGACTCTCAAAACTTTGACAGTTTTAATTTTTTAAAACTTTGGCAAAAATTCCCAAATTTCCTCTTTGATTCTCATAAATTTGATGTTAAATTTAATATATAATCATGAAATATAGTTGAAAATTAATTAGAACCATTTACCCAATGATTGATGAAAATTCCCTCTCCAAATCACCTCCTACCGAGTTGCAAATGTGGCATTTGCGACCAAAACTTTTCAGTTGCGGATATATGCAATTGAGATCACATGCTCGCAATCTCGACAAGAAGTAGTTCGCAATTGCAACAAAAAGTTCGCAATTGCGAAGTACCAACACCAGCAATCCCAAACTTTATCGAAATGATCTGAAACCACCCCAAAACTCATTCGGAACCTTCCGAACACAAATCATATATGCATTTTAATCATAAAACATGCTACGAACCTACTCGCACACTCAAAATACTGAAAAGAGGTCATCTTGACCCGATATTGACCATGGTCAAACTTCAATTTTCTTAACTTAACTAGTCTCTCAACTAATTATCCAAAACACACCCAAGTCCCTCGCAACCTTGTCAAAACATATCAACAAGTCCCAAAACATAACACAGACCTACTTGTGGCCTCAAATCCCGCAACATAACATAAAAACCACGAATTGTACCTCAATTCAAGCTTAATGAACTATTTTAAATTTTCAAACTTATGCCGAACACCTCTAAACAACTCGAAATCACCTCAAAGTTTGCACACAAGTTTCAAATGACACAATGAACATATTCAAACTTCCGAAATAATAATCCGAGCCCGATAACTCCGAAGTTAACTCCCGATCAAACCTATGAACTTTCCAAACCTTCAAATTGCCAACTTTCGTCAAATAGTGCCAAAACCTTCTAGAAATATCTAAATGCAAATCCGGGCATACGTCCAAGTTCAAAATCATCCTTCGGACCTAGCGGAACCATAAAAACTTTGATGCTAGACCAAATTCACAAAACTCAAACACGGTCAACCCTTTCAACTTAAAACTTCCATATTGAGAATCATTATTCTAAATCAATCCTGAACCATTTGAAAACCAAAACTGACAATACACACAAGTCATAAATACACCATATGAAGCTACTCATGACCTCAAACCATCAAATGGAATGCAAATGCTTAAAAACCGACCAAATCGTTACATATTAAGGGGTGTTAATCGGTTAGTTGGGTATGGTTTTGACAATTTTCGATTTAGTTTTTTGGTATGTACACATGGGAAGAACATTACATGATGGTCTTCTGAGGCGAATCAAAATGCAATGTGGACTTAAAGCTATGATTTAGGGGCATTTGCATCTATACTTGCTTTTTGGGTCATGTTTTAACTTGTGCCCGTTTTGTAAAAAAAATTGCAAGCGTACCTACTTTTTCGCGTTTTAGCGTACGGGACTGAAGTAGCAAAGGCAATCGCGCAAAACTTCAGCATTCTAGTAGACAGGCCTGAAGTAGCAAGTGTGTTGAACCACGTGTGCTAAAGTTTTTGTTTGTAATTGCTGAATTTAAGCATAGTAGCTGAAGTTTTGTTCTCTATTTGTTGATGTTTTTGTTTATAATTGCTGAACTTAAGCATAGTAGCTGAAGTTTTGTTCTCTATTTGCTGAAGTTTTTGTTTGTAATTGCACTAAATAAGATAAAGTTTTTTTGTTCTGGATTCATTGGTTTTGTCATTAATCTTTTTCAAAAATTTCAGCAGAAGATGCTGAAGTTATTTAATTCATTTATAAAAACTTCAGCACTAAATAAGCTGAAGTTTTTTGTCCTGGATAAGCTTTTTCAAAAACTTCAGCAGAAGATGCTGAAATTATTTAGTTCATTTGTAAAAACTTCAGCACTAAAAGCTGAAGTTTTTTTTGTCCTGGATTCATTAGTTTTGTTATAAAGTTTTTTCAAAATCTTCAGCAGAAGATGCTGAAGTTATTTAGTTCATTTTAAAAACTTCAGCACTATATAAGCTGAAGTTTTTGAAAAAGCTTTCTAACATACTAGATAAATAATCAAATTTCCAACAGTATCTAAATCATAAATTTTGGAAACAATAAACGTGAAAAGAACAGAATTATCATTGTCTACTAACTTACGTATGTGGAAATATTCACAAATTATTGTCTACTAACTTACATAATTATTTATAATTTATTTTTAAATAATCTGATAAACATATTTATGGCAATCATCCCATGAACTGAAGTTTCATTGCATCACCAACAGAAGAAGAAGAAGAAGAAGAAGAAGAAGAAGAAGAAGAAGAAGAAGAAGAAGAAGAAGAAGAAGAAGAAGAAGAAGACGAAGGAGGAGAAAGGGGACTGAAATTATTTAAAAAATAGGTACAAATTAAAACTTTTTAAAAAATAGGTATAGGTTTAATGGGGGCGACCAAATAGAGCGTCTGGTGCAATTTTGATGATGATTTAGATGATACAGCCATCACCTTGAATGCATGTGGATCTCAATGTCTCACAAATATATGATGGGCTTTCAACCAATCGCTTCATATTTTTTAAATTATTTTTACTGTTGTAGGATTTTCCAATCGTCATAAAATATTTTCTTTTTATATATTTTATTCCATGTGAATTTTAAAATTATTATCCTAAGAACAAACCTAATTAAATTCGGTACTACTATTAGATTTTCCTCTTTTTGATTTAGTTTGATCGATTTTAATTTGGTAATAGTGTTTTACATAATTAATGAACACCCCTAACCAGCACTGCATGCATTAGTGCAACACTCATGCATTAATGTTGTAGTTAAAGACAGATTCATAACTTTAATTTAATTGGTTCAATCTTTAAAGTCGTAGCATTAAATTTATCATACTTTTGAAATTATGGGTTAAACATATAGTATTTATTGAAATTCAGTGATTTTTCACACATTTATTCGTATTTGTGTCGAATATATTCACTTGAACTCGTAACTAATAAATTACATCCACCATTTATGGTAATCTGATCTATGCGCAAGTGCAAGGACACCTACGAGTGCAAGGATATATGTAGTATTCCCTCCGTTTCAATTAAGATGACATATTTCGCTATCGAGAGTCAAATTACGTGAAGTTTTACCAATATTTTAAAATATATTTTGTTATTCATATTGACATGAGAAAAATTGTAACTTATAGTACTTTTCGTGTATTTTTTTGTATATCTAAATTTTAATTTTAAAATACTAAGTTGAATTAATTTAATTTAGCTTTAAAGTTTAGTTAAATCAATTCTTGATAAGCGAAATGTCGTCTAAATTGAAAATGGGGGAATATTTCACATGCACTAATCCGTGCTCTAGTTCACATGTCTCCTCTTTTCTTAGTTACCAAGTACAATAGCCCACCACCTTTGTGAAGTATGCGTCAATTATTTAGTACATTGCTACTTTGATAATGACCCTTCGGTCCTTTTTCTTCTAAAAATATTGAAAAGAGGTTGGTGGGTATGTAGTTTTTTGTGTATGTGGTTGGTGGAGTCCGGAACCGAAATGTTGTCTTTCTGGATTCAAAACACCATTTTAGGTGTAAAAAAAAGTTATCAAAATATGTAAAATGCGGTTTTGAACCTCGAAAACCACATTTTACACAAACGCGGTTTACATATTTTAAAATTGTGACATCGCACTAATCTATGATAGTGTTGAGAAATAATGGAGGAAGTCCTAATCCAGAAAAATAATTGTGATATCATATTTTAAAATATTGTACCGTATGAATAAGTTGTTTTTGTTGTTAACAACTTCAAGGATATTTAAATTTTCTACTTTGTCTTTAATGAAATAATTGCAACCACATTAAATATTTATGGTTTGTTTTAGGTCATAAAATTCAAAGGTTTTATTTCATTCTCAAATATAATACTGAGTCAAACACCACCACATACAGTAGAAATATTTAAATTTAGCTAAGCCAAATACTTCATCCGTCTCAAATTATCTGTCATGATTTCTAAAAATAGTCGTCTAAATTTATTTATCATTTTAGAAGTTCAAGACTAAATTAATTATTTTTTTCCTATTTTACCTTTAATATTAATTATTTTCTGACTACAAATATCTCAATTATGAGTAAACATTAAATGAAGAGAGATTATATTTTAGGGTATAAATAAGGGTAAAAATAGTATAAAAAATTCTTATATTTAATATTTTTTAAGGGGCGTGTAAAATAGAAACATGATAGACACTTTAAGACAGGGGGATTATTAGACTCTTACGCTAAAAGTCAGTTATCCACAATTATTTAAAACGAGCGTGGACTAAAGTAGCCTATAAAATATAGTGAATGACATATTACGAGTCGTAAATTACACAAAAAAATTACAGTATACAATTATTATGTGTATATATATAAAGTAAACTTCAAAAGATATTATCACTTTTTTATATCTAAAAACTATGCTAAAAGTGACATGAAATATTGAGGACCATGATATATTATGTTACGTTTAGTATTGCGATACATAATAATATATCAATTTTAATTTCTTAAATTTCGTCTTCAATTAGACACACTAATATTTATTTTTCACAAAAGAAATGGAAAAGTAAAAAATGCTGGTAAAGATTGTACAAATAATCTCCCAATGTACCACAGTTGTACACCCACGCCCTTAAATCAATTCTTGATAAGCGAAATGTCATCTAAATTGAAACTAGCGGAATATTTCACATGCACTAATCCGTGCACTAGTTCACATGCACTAATCCGTGATGCCTGTGAACTCCTGTTTTGAGGTCTCTGTATGGGTCCAAATTTAAACAATCACGATCGTTAACGAGTGTGACGAATGACGAGATCCTCGAAGTTCGACATCTTGCAGAGGACGGCCTTAAGGCAAATAAGAGGTCGTACGACCTTTGCAGTAGGGTAGGCCCATTAGGGGACCTTAGGAATATTCTTTCGAATATTCCCTATAACTTGTCTTTTAGATCTTAGAAGGGTTTGATCCCTTATATATAGAGAGCGTAAAACAACCTTTGAGGGCTCTCTAGACATCTTTCCTAACTCATAATACTTGCTGTAAACTCACTTACATGAACAATTGACTAGGTGATTATTTAAGTTTTCTTTTCCAAGAGATAAAGAGTTCTTATTCTCTACATTCTCCTGGTCTATTTTTTGTTCTAGAGATTATTATGCTTAGCTAAGATTTACCCCTTCATTTTCTTTGATTGATTTATTCAAAAAGGTTCCGATATCTTTTGAGTCAAACAATTTGGCGCCATCTGTGGGGATTTCTATAGCTGAGATCTTAGTTTCATCTAGATTCTTGGAAGAAATAATCACCTCTTCTTAGCCTAAAAAAGGCCAACAATGGCGGAAAAGGGAGAAACAAGGCTAAAGACGATAGTAGGTGTCACGAACAACCTCCTGAATTCCCTCAACGAAGCCGGTGGGGAAGACAACGAAAACGCAACGCCAAGTGCTACACTTGAGGGAGAGATTCCCCACCCTCCCGTACGAGGGCCTAACTGTTTCACGCGAAAGGGAAACCTCAACATCCGCAGTAGGAGAAGCACACCGGCCGTGAGAAGGATATTAGAAGAATGGTTGACAAACACCTTGAGCAATATACTCGAGAAACCCGTTCAAAGGGATATCGAAGGCACAATACCCGCAGAAACCACAGCTTTCGCTGATGAGCCAGAAACTCCACGAACAGGTAACACTCATAATGTCATGGATACAGGCAACGATGCACTTGCGGCCATCTTAAAGAAAATGGAAGAGATGGAAAATGAGAACAAAACACTCTGTGACCAGATGAAAGAGCATCAGGAAAGGGTTGATAAAATACAGGGCGCTCCGAAGTTGCTACCAAAATGTGATGTAGGCCGATTCGTCGAACAACCCTACAGCGAAGGCCACTCTATTCCGAAAACCTTCAAAATGCTTCCATATTTGAAAATATATGATGCCACCACGAACAAAAAGAATCACTTAATCTATTACGTTACAGCAGTAAAAGGTAACGATCTATCGAAAGAACAGGTGTCGTCAGTGCTGTTGAAAATGTTCAGCGAAACTCTGACAGGGAGAGCGTTGACATGGTATTCCCAACTACCAACGCGATCGATATCAACGTTCGAAGAAATGGTAGATAAGTTTGTCACCGCTCACGCGGGAGCGAAAAAGGCAGAAGTTAGGGTAAATGATATCTTCGCCGTCAGGCAGATGACGAGCGAGGGACTTTGGGATTTCCTAGCCTAATTCAACAGGGTAAGCATGAGCCTACCAAACATGTCAGAAGGGATGGCGGTAGCAGCCTTCCAAAATGGGTTAAATAGAAACGGGTCAAAAGCAACCAAAAAGCTACTAAGTAGACTCATGAAGTACCCCCCACCACATGGGAAGTGATCCATATTGCCTATTGCGCCGAAGTGAGGGCAAATGAGGATGACCTGAACGGTCCGATCCAGTGACTAACATCGGTCCAAATTGAAGCAAGGAGAGATCGCCGCAACGATGGCCGAATGGACCAACTACCCCGTATCAATCGATAAAGGCACCAGCCCTATATCCGAACATCCAACCCACCTCCTCCGTGACATGCAGATGTTGAACCTCGACACACCGCACTACCCCGAAATGAAAGAGGTATGCCTCTATTGTTATCTGCTCATAACTTTTGTGTTTCTTCTTCAGAAATAGTGTACGCACTGGAAAAGCTCGGCACAAAGGTGCAGTGGCCGCAAAAGATGAAGTCAGATCCGAGCACCCGTAGATCGAACGTTCTATATGAATTTAACCAGGAAAGGAGGCACAAGATCGAGGACTGCATAGGTCTACGACAGGAAGTGGTAAGAATGCTAAATCAGGGACACCTGAAAGAACTGCTAAGCGACCGAGGACGAGTCAACTTTGCTCGTAGGCGCGATCAACCTCAGGGACCCCTAAAACCATCGTCGCCAGCTCGTACCATACAAATGATCATTGGCGGTGGCGACAATACGATAATCAACCACGTGAAGCTCACCACCACACACAAACTCAAATGGACAGTCACCCACGAACGGTATGATGACCTCGAAGATAGTATCATCTTTGATAAGTCGGATACCAACAGTTTGTCTTTCCCTCACTATGATGCTTTGGTTATAACTTTACGCATCGCGGATACCGACATAAAGAGAATAATGGTGGATGACGAAAGCGACACGTGTATTATTCACCCACGAGTTCTCAAGAAGATGAGGCTCGAGGATAAAATAGTACCGCATTGCATAACACTAACGGTTTTTAATAATTTAGTGGAGCGAACCTCTAGAGAGATAGTGCTACCCATTCTGGCAGGAGGAGTCACCCTGGAGACGACGTTCCACGTCATGAACCAGGAGACAGCCTACAACGTCATCATAGGGCATCCATTGCGCCATGCGAGCCATCCCGTCAAGTTTCTATCAAATAATTAAATTTCCTACCCCATGGGGGATATTTAGCATCCGAGGCAAGCAATGCACTACCCAAGAATGCTATCGGATCGCCCAAGATTGCAAACACCAAACCACTAAAAGGGGCAAGTGCAAAAGCATAGCAATCAGCCATATTGGGAACCAAACCCGACATACAAATAGAGTCCATTAAAGACCAGGATGTCGTAGAAGCTTGCAAGGGAACCGTAGAAGATCTCGACCCCATCCAACTGGACAACACAGATAGCGCAAAAAGGCCAATATCGGACACAACCTCTCAGAACCAGGTAAGTATCATGAGTTCTTAACTAACAACATCGATTTGTTTGCCTTTTCCTATTCAGATATGCCAGGAATCCTAAGGGACATCGCCACACACAGGCTGAATGTCGATCCTCTTTACCCGCCAGTACGACAAATGAGGAGAAAGTTCAATGCCACCATCAATGAGGCGGTCAACGAAGAAGTTGATAAATTACTCGCTAATGGTTCCATCTGAAAATTGAAATATCCCCAATGGGTCGCCAATGTGGTCATGGTCAAAAAGAAGAACGGGAAATGGCGGATGTGTGTCGACTTCACCGACCTGAACAAATCATGCCCGAAAGATTCCTTTCTGTTACCACATATCAACCAGCTCATTGACGCAACGGCGGGACACGAACTACTGAGCTTCTTAGACGTCTACTCTGGTGACAACTAAATTCTAATGGCTGAAGAAGACCAAGAAAAGACCACTTTCATCACTCACCGAGGAACGTACTACTACAAGGTAATGCCGTTCGGACTCAAGAATGCAAGGGTGACGTATTAAAAGTTAGTCACAAAGATGTTCAAAGAACAACTCGGTAAAACCATGGAGGTTTACCTCAACGACATGCTAGTAAAGTCAAAAAAGAAAGAGGATCACATTGGCCATCTAAAGGAAGCCTTCGAGATATTGAGGTAATACGGAATGAAACTAAATCCCGAAAAGTGCACCTTCGGCATAACTTCAGGAAAGTTCCTTGGTTTTCTGGTGTCACAAAGGGGTATCGAGGTCAACCCGGATCAGATCAGGGTCATCGAAGAAATACCGGAGACATTGACCAGCAAGAAGCAGGTGCAGAAATTAACAGGACGAATAGCCGCCTTTCAAGGTTCATTTCACGATCATTGGACAGATGCCATAAATTCTTCAATGTGCTAAGGAAAGACCACGGACTATAGTGGAATTCAGAATGTGTCGACGCCCTGAGAAAGCTGAAAGTGTATCTATCTTCGCCACCACTGCTCGTCAAGGCAGACCCGGGTGAATGCCTACTAGTGTACCTAGCAGTCTCCGAAGTCGCGGTAAGTGCAGTCTTGATCCACGAAAACAAAGGTACTCAATCTCCGATTTACTATACCAGCAAAACCTTAATTGATGCCGAAACAAGGTACCCTCAGTTTGAGAAACTAGCTTTGGCATTAGTCGTAGCTTTACGAAAGCTTAGACCATATACCTTCCCCCTTAGGGGCATCCTGCACAAACCCTAACTATCGGGTAGATTGGCCAAATGGGCCATAGAATTAAGCGAGCACGACATAATATAACAACCACGAACTATTATTAAGTCGTAGGTGCTCGCCGATTTTGTCACTGATTTCAGCGCGAAAATATTGCCTGAAGTAGAGCAGGAGGCGCTCCACACTTCCACACATTCTGACCTCTAGGTCCTCTACACTGACGGCGCATTTAATGCATCGGGACTGGGACTCGTCCTCGAGGTTCCTACGGGCGAAGTAATTTTCCAATCCATACGATGCCCCAAGATGACTAGCAACGAGGCCGAGTATGAAGCTGTGATTGCAGCATTGAAATTACCCCTCAAATATGGCGCTCGATGACTCGTCCTCCATTGCGACTCTCAACTCGTGGTGAACCGAGTCACTGAGACTTTCGAAATAAAAGAACAAAGACTACAAAAGTACCAATCAGAAATTCACAAACTGCTGCCAGAATTCGATGAGTGCCGCCTCGACCAAATACCGAGGGCACAGAATATCGAAGTAGACGACCTCGCCAAGCTAGCAACAGCCACCAAAAATATCAACAAGGAAACCTTGTTCACTCTTCTCCATTCCGCAATAGACCAAGTCGAGGTACATTCTGTGAACCTAACTTGGGACTGATGCAACCGTCTCGTAACATATTTGGAGGATGGAATGCTCCCACAAGATAAGAAAGAAGCCAAAAAGCTTTGAATACAGGCAACCAGATACAGCCTCGTATATTGTGATCTCTACAAGAGAGTGTTCGGCGGCCCCCTGGCCAAATATCTTGGGCCAAATCAAACAAGGGGAGTACTGGAAGAAGTACATGAAGGGCATTGTGGCACCCACACGAGAAACCACGCCCTTGTTCGATGCCTCATTCGCGTCGGATACTACTGGCCCACCATGAAAAAAGAAGTTGCGGACTACGTCAGAAAGTGTGAATAGTGTCAAAAGTACTCCCCTATGATAAACCAAGTAGGGGAACTCATGCATTTCCGTCATTTCGACATGGCCATTCATAAAGTAGGGGATGGATATTGTCGGACCCCTCCCGGCAGGACGAGGTAAGGTACGCTTCCTTTTGGTTTTAACTGATTACTTTTCTAAATGGGTGGAAGCAGGTGCATACACTCAAATACGTGAGCAAGAGGTCATCGCGTTCATATGGAAAAATATAAGATGCCACTTCGGCATCCCTAAAGAAATCAGTTGTGACAACGGACCTCAATTCTCAGAAAGAAAACGACCGCGTTTTATGAAAAATGGCACATCAAACGAATACTCTCCACACCATATCATCCCGCCATCAATGGCCAAGCCGAATCCTCCAATAAAGTAATACTAAATATATTGAAAAAGAAGCTCGAGGATGCCAAAGGGCTATGGCCTGAACTACTACCAGAAGTACTATAGGCATACCGCACTACGCCAAAAACTAGCACAGGCGAGACGCCATATTCACTAGCCTACGGGACTGACGCAGTTATACCCGTCGAAGTCGGAGAACCTAGCTTGAGATACTCCAACGAAAGCGGACTAAACAATGATGAAAGTAGGCTACAAGATCTGGATAAAGTCGAGGAATGAAGGGACATGGCCCACATAAGAATGTTAGCCCAAAAGCAACAAGTAGAAAAGTATTACAACAAGAAGGACAAAGTGCGACCGCTCAAGGTCGGAGATTACGTCCTCAAAGCTAAAACACAAACAGCGAAAGACCCTAATGAGGGAAAACTGGGACAGACCATACAAAATCACGGCGGCCAAATGCACACGCAAGTATACGCAGTCGTCAAGTAATAAAGTGACTAAAAGTCGGATGTCGATCCCACGAGGATTTGTGATTAACTATTAACTAAATTAGACTATCCTAATTATCTAAACAAGAATTAAACCTAGAAGTATTTGATTATAAACTAATTAAATAAATAAATATAAATAATGAACTCTGAACAAAGGAAGAGTAGATTTTTATGTTATCAATGTAATGAAAACGATCTAGGTCATGGGCTATCTAATAATCTTATTGTATTCTTCAATTGAATTGACTAACTAATTTATCTAGTTTATTGGTGAAAAAGGTTAATATTTCTCATAAGAATCTGTCAAGTTCTTACTCGCCTATTCATGCTAACCTAACACCTATATGTCTATGGAGTTAGAACTGACAAGAATGCATTTATAGTTCCTGAAAATCAACCAAGCAAGGCAATTAGGTATATGTCTATCCTAACCGCGAATCCGTTCCCCGATGCCCAGGTTCAAGAACTTGCTCTATTCCATCCTATATGCAATCTAGAATTCCCACTTTCGAGTTCAACTCTAGATTCGTAGATAGTATTCAGTTGGTGATCAAGCGATCAAATAGTTAATCGCAAGATTGAATAAATAAACCAATATGACAAATCAATAAGGCAAAATCAATATCCGAATAACAATAGTCATGAAAGAACCACAACCCTAGAACGTGAATTAGCTCCACATTGACATGGTAGCAGAACAACAAATCATACAAAGAAACATAAAAATTAATAAGTTTGGTGAAAGAAAGATGAAACTCGGCCTCCACGGCGGCTCCTTGCTCTCCTTAGGTTGAATTCCCTTTAAAAGTATGTTAGATGACCTAAAAGAGGTGTTTTGGCTTATATATTGCGTACAAAAGTCGTGGGCCAAAGTTCTCCTAATCCTAGTCCGAATCTGCTTCGGGGATTGACGCTGGGGTGGATGCTTCGCATCCACCTCATCCTCCGCTTATCAGCTTTGCATGCTAAGGTGGATACGAATTCCTCCATCTCAGCTTTGCCCAGGTGCGGATGCTATGGGGATGCTATAGGCTGACTTCACTGCTAAGGGGCGTACCAAGTACCTTCCTCTTTTCCTCTAGTTGGAACATCTTTTCTTCATATTTTGCACTCCAAACACCCTAAATCATCACACACAACTCCGTTAGTCATAAAACCAATAATTAAACCATGTTGGGCATTTTTAACACCAAATAGCAACAAAAAACGGTTAAAATATGGGTAAAGTAATATCAAAACTGTCACACCTCCTTTTTCCGCCCCCGCAAGGGGTGAAGGAGTTTTTCCAATTAAAGGACAATCAAAACGGGATTTGTTTATTTATTTCAGAGTCGCCACTTGGGAGATTTAGGGTGTCCCAAGTCACCAATTTAATCCCGAATTAAGGAAAAGAATGACTCTGTATTACAGTCCGCGAACCAGAAATCCGGATAAGGAATTCTGTTAACCCGGGAGAAGGTGTTAGGCATTCCCGAGTTCCGTGGTTCTAGCACGGTCGCTCAACTGTCATATTCGGCTTGTTTATCTGATTTTATAATTATGAGCTCATGTGCGAGTTTTAAATTTTAACCGCTTTTGTCATTATTATTATTTTTTTTTTCTTTATCAAGAATTGCAACGTTGTGGAAATACATCTCGAACCACGTCACATCAATGCACCCGTGGTTGTTGGCACATTTCAACTCCGTTGAGATTTGGATTTGGGTCACATAAATGTGCACCCGAGTTTAAGAAAATTAAATTATTAAAGGCGCGCCTAAAGCGACTAGCGTATCCTTTACTTTGGGTAGGGCCGTGAAATTTTGCTAAACGGTCCATCCCGAAATCTAAGCAATTTTAAAGCAAAATTTTACTGAGGGCCCCGCAATTTTGTATTTTTATTCGGCGAGGCTCATCTCATTCTTATTTTTTAAAAGGAATTTGCAACGTCATGGACGTGCACCTCGAACCACGTCACCATCAATGTACCCGTGACTAGAGACACATTTTAACTTCGTTGAAATTTGGATTTGGGTCACATAAATGTGCACCCGAATTTAAGAAATTAAGATAATTAGCGCGTCCTAAAGAAACTAACGTGTTGTTATTTTAGGAAAGACCGTGAAGATTCACTAAACGGCCAACTCCAAAGTCTAACAAATGGTTATGTAATTATTGAGGGCCCCAGCGATGTGTAATTTATTTGGCGAGGCGCGCCTCATTTTATTTTAAAAGGTCGTCCTATAATGGCTATGTTTTCTATTAAGTTTGTCTCTAATAACGGAGGGAGAAAAAGGGTCCAACTTTGTTTACATGCTTACTACCTGGTTACACTATCCTACATACATTCGGCATTTGAGAGACAGAAATGTAGAAATGAGAACATATAATCAAACATATTATTGCGAGTTAGATTAGGCGGTTCGATAATTGAGATAGCTTAAATTGTCCAGTAGTTAATTACCTAAGGCCTGTCGTGCTTTTGAAACCGGTTGTTTAATAAGCAAATCGAAATAACAATATGTTAAGGAACACACCATCAATCCCTTCCTTTAACTATAAGCAAAACATGGAGTTCATCAACTAAACGACATGTATAAATGTTCAGCTACACCACAGCTAACTACATAGTTCTAGGAGAGAAAGTGAACTATCATACAGACAACCAATTTTCAGTACATTTCTAAAGCTAATTCAAAATAACTTCAACTCTTCAAGTTTTCTTTGTATTCATGCTTCAAATTTCAGCTTACATTGACAATGTATCAGTTGCGTACCTGGTACTGAAAGCCAAAAGAAGAAAAGGAGTGATCAGTGCAGCAGTAGCATTTACAGCAACAACAACAATAGAAACCAGCAATCAACAGCAACAAAACCCAGCAACAGATTTTTTAAAACCCAAGCAAGAAATTCAGTTTGCAGCCCAGCAATACCAAAACAAATATAGGCAAAGCAGGGATGGAACCAGATGCAAGAAAGCAGTAACCTCTGGAAATTATGTTCAAATTTCAGCACAATCTCACTCTGTATCACTCTGAAGATAGACTGCCCTACTAAAAGTTGAAAGAGCAGCCTTGTTTTTTGCTTTTTCTTTTCTTTTTCCTCTCTGAAAAAAACTGACTGTCCAGCCCCCTTTTTTGTTCTAAATGAGCCTATTTATAATCAAAGCAGGCCAGGCCAGCTGCCTTGATGCCTTCAGCCTTTTATTCTGCCCATACCCCTTAATTCCCCATGCCTAAATGTCTTTTCTTGATGCCCACTATATTGCTCCCCATGCTTGTCCTATTTGTTTTAATCAAGAGTCATGGAAGGGGTTATAGTATTCATATACACCCATGCCCTCATGTTATGTACCCCACAGACAATTAAACTAAGTTTAACAAATGACCCCTAGGCAGACCTTAGCTTTACAACCTGTTAACATCCTACTAAACTCCCAAAATTACCCCTTAACTCTGGCATATTACTGTATTACTCTAAGCCTTACTTGTCTGAACTTACCAACTATATACGCTTGAACTTAGCACTGATTTCTAATTGATCTCCTAGATTTCTACAGCTATATCTAATTCCTAGCCTAAGTTCAACTCAAAATCAGATCATAAAGGGGTGTCAATCAAACCAAATGAGTTGGTCATATTGGGAGCCAAACCTGACCAACTCAGAGTCAAAATGCAAACAAGCAACAGCCCACAGGCTAAGATCAAAGCAGTAATGAACAGGCTTCCATGGCAAACTATGAAGATCATGGGGTTACTGAATGAATGAGCAATCTAGTTCAAAGACAGAACTGAACATATTCCACAGGTTCATTACAAGTTAGCATACAGATGTAGGGCTGGCAAACATACATGGAGGACATTAATGAACTACTATCCTGTTTCCTCTAATTTTAAACAGATTAATTGACGACACTTATTTAAACAACTATACAAGCTATAATAGACATCAAACAATCAATAAAACACACAAAACAAACTAAACAATACCTCAGGATTCACAGACTTGACAGAAAAATCAAAAACAAACCAAACTAAACATGAAAAATAGATAAAATTCATAGGAGAACAAAAGAAAGGGAAAAATTACCTCAGGGATTCGAAATCAAAACTGACCCAGGCTCGAACTCGGACTCGACCATTTTTGGGGTCGAATGGACCTTAATCGAGTGTTCTCAACTGAGAACACTTCGACTAAGGTCGATTAGACCCCACATCGTCTTTTAATTTGGACAGACCTCAACTTTTGGTCTTTTTAGGGTTCTTTGTGGTTCGATTTGGGATTCGTTCAGCTCCGGTCAGATTCGAATGGAACCAACGGCTTTTAGGGTGTGAGGGAGGTCAGGAGGTGTTATGGTATGAATTTGGGGTCCGTGGGTGTAGATCTGGTTTTTGCTCGAACCTTCGAACGAAGATTCGAGACGTTCGGGGAAGATTTGAAGTAAATGAGTGTGGATTTGGAGAGAGGGGGTCATGGTGATTCGGGGGTGTTAGTCTGGTGGTCATCGGCGTCGTGGTTGTCGGGTTTACGGTGGGGGAATCCTAAGGCGGCCAGGGTTTGTGAGGGTCGTCTCTGGGACGATGGTGAACAGTAGGTGAGGGGGTTTGGTTTTGGGGCGTGGGGTGAGGGATTGGGGTTCTTATATGGGGTGGGTGGTTCAATCCTGGCCGCTGGATCAATCAAGATCAAAGGCCAGGATTAGAGGGTTTAACCAACACGGCGTCGTTTGGTTTAAATAGGGGGTCGGTTCGAACTGGACAACGGGTCGGGTTTAGGGAATGAGTAAAGGGGACGGATTCTGGGCCGTTGGATCATGTAAGGTCGACGGCTGGGATCGATTGCCACAGAACGACGTCGTTCCAGTAATTATGGGAATGGACCGGGCACCAGGCGTTTGGACTGGGTCTGTGTCTTGGTTTTGGGCCTGAATTTTGGGCCCAATCCGAGTTTTTCTTTTTTCCAACTCTTTTCTTCTTTTAATTTAATTTAAACACAATTCCTAAAATTAAAAATAAAACTACAAAAATGTTAATAAACACTTACAATAATTAATACACAAGTTAAAACCTTAAAAACAAAATCACTCAAAGACAATAAATAGAATAAAAAGGTATATATATTTATGTATTTCTGATTTTTCCTTTTTAGGGCGAAATGATGGTTTAATTCCTAAATGCATGATTAAATCCTAAATATGCATGCACCATGTATTTTTATATTTTTCAATTAACTATAACAAGGGTAAACATTTACGGACAAAAATAATTACCAAAATGTCAAGCAAATTCTCAAAAATTGTACCCAAAGGAAAAATCGTTTTATTTTGAATTTTTTGGGAGTAATTCTTTCATAGGGCAAAAATCACGTGGTTACAGCTGCCCCTCTTTGTCCGAAGACACGAAGGGTTTTCGTGCAAAGATAAAGTGAGCGATTTTTGCCCATCCGAGTACTCCGTGTGAAGCATTTTTTGAAAAAGATTTAACCGAACCTTTGCTTCAAAGGTTTCCTACATATCCCTGGCTAGAAGGGAATCAGGTTAATGTAGTTCGGGAAGTTTTGGTAGCTGGGACTACCATGGGACTACAATGTTACTGCTGTTGCATGTTGTTATTACTGCTTACCGATCTCCTTATTACACCGTGCTTAAAAGAAAAATCAAGAAGCTAGGCTAGACTACGGATTACAAGATCCCATCTATCTTCCATTTGTTCTTGATGTCTTGCTTTCTTGTCGGCTTGTGCATCTTCCGCTGCTTTTCCTTCTCATAGACTTGGGGATGGCGCTGGCCTTTTGCTTTTCTGAATGCCAGTTCTCACTGTCTGGTTCGGTCCGCTGGGGATATGGCTTCCTTCATTAAGCTTTTGTTATGCTGGGAATAATTTGATGTTCAAAGGCTGCTTCTCTCGAGATTTGTCTTATCTTCCTTTTGGCTCATGCGCTTGAATTTGCGCTGGGATCTCTTGTTGCAACCTTCTGCTTTCCGATGAGTTGCTGGTTTCAAGACCTGAAATGTAAGGATTGAAAAATATCCCGCTTGTTATACAGGTGGGCGCCTATTTATCTAAAAACATGAAAATATTCCTTTCGTTATACAGGTGGGCGCTATTTATCTAAAACATGAAAATATTCCTCTAGTTATACAGGTGGGCGCCTATTTATCTAAAACATGAAAAGTATTCCTCTAGTTATACAAGTGGGCGCCTATTTATCTAAAGAACATGAAAGTATTACTCTCGTTATACAGGTGGGCGCCTATTTATCTAAAACATGAAAAGTATTCCTCTAGTTATACAGGTGGGCGCCTATCTATCTAAGACATGAAAGTATTCCTCTCGTTATACAGGTGGGTGCCTATTTATCTAAGACATAAAAAGTATTCCTCTAGTTATACAGGTGGGCGCCTATTTATCTAAAACATGAAAAGTATTCCTCTAGTTATACAGGTGGGCGCCTATTTATCTAAGACATAAAAGTATTCCTCTCGTTATACAGGTGGGCGCCTATTTATCTAAGACATGAAAAGTATTCCTCTAGTTATACAGGTGGGCGCCTATTTATCTAAGACATGAAAGTATTCCTCTCGTTATACAGGTGGGCGCCAATTTATCTAAGACATGAAAAGTATTCCTCTCGTTATACAGGTGGGCGCCTATTTATCTAAAACATGAAAAGTATTCCTCTAGTTATACAGGTGGGCGCATATTTATCTAAAACATGAAAATTATTCCTCTCGTTATACAAGTGGGCGCCTATTTATCTAAAACATGAAAATATTCCTCTCGTTATACAGGTGGACGCCTATTTATCTAAAACATGAAAAGTATTCCTCTAGTTATACAGGTGGGCGCCTATTTTTCTAAAAACATGAAAAGTATTCCTCTCGTTATACAGGTGGGCGCCTATTTATCTAAAACATGAAAAGTATTCCTCTAGTTATACAGGTGGACGCCTATTTATCTAAACACATGAAAAGTATTCCTCTCGTTATACAGGTGGGCGCCTATCTATCTAAAAACATGAAAGTATTCCTCTCGTTGTACAGGTGGGCGCCTATTTATCTAAAAAAACATGAAAATATTCCTCTCGTTATACAGGTGGGCGCCTATTTTATCTAAAACATGAAAAGTATTCCTCTAGTTATACAGGTGGGCGCCTATCTATCTAAGACATGAAAGTATTCCTCTCGTTATACAGGTGGGCGCCTATTTATTTAAGACATGAAAGTATTCATCTCGTTATACAGGTGGGCGCCTATTTATCTAAGACATGAAAAGTATTCCTCTAGTTATACAGGTGGACGCCTATTTATCTAAAAACATGAAAAAATTTTGAATTTGTTTCCTCGTTCCTCCGAGAAAATTTCCGACAACGGCAAAAACTTTTCTGCCCTAGTTTTGGTGACCTTCCTTGTGGTGTGTCTTTCTGCCATCATCAACCTTTATTTTCCTGTAGAAATCAAGAAAACCTTGTTAGTTCAAAACATGGTGAGTGATCATGTCACTCCAGCTGGGGGATGGTTTTTCCTTTCCCTATCCCTTGCTCTGCGTTCCCAAAACTGGTTGGGGATAACGTTACTTGCTGGGGATGATATTTCTGCTGGGGATGAATTTCCTTCTCTTCCTTCCCCACTCTGTGTTGTCCGACCCTCTACGAACTTGGTCGAAAATCTGTCGAGGATGCTTCTACATCTAGATGATCTGCTGGGGATAACACTGCAAACCGCTGAGCAACACTTCTGGGGAGAACACTGCTGAGGATAACTTTGCTGAGCAAAATATGTTATCTTACTCCTTCCAAGACTACTTCCTTTAAGTAGGATGTTTCATTCCTCTGCAAACTATTTCCTTTTGCAAAACTGGTCTTTCTCTTTTTTTTTCTTTTCTTTTTAAAACAAATCTTTCTTTAGTTTTTTATTTTCCTCCTTCGAAGACTACCTCCCTTAAAACTCGTTTTGCCTTTCCCTGAAAACTGTTGGGGATACCGATTTTCGCCAAACTCACGTTAGACTTCTCGAAAATTTTTGAAATGAACGAAAATTTTCTGCCCCAGTTTGACAATCTTTCTTGCGGCGCATCTTTCTGTCATCGGTAGCATTCCCTATCCCTGTTTCAAATCAAAGAAAATTTGGTCAGTTTAAAACGTGGTAGTTGGTTGTGATACTCCTGCTGGGGATGCCATAAACCATTCTCCATCTATGCGTTGTCTGTCCATCTTGAAGCGTGGGCTGATACCTTCCGACCTTCTTGACGATTCCTTATTCCCAAACCTCTTAACCGTTTTCCCGGTCTCCTTGTCTGACCTCACGCATTTTCATGACAGCTGATGTAACTTGAAGATCGTGCGTGTTCATTGATTAACCATTTTCTCTGTCTATTCGTGTCACTGAAACAACCTTTTCTGCTGGGGTATCCCTCTTCTTTTGTGGCATAGCTCGGAATCTGGCATTTCCACGACTTTTTAGTCTTATATGAATTTCCCAAATCATGCCCATTTCTCTCCGCGTTGTTCTTTCTTGATTTGTCCATGGGCCTCGGCCTTGAGGTCTATAACCTTTGATTTTGGCGGGGATATCCCTCTTGACACTCGTCCATCCTTTGGTCAATCTCCTTTTGCGGGGGATATCTTTCTTGACACTGGCCTCGCGCTTGTTCCTTGTTGACTATACCACTTGGATGTACTAGTCATATCTCGTCTTGCATAATTGGAAAGCTGATGGTAGATTTTGAAGTCATTTCTCACTTGTTCTGATCAAACAGACTCTATTGGGGAATTTTTCTATGAAAGGAGAAAGATAAACAAAAAGGGAAACGAATAAAAGACAAAGGAAAAAGATGACTCTTTAACAAGAGAAACTATAAATAAAAACCTATCAAACGCAGATACCAACTCTAATGGTCATGACATGCACATGTGGCCTATCCTCTGCCGTCAATCGTCTTTCAAGATCTTCATTTGGGCGATTCCCCATCTGATTCTTAATCTTATTCGACTTGTAGTGCCCGAAGGGTTTTCATTATCAAGCCTCTCTCATTTTGGTTTTTCTCTCAGTTTTCATCGCCTTATGGTGCCCGTGAAGATTTTCACCGATAAGACTCTCTCATTTGTCACTTTCCCGCTGGGGATTCGGAGTGTTGCCGATATGACTCTCTTTGCTGGGGATTCTTTCCGGCTATTAATTCATTTCCAATCCATGATCCTTTCTCTGTTGGGAAGCGGGGTGATATCCCCGACTTCCATTTGTATGACTTGGCATCTTTCTAAGACTGGTCATAAGGTCTTTCTTTGCACCGTAACGTGGGGTTTTGGATAGGGCTAGAAAGAAAGGGTATTAAAGGCTCAAAAACAAATCAATTTGGGGTTCAAAATTACAACCTTCGGAACCATATTTGTTTACAACAAGCGCAACCCTTGCCCCAGTTTCTTGCTTGGGGATTTTTTTTTTTTGTTACACTATGTTACACTATGCACACTGTGCACGTTATGCACACTATGACCGAGCTGTGAGGTGCCTACGTATCCTCTTTGAGGAATCAGGTCAAACGTAATTCCCAATTCCTTTTTTTCATTTACCTATTATATATTTTCTTTTCTTTTCTTTCTTTTTCTCATTTCTCCTTTTTCTTTTGTCGTTTTGTCGTTTTCTTTTCTTTCTTCTTCTTTTTTTTTCTTTTCTTTTTCTTTACCTTCCATGCTTGTGTTTTCTAACCTGTTGTTACCGATTCCGAATGAGGGGTATGAAAAGAAAAATAAATAAGGCTCAAAAGGGGTAACGAAGGATAAAGTGTTTAGGTAGCAGAACAAAATGTCTTCATCATTCCAGTCTTCAAAACATGCCAAGTGCAAACAACACAATTAAATAAAGATTTGTAGACTCTTCTGATGGTGCTGGACTTGACAATTATATTCACACATTTGCTTTTTCATTTGTCATCTCTAAAGCACTATTGGGCAACATTCTTACTCTCATTATTATGAACGACCCTCATGTCAATTTGGCGAATCTTGCCTTTAACGGTTTTCTTTATGTTTTACTTGCCCCAGTTCCGCATGACTCGAGCTCCGAATAATCTCAAACTGTCCTTATTTCTTTTAAATGTTTTGATCACCTCTCAATGGTTTTATGATTAACTTTTAAGATTAGGCCTAAACCGTGTGCGCATGTCATGTCACTAGAATTGGCGCTGAACAAAATGAGAAAAGAACTAAACAAAAAGATGACTAGAAATAATAAAAAGACTGGATTTTGCATTAGACTAACGGTGAAATGGTTTGAATAACAAAATCAAACAAAACAAACTAGAATAAAATCCTAAAACAAACCTGGACAAAACTACACAAACCGCTATGACAAAAATGGAAAGATAAGAGGATTTGACACAAGACAATGTCCGGACTACAACCCTACAAATAACCCGGACAACAGAAATGATAACAAAATGAACCACCAAAAGCTCTACTCTGGCAGTCCAAGGAATGGAGCGTCTTTCCAATTGCCAAGCTCGGCATCTTAGCCACTAAATTTGGCATGAACCTTACTGGGATCTCCACCAACTTTCGTCTCACTGTTCTTAACAAATTGCTTTTGGGTTCCCTTTGCGGGCTCGTTCTTAAGAACAACCTTTGATAGCACCGAAAACTTTGCCATGCGCGGATCTCCAAGGATCTCAGAAGAATTCTCATACTCCTTTTCAAAACAAATCATATTCGACCTATGCATCTCACTTCGAATAGGCGATGGACTTTGGCTAGTGTCTGTTGCATCCGGATTTTGCACGACAATGTCACCTGCATCAATAAGCTTCTGAATTGCTTCCTTCAGCCTCCAACACTTCTCTGTGTCATGCCCCGGTGCATCTGAGCAATATGCGCACCTTCTAGAAAAATCAAGCTTCTTTGACAGAGGGTTTGGCATGTTTATATGAATCGGCTTCAACATGTCCAATTGCTTCAACTTTTGGAACAAACCGGCATATGATCCTCCAATAGGGGTGAAAGCCTTTCTTTTTTTCAGCAACCTCTCATTCTTGCATGCTTGATTGGGCCGGAAACCTGATCTAGATGGCTTTCGGTAGGCTAGTGGGGGTGGATAGGCATTTTGTGGAGCTGGGTATTGGGAAAGCGAAGCATGTATTTGGGAGTCTCGTGGAGAGAAATAGCGTTGACCAGTGATGGAGCTACTCGGGTGGCTGGGAAAGCTATCATAAGTGGGTTGGGATGGAGAGTACGGGAGATCATCCGTTATGGTGTTGGGTACTTGGGTAAGGACATATTCCAGGAAGTTAGGTGGTGGCGGGGGTGGTGCTTTCCGAGCCATCCACGCCCGATACATGTCTGCCACATGCTGTCTCAGCATTTTCACTTCTTCTACCAACCCGTTGTTCCGTTTGACCAGTTGTTGTCGGTCATCGGTACTGACCCACTCGGTTCTGAGGTTCTGTGTCATTCTCCTTTTTTGCTTTGCAGGGAGGAGTTACCACAACCAACCACCTTTCTATATATGAACACAGCAAAGTGAAACCATCACGTTAGTGTTAGGGCATTTGACAGATAATCATATATCAGAGATGCAATGCACCTAAGCAGTTAAACCGTTCTGTTAGAGATACAATGCACCCGCGCTTTCCTTTATTTTTATTTCTCTTTTTTTCTATTATTATTCCCTTTTTTTCAGTGGTGGTCAAATCTTATGGATATTGCCTACGTATCATGACCCCGCATGAATCAGACCTTGCGTAGTTCAGCCAAAATGAAAGGTAACAACAATGAAACATTTTTTTTTATTATTATTATCAATTTTCATAATAAAACAAACTGGGTTTCAAAGGTTTAAAGATGACCTACAAACTCGAAAATCAAATAACCCACATATTCTAATCAAAAGATTTACAAACTCAAAAACAAACGGCCAGCTCCCTTTCTCTGTTTGACAAATGCAACCAAACGGTTATTTTTGCAAATATGGCCCCTTCCAAATTTCTTATGAATTTTGAGGCCGGGGAGGATTATTTTACGACACTTTACAAACTCGTCCGTTCTTTTACGAAAATAGCCTTTCGACAACTGAAAGATACTCTAAGGCTATTTCGGCAAGAACGGTTTAAGACACTGTTGAAGCTGGCTCGGCTTATTTTGACTAAAAATCCAAACAATATTCGCCTGGTCACTGACTCTTTGTTTTTTTAAAAAAAAAATTAAAATAAAAGACCTGGTGTTGCAAACACAGCCTTTCAGCGTCTCGGGGATAAAGATTTTAAGGCTGCGTTAGCTAACCGGCCAAAATCCTAAAAAATGACCCAAGGTGGTTGTTTATACAAAGTCAGCCTTCCGACATCCCTTTCGGGAACATTCGTCTATTTTTGACAAAAACAGCATCACCCGAATTATTTATGACTCTTTTTATTGTTTTTCAAAATAGAAGACCCGATATTGCAAACACGGCCTTTCAACGCCTCGGGGACGTAAATGTTTAAGGCTGTGAGGGTCAATCAGTCAAAATCTAAAAAATGACCCCAAAAGTGGCTGTTTATGCAAAGTCAGCCTTCCGGCGTCCCTTTCAGGAATATTCGGCTATGTTTTGACAAAACAGCGTCAACCGACATATTTATGACCTTTTCTTGTTTTTCAAAATAAAAAACTCAATATTGCAAACACGGCCTTTCAACGCCTCGGGGACGAAGATTTTTAAGGCTGTGTGGGTCAACTGGACCAAATCTAAAACAATGACCCAAAGATGGCTGTTTATGCAAAGTCAGCCTTCCGGCGTCCCTTTCGGGAACATTCGGCTATGTTCTCACAAAACAGCGTCACCCGACTTCTTTATCATGAAATTAAAACTTGACATATATTTTTTTTTTTGCTATTTTTTGCAAAAGGGGAGGTTGGACCCGATGAGGGTTGCCTACGTATCTCACATCCGGTGAGAATCAAACCGGCGTAATTCGCCCATCAGAAATAAAGGAAATAAACTAACTCTTTTTTTTCGAATAAAATACTTACAAAGAAGAGAGAAAATATTTTTGAATTTCGATTTTTTTTTATTATTATTATTATTTTTATTATTTTTGAAAAGAAACGGCGACTAAAGAAATATATTTTTTTTGGATTTTAACTTCTTTTTTTTTTTTTTTTTTGGAAAGTTCGAAAAAATTTCTAAAGAAAAAGGAAATATTTTTGGACTATTACTCTGAATTTCTGAAAGAAATACTACAAAAGAAAAGAAAAAAATATTTTTGAATTTTCAATTTTCTTTTGAATTTTTAAACAAATATTTTGGATTTTGAGAGAGATTAAAAGGAAAATTTTTGTATTACTTTTTTTAATCGAGGTCTAAAAGACTCAGTAATGGAAAATATTTTTTGGATTTTTTGGAATATGGTGGGCCGGAACCGAAGAGGTTTGCCTACGTATCTCACATCCGGTGAGAATCAGACCCGCGTAGTTCGGGACGATAAAACAAACTTCTTTTGAAACAAGACTCTTTTTTTTATCGGCAAATAAAACTATTTTTCATTAACAAAAATCCCTTTTTATTCTTTTCTCTTTTTTTTTCATTTTCTCAAAAATTCAGCAGAGTTTCGATACTATTTGGACACTAGTTTTCAAAACCGGCAATTTAATGCTTTTTAACCCTCGTACCTCTATCTCTCTTTCCTCAAAATATTCAAAAGCCGGTCAACACACAAGTCTGAATCAAATAAATGCACAAATAGAAGCAAGTAAGATGCATCAGGATGGTCATTTTTATTTTTTTGGTACACTTATCCTAGACAGACCTAACCCCTGTGTTGAGCCTCCAAGGTCAAATGCACGTGATGCAAACAAGCGTTCCTACTAGGGATATGGCATGAAGCTGAGTTATTCTAGGTTCATAACCTGGGTATTTGTTCTAGACTGTGTACCCGAGCGGACAACTCGAGTTGAGGAGGGGGCTACGTACCGGGGACCCGCGGGATCGTCCCGCTTTGTAACTTGTCCAGCCTCTTTCTTATTTCAGGTATGGACACTAACAGAATAGGGAGCCTCGACCAGCGAGCTTCTCCCCGGAGGTAAGAAGAGAAGGGTTTCGGCACAGTTTATATACAGTTCAGATAATATCAAAGCGGTAAAAGCATCATTTAGCACATTGAGCCCAAACATGTAACAAAATCAGATAAAACCAAATATAACAATTTATCTAATCTCGAATTTCTAACCCTGAACCAGTGGTTCTGGGTTAACGTATTCCCAGCAGAGTCGCCAAAGCTGTCACACCTCCTTTATCCGCTCCCGCAAGGGGTGAAGGAGTTTTTCCAATTAAAGGACAATCGAAACGGGATTTGTTTATTTATTTCAGAGTCGCCACTTGGGAGATTTAGGGTGTCCCAAGTCACCAATTTAATCCCGAATCGAGGAAAAGAATGACTCTGTATTACAGTCCGCAAACCAGAAATCCGGATAAGGAATTCTGTTAACCCGGGAGAAGGTGTTAGGCATTCCCGAGTTCCGTGATTCTAGCACGGTCGCTCAACTGTCATATTCGTCTTGTTTATCAGATTTTATAATTATGAGCTCATGTGCGAGTTTTAACTTTTAACCGCTTTTGTCATTATTATTATTATTATTATTTTTCTTTATCAAGAATTGCAACGTTGTGGAAATACATCTCGAACCACATCACATCAATGCACCCGTGGTTGTTGGCACATTTCAACTCCGTTGAGATTTGGATTTGGGTCACATAAATGTGCACCCGAGTTTAAGAAAATTAAATTATTAAAGGCGCGCCTAAAGCGACTAGCGTATCCTTTACTTTGGGTAGGGCCGTGAAATTTTGCTAAACGGTCCATCCCGAAATCTAAGAAATTTTAAAGCAAATTTTTACTGAGGGCCCCGCAATTTTGTATTTTTATTCGGCGAGGCTCATCTCATTCTTATTTTTTTAAAGGAATTTGCAACGTCATGGACGTGCACCTCGAACCACATCACCATCAATGTACCCGCGATTAGAGACACATTTTGACTCCGTTGAGATTTGGATTTGGGTCACATAAATGTGCACCCGAGTTTAAGAAAGTAAGATAATTAAGACGCGTCCTAAAGAAACTAACGTGTTGTTATTTTAGGAAAGACCGTGAAGATTCACTAAACGGCCAACTCCAAAGTCTAACAAATGGTTATGTGTTTATTGAGGGCCCCAGCGATGTGTAATTTATTTGGCGAGGCGCGCCTCATTTTATTTTAAAAGGTCGTCCTATAATGACTATGTTTTCTATTAAGTTTGTCTCTAATAACGGAGGGAGAAAAAGGGTCCAACTTTGTTTACATGCTTACTACCTGGTTACACTATCCTACATACATTCGGCATTTGAGAGGCAGAAATGTAGAAATGAGAACATATAATCAAACATATTATCGCGAGTTAGATTAGGCGGTTCGATAATTGAGATAGCTTAAATTGTCCAATAGTTAATTACCTAAGGCCTGTCGTGCTTTAGAAACCGGTTGTTTAATAAGCAAATCGAAATAACAGTACGTTAAGGAACACACCATCAATCCCTTCCTTTAACTATAAACAAAACATGGAGTTCATCAACTAAACGACATGTATAAATGAGCTACACCACAGCTAACTACATGGTTCTAGGAGAGAAAGTGAACTATTATACAAACATCCAATTTTCAGTACATTTCTAAAGCTAATTCAAAATAACTTCAACTCTTCAAGTTTTCTTTGTATTCATGCTTCAAATTTCAGCTTACATTGACAATGTATCAGTTGTGTACCTGGTACTGGGAAAGCCAAAAGAAGAAAAGGAGTGATCAGTGCAGCAGTAGCATTTACAGCAACAGCAATAACAGAAACCAGCAATCAACAGCAACAAAACCCAGCAACAGATTTTTTAAAACCCAAGCAAGAAATTCAGTTTGCAGCCCAGCAATACCAAAATAAATACAGGCAAAGCAGGGATGGAACCAGATGCAAGAAAGCAGTAACCTCTGGAAATTATGTTCAAATTCCAGCACAATCTCACTCTGTATCACTCTGAAGATAGACTGCCCTACTAAAAGTTGAAAGAGCAGCCTTGTTTTTTGCTTTTCTTTTTCTTTTTCCTCTCTGAAAAAAAACTGACTGTCCAGCCCCCTTTTTTGTTCTAAAGGAGCCTATTTATAATCAAAGAAGGCCAGCCCAGCTGCCTTGATGCCTTCAGCCTTTTATTCTGCCCATACCCCTTAATTTCTCATGCCTAAATGTCTTTTCTTGATGCCCACTATATCGTTCCCCATGCTTGTCCTATTTGTTTTAATCAAGAGTCATGGGAGGGGTTATAGTATTCACATAAACCCATGCCCTCATGTTATGTACCCCACTGATAATTAAACTAAGTTTAACAAATGACCCCTAGGCAGACCTTAGCTTTACAACCTGTTAACATCCTACTAAACTCCCAAAATTACCCCTTAACTCTGGCATATTACTGTATTACCCTAAGCCTTACTTGTCTGAACTTACCAACTATATAAGCTTGAACTTAACACTGATTTCTGATTGATCTCCTAGATTTCTACAGCTATATCCAATTCCTAGCCTAAGTTCAACTCAAAATCAGATCATAAAGGGGTGTCAATCAAACCAAATGAGTTGGTCATATTGGGAGCCAAACCTGACCAACTCAGAGTCAAAATGCAAACAGGCAACAGCCTACAGGCTAAGATCAAAGCAGTAATGAACAGGCTTTCATGGCAAACTATGAAGATCATGGGGTTACTGAATGAATGAGCAGTCTAGTTCAAAGACAGAACTGAACATATTCCACAGGTTCATTACAAGTTAGCATACAGATGTAGGGCTGGCAAACATACATGGAGGACATTAATGAACTACTATCCTGTTTCCTCTAATTTTAAACAGATTAATTGACGACACTTATTTAAACGACTATACAAGCTATAATAGACAGCAAACAATCAATAAAACACACAAAACAAACTAAACATTACCTCAGGATTCACAGACTTGACAGAAAAACAAAAACAAACCAAACTAAACATGAAAAACAGATAAAATTCATAGGAGAACAAAAAAAAGGGAAAAATTACCTTAGGGATTCGAAATCAAAACTGACCCAGGCTCGAACTCGGACTCGACCATTTTTGGGGTCGAATGGACCTTAATCGAGTGTTCTCAACTGAGAACACTTCGACTAAGGTCGATTAGACCCCACATCGTCTTTTAATTTGGACAGACCTCAACTTTTAGTCTTTTTAGGGTTCTTTGTGGTTCGATTTGGGATTCGTTCAGCTCCGGTTAGATTCGAACGGAACCAACAGCGTTTAGGGTGTGAGGGAGGTCAGGAGGTGTTATGGTATGAATTTGGGGTCGGTGGGTGTAGATCTGGTTTTTGCTCGAACCTTCAAACGAAGATTCGAGACGTTCGGGGAAGATTTGAAGTAAACTGAGTGTGGATTTGGAGAGAAGGGGTCATGGTGATTCAGGGGTGTTAGTCTGGTGGTCATCGGCGTCGTGGTTGCCGGGTTTACGGTGGGGGAATCCTAAGGCGGCTAGGGTTTGTAAGGGTCGTCTCTGGGACGATGGTGAACAGTAGGTGGGGGGGTTTGGTTTGGGTGCGTGGGGTGAGGGATTGGGGTTCTTATACGGGGTGGGTGGTTCAATCCTGGCCGCTGGATCAATCAAGATCAAAGGCCAGGATTAGAGGGTTTAACCAACACAGCGTCGTTTGGTTTAAGTCGGGGGGTCGGTTCGAACTAAGCAACGGGTAGGGTTCTGGGAACGGGTAAGGGGGACGGATTCTGAGCCGTTGGATCATGTAAGGTCGATGGCTAGGATCGATTGCCACAGAACGACGTCGTTCCAGTGATTATGGGAATGGACCGGGCACCAGGCGTTTGGACTAGGTCTGTGTCTTGGTTTTGGGCCTGATTTTTTGGCCCAATCCGAGTTTTCCTTTTTTCCTTTTCTTCTTTTAATTTAATTTAAACACAATTCCTAAAATTAAAAATAAAACTACACAAATGTTAATTAACACTTACAATAATTAATACACAAGTTAAAACCTTAAAAACAAAATCACTCAAAGACAACAAATAGAATAAAAAGGTATATATATTTATGTATTTCTGATTTTTCCCTTTTAGGGCGAAATGATGGTTTAATTAATTCCTAAATGCATGATTAAATCCTAAATATGCATGCACCATGTATTTTTATATTTTTCAATTAACTATAACAAGGGTAAACATTTACGGACAAAAATAATTACCAAAATATCACGCAAATTCTCAAAAATTGTACCCAAAGGAAAAATCGTTTTATTTTGAATTTTTTGGGATTCATTCTTTCATAGGGAAAAAATCACGTGCTTACAAAAACATATAGAAATATGCCCAACATCAGGAAGCTTCATGACTCCTGCATCAAAAACATTGTTGAGTATCTGAAAAATAATGCTGATATGAAGGTTTAGCCATCAATCAGCAAATTAGAAAAGAAATTGTGTTTTGAATGCATGTCAATCTAATTATACTGGAGTAATATTTTTCTAGCTTTGTACGCATTGAAATAACGGACAACTATGTATTCCGAAAAAAATCAAAACTATGTATGGGTTGCAATAAATGAACTACTTTGTTGTTACAATGATAGATTTTTCTTGCACTCATAGTTAAAGTTATTAATTCCTCTTTTAGTTCGGTCTAATAATTGCAGACTAACAGACGACTCCTAATGTGATAAGTATTTGTGATCACACGCCCCCGAGTTCCTACACAAAACAATAAGGGGATGGTTTGATGTATTTTAGTAACGATAATCAAGATATAAATAACCTTTATTTTATCCAATGTTAGGTCACAATTTCAATTTCATTATATTAATCTTGATAAATTAACTTATTAGTTAATCCTGGTATTATTTTATATCGGATCTCAAGTGAAAAAACAATACAGGAAAGTTCGCATCGATTTGGTACCACTCTCACGGCCCGCACCAAATAATATTTTACCCCTAGATGTCCAGCCAATTGCTGCACCTCAATGCATTTCGGGGAGAACCGGCTAGCTCTAGTTTTAAGTGGCATATCACCCCTAACCACAACTCATCTATTGATTCTTCAACCTTAGTCGGTTCTTACCTTGTACGACCCGACCGGTCGTTTTGAGCTTTAGCATTCCGTTCAGTAGTTCGAGGTCTTGAGTGGGTTCATATTGTGTATTATGACTTGTGTGTATGGTCGGACTCGATTTTCGGATGTTTTGGGATTGATTTGGATGAGTGATTCTCATTTTAGAAGATTAAGTTGGAAATGTTGACCGGAGTTTTGACTTTTATGAGAACGACCCTGGAACGGTGTTTGGATGGCTCTGATAGGTTCGTATAGTAATTTTTGACTTGGAAGTGTGCCCGAAATTGAATTCGGAGGTTTCTTGGTTGATTTGGCATGTTTTGTCGAAAGTTGACAATTTGAAGGTTTAGAAATTACTTAGGTTTGACTTTATGGCTATCAGGTTTGGATTTTGATCTTGGGACTTGGAATAGGCCCGTTATGTTATTTGGAACTTGTTTGTAAAGTTTGGCGTCATTTCGAGTTGATTTGATAGGAATCGGACATGTGGTTGTGTTTTTAGAAGTTCTTGAGTTTTAATGTAAAATTTCATGTGTTTGGATGTCTGATTCATGGCTCCGGATGTTATTTTGATGGTGCGAGAGAGTTCGTATGATGTTTTTAGACTTGTGTTGATGTTTGGTGTGGAGCCACGAGGGCTCGGGTGAGTTTCGAACGCGTTTCGGAGTGTTTGAAAGAGTTTCATTTTTGCTTGTTTTAAAAGGTCTTGCAAATGCGAGTTTTTGTTCGCATTTGCGAGGTGGGAGATCGCATTTGTGAGTTATGTTGGGACTTGTTAGGTCCGTATTTGCGATGGGTGCCTGGGCTGGGCTAGATCACATTTGCAATCATAACGGTCGCTTTTGCGAAGTGTTCATGTTCGCATTTACAATAAAATCGTCGCATTTGCGACATTAGCAGGATTGTGATGGATGTCGTTTGTGCGATCATTCTTCACATTTGTGGGGTTCGCAGGTCGATTGCGACATCTGCGCCTGAACATAAGGGCTGGAAATCGGGATTTTTGTCTCATTTTCATATCCTTGAACCCTAGACTCGGTAGGAGGCGATTTGGAGAGGGGATTTTCACCTACAATCAATAGGTAAATAGTTTTATCAATTTCCAACTATATTTCATGATTATATATGAGATTTAACATCAAATTTTGAGAATCAAAGTGAAATTTTGAGAAATTTTATCTATGTTTTGAAAATGAGAATTTGGAATTTGAGAGTCGAATTGTACTCGGATTTGAAACAAAACGCATATATATACTCGTGGGATTATGGGTAGTCGGAATCTACCCTTGGACTCTTGTTGAGGTAAGCATTTTAGGGGAAAAGCTATTTTGAGGATTGATTTGGCCTAATTGAGGTAAGCATCTTGCTTAAGTCTGTGTGGGGGAACTACCATTTAGGATTTGGATTGATTGTGTTATTTGAATTATGTGGAAGATATATACACGAGGTGACGAATGTGTACACGGGCTTACATGTGGTATTTGACCGATTTAGACTCTTAAGCTTCTTCTATGCATTTAATTGAAATTGTCATAACATGTTATATCTTCCATTGTTAGATTTACTCTTATATGCTTTATTCGAAGTTGTTAGTACATGTTCTATCTTTTATTGTCAAATATACTCAGGGGCGGATTTATTGGCTTAAATATGGGGCACGTGAACCCATGGTCTCTCCGTAAAATTAGATATTTTATGTAAATATTTTTAAAATTGGTATAATATTAAATGTTGGCACCCATGCTCCAAGAAGATTGAATGGTCCATTTGGATGAATGTTGAGTTATGGTCCAAGAGGTATAGGGATCAAATCTCACTAGATGCATTTTTTATTTGTTTTTTTTAGTAGTGCACCCATGTACTAGAAATACTAGATCCGCATCTGAATATACTCTTATATGCTTTAATTGAAGTTGTTGCCTCTTTTATTTACATTTTATCACTCATTGTGGAGTTATTCTTATTTGAAGTCATTATTACTTGTTATCTCTTTCATTGTTGAGGTTATTCCTCCGTTTCATTGTGTTGCTGTAATTCTTGTGTTGATTTACTTGCCGTACTCCCGTGTTATTGTTATTGTCGTACTCAGTGTTGTTGAGCAGTGGGCTATGTGTGGTTGTGGTATTGGAAATGTTGTTACGAAAATGTTGTGGCAGATGGGCACATGTGGTGCGAGTCGTTATATTGTGTTGTGATGTTTTTGGCACATGTGGGACTGCTGAGAGGATTGTCGGGGTGTTTGCACGTGAGTTGTCCGCACTTTGTTATCATTGATATTTGCACATGCGGTGAGACAAAGCAGGCTATATATATGTTGGGTTTGCGTATGTAGCGAGACAATGCGGGATATTATTGATGCGCGTGTGGCGGGATAAAGCGGGCATTTACTTTATTGTTGCACACCGGCGAGACAAGGTGGGCTATGTCGGGGATAAATTGTGATGGCATGGGGGCATTGTTATTATTGATATTTTGTGTGGTGGTGTGACTTTCTTGTGTCTGTCATGCATATTACGAGTTTTGTTGTGTTGTTTCCAATGTGCTACTCGGTGTCTCTGATTTTACCTGTTGACTTGAGCTGTGATAGTACACTTGCGCAAGCATACACCGTAACATGTCATCTACATCAGTCCAGGAGTATGAATCTTGATGTTTATTGATCATGTACATGTATTCTTGTATACTTGCCTTTTGTGCGTGGATTGGACGATGGCACGTGAGTTGTTCGTGCAGATATGAGGTATTGTTACTATTGGCACATGAGTTTAGTGGTGGCACATAAGTTGTCCGTGCAGATATGAGGCATTGTTACTATTGGCACGTGAGTTGTCCGTACAAATCTGAGGTATTAATGGTATTGGCACATGAGTTATCCACGCAGCACGTGAGTCGTCTATGCTGTTGTGACTGGTAATGTGGGCACAAGATGTCATGTGATTATGATTCGTGATTTGGGGACCCTTGATTTGTGATTATGAAGTGTGGTACCTCGAGGTGATTCTTGTGTAAACCTTGTGTATGAACGGTTGACTATTTGGTTGTCATTTGTGTTCCTTATTTGGTTTCACTGGTACTTTAACTGTGTTCTGAATACTTTGTGGCATTATCACTTGTTTACCCCTTATTGCTATTCGTTGCTTCTACTTTCCATTTGCCAGTTTTATATCGTTATTCTTTCCATGTTTAGCTGTATATTGATATTTGCTTCTCGGTTAGCTTTATATTAATACTTGCACATGTTATTATGTCTACTAGGTATTATGACTGTACCGCGTCACTACTCCACCAGGGGTTAGTCTTGATACTTACCGAGTACTACGATGGTGTACTCATGCTACGCTTTTGCACATCTTTTGTGCAGATCCAGGTACCCCTAAGCGTGCCGGTCATTAGTTAGTTGTTGGAGATTTGCTACGGAGACTTCAAGATATACCTGCCACTACGCCCGTAAGCCTCGGAGTCACCTCCTGGATGCTTCACTTTGTTACTGTTTACTACTATTCTAAGCAGAGATGTATTTGATTTTCTTAGCTACTCTTAAAAAAGCTTATGACTTCGTACTATCGGTTTTAGGATATTGTATATCTACTGATGATTGTTGGCTATGTATAGCAATTACTGGTTCATATTTAATGGTTAATTGGTTTAAGTCTGTTAATAACTCAATATGTGTTAGGGCCATCACGACATCCTAAGCAGGGAATTTGGGGTTGTGACATACCTTTATACTTAGTTTCACCCACGAGGAAACACAAGATCTAGTGGTTGAAAGGCTGTTCCAGCCACCTACTAAACTGGTGGATCAGAAAAGCTACCAAGTGTTAATAAAAGCATTATGGCGGGAGAAATGGCCAAATGCCATAAAGGCGACGTGCATAAAAAAGAAGAGTAAATCCCATCGACTTTTTAAGCACAAACCAAGATATGAAATAAGTCAATAAAGCATAATCCAATTTCAAAAATTCAAAAGGGTAAATGCACAATATTTGAATTACCTTAAGATCTTATCTACATATTATCACCAACTTCATCCTCGTCATGGATGGATCACCCAAGTTTGGGTCCATAAGCATTGACAATTTTCCTATGAAGACTCGCTTTCGCTACGGCTCAGGGGGAGGCGATAGCTCTGAAAAGTCTTAATTGTTAAATGGCTTCAGTTTACATGCGACAGCCATCCATTTACCACACGAAAGCCCACACTTTTTCTCAGCTTAAAAAGCCGTCATCAAGCTCGTGATTGCGGACAAAGTTCAACAGCGAAATCCTACAACAGAACATAGCCAATAGTAGTATTTACCATATTCAGGTACTGCCATAACAATAGCTCAACAGTAAAATACTAAAATCCTATGATAAAATCAACAATTTCAAGCAAAACTCCCACTGGAACTAGCACCAAATCTCCACCTCCACGACCGAACCACCGAACCCCATCCTTCCTCCAGGTCCCTGCAAAAAGTTAGCAATACCCAATTTAATGAAAACATGTCAGAAAATAAATGAACAAGCATGAAGAATACAGTCCAAACTGCTTAAAAAGCAGTACTTAGACGAGAAATTATAACCTTTACTTACAACATTGACTTTTCAGGGCTATATTTTGTTGCGGCCATCATCAAAGTAAAGGATTTTTTTTTCAAAAAAGATAAAAGTAGCTATGTGCTTTAGCCATATTAATTTGGCGTGGTCTCACATCCCTTTGACAGCAGCTAGCATGTACACTTCTTACAGCTGCATCATGCCTGAACTTTTCCCTATATAAAGGGATGTTTATCCCTTACCACGCAATACAGACAAACATAAAGCAAAAAGTTTGACTCCGCAGAGACTAATAAAGCAGCAAAAGAAAAAGAACATGAGCGGAGATAATATTCACATTGTAATGGTGCCATGTTAGCATTTGGTCACCTGAACCCATTTTTTCAAATCACCGTAATCTTAGCCAAAGGAGGAGTTCAGGTTTCTTTCTTATCCACTCCCAAGAACATTACGAGACTTCCTAAACTTCCTCCTAACTTAGCACCACTAATAACGTAGTGCAGTTTCCACTACCATCACTTCATATTAGGAGTCTTTTGCCAAAAGATGCTGAGTCAACTTTGGACTTCCTTCTGATAGAGTTGAAGCAAGCTTATGATCTCCCTCAAGAACCCGTCATACGCTTCATTGCTGATAAAGATGTGATTGGGTCATTGCTGAATTCATTCCCACTGGGTGGCTGATATTGCTCAGGAACTTGACATGCCCCTCATTAAATTCAGTCTTCTTTGCTGCTTCACAGGTCTTCTCCGGGGCCCCAAACCCCAGAGCTGTCCCAGATAGGGTTCAAGATCAAAGCCAATACATGAACTTTTGACATCACAGCCACCATCAGTGGATTTCCCATTGATAGTTGCATAACGAAAACATGAGGCTCTAGAACTAATATATGCCGTATATGGAGAGAACGGTTCGCCCCGAGCTTTACTGGGACATGATGCCATAGCAGAAGACACATGTAGAGCTGTGGCTATACGTACTTGCGCTGAATTATAAAGTGATTACTTAGAGACATAAAAAGTCAACAGAAAGCCACTGATTCCCCTTGGATTGCTACCGCCCGAAGAATTACCAGCAGATGAAAGAAATCTTGCTTGTCAGCCACATTGGATTAAGCTCTCCAAAATGGCTCGATGAACAGAAGCCAAAATATTCTGTGTTTGTGGGCTTCGGCACTGAATGTAAAGTTACCAAGAATCAACTATATGAAATAGCAAACAGAGTTCAACTCTTTGGACTGCCATTTCTGTGGATGCTACAGAAGCCCAGAACGCTTTGAACGACATTGATGCTTTACCATCAGGCTTTGATAATGAAAGGGAGAGGGTTGGTGCACATTGGCTGGGCACCGCAGACGGAAATTATAGAACATTTATCTATTGGAGGATCCCTCTTACGTGCAGAATTTGGTTCAGCCATTGAAACTTTGAAGCACGGTCATGTTCTTGTGGTGTTGCTCTTTGCTTTGACCAAGGATTGAATGCAAGATTGCTAATAGAAAAAGGAGTAACCATTAAAGAGAAGAGGAACAAAGAAGATGGATCTTTTAATGGAAATGAAATCGCAATGTCATTAAGAAGCAATGGTCTCAGAGGAAGGGGAAGAGCTTAGAGCTTGAGCAAGAAAGGCTGCAGCCAATTTTGGGGACCAGACGCTTTATAACTCTCTACATCAAAAACTTTTGTTGAATATTCGAAAAGTAATGGTGAGATAAAGGTTTAGTCATCAACCAGCAAAGCACAAACGATTTCTATGTGTCAATGCATGTCAATCTCCAATCTTAATCTACAACTGTATTGCCAGCTGCTCAGCAATTCCCAAGTACGTATCACACAGATTATGCATTTCCTTTTCTTAACCTTTTTTTACCATCCTTACCCCCATGCAATCCTTGACAGTGAGGTAGGTAAGAATATTCAGTTTTTTAGGATGCACCAGTTATATTTTAAAACATGTGCCTATATTCTATGCTAAATTGAAGAAATTGTTTCACCCAGTTCAATATCTATCAACTAGCTGAACTGCCTTTCTAAAGTATCAAGGATTTATTTTCACGGAAGTGTAAGAGTTGATAGCTCCTATAATGTTTAAGATGCACTATCAAAATATTACATGATCGCCCCTTTTTGGCCAAACAGCACAAGCTTGCATAAGATATTCACAAGCTACGGCGTCACTCATTCCTCAGAACTGTACACATTCCTCAAAACTGTACATTGTGTTGAGTATATGCAAAAGACATAATCAAGAAATATCTAACCTCAAAGGCAAGACATCTTCTATCTAGCGAATCACTGAGTCCATGGATCAGCCAGTTTGCCCCCATGTTGCTTAATTATTCGGGCTGCTTGCAGAAGAATATCCTGCTGTGTTGAAAACAATTTGTCCTTGCTCTATATTCATAAAAGACAATTATTAGATGAATAAAGTGAAACCCATAAACAAGATCCATGAGCAGCTGACCGAAGGGAAACATTGGAAGCATAAGCTGATCAGTGATATAATTGCACATGAAATCCTCAGATACACAGCGAATAAAACATACAATTCAATGGAAACTGATCAGTGAAATAATTACACATGGAAATCGTCAAGATACACAGAAAACAGAACAACTTAAAGATTCAATGGCAAGTATCATGTCAGCATTTGTTCCAAACATTTTGTTGTGTATCAATTACAGAAATCAAAGGCAGACCTTAGAAAAAGAAATGGCTTTTGTTCCTTTTTTTATGTCATGTGATCAAACATTGAGGTGCCAGATAGGGCTCTGGTTTGGAATAACAAGGAAATACAAAGGCAGTGTAACCTAAATCAGTTCTTCGAGTCTACCATGATCACTTTGTCCTCAGAAATCCTTACTATCTATCAATGATTGTCTCTATTCTACCTATATTTTCAACTTGTTTATCCATTAAATTTCCTTTTATTTTCGTTATTTTTGTTTTTTCTCTTTAGAGGGGATCATGCGGGTCTATCTAGGTTTTGGCAGACACCGCCATAACTGAACTTGCTCCAATCAAAATTTGAAGGAGAACACTTGCTATCAGAAGTTTAAGGATCTATACACTTGAACAGATATTATCAAGCTCTGAGTGTCGTTCAAGTATTACATGAAAAGAACAACAACAACAAACCCAGTTTGATCCCAACAGGTGGGGTCTGGGGAGGGTAGTCTGTACGCCGACCTTACCCCTACCTAATGCAGGTAGAGAGGCTGTTTCCAATAGACCCTCGGCTCAGGAAGGACAAGAAGAAGAAGTGGAAAGCAAGGAAGGAAGAGAAAAGAAAGGGGGGGATAAGGGATAAGTAGTACCAAATAATAGGAGCAGGGAATACAATACCTGAGGCGAACACAACCACCTAACCTAATAGAAATCTAAGAATATGAAGGGACATGCATGCTACTAAGACTATCGGTGAACAACTACAAACTACCTACTAACCTTCTACCTTAATCCTCGACCTCCACACCCTCCTATCAAGGGTCATGTCCTTAGTAAACTGAAGCAGCGCCATGTCGTGTCTAATCACCTCTCCCCAGTACTTCTTAGGCCTACCTCGACCTCTTCTCAAACTCTCCATGGCCAACCTCTCACGCCTCCTGACAGGAGCATCAATGCTTCTTCTCTTAACATGTCCGAACTATCTCAGCCTCGACTCCCGCATCTTGTTCTCCACGGAGGCTACTCCCACTCTATCCCGGATAGTTTCATTCTTAATCCTATCTCTCCTGGTACACCCACACATCCATCTCAACATCCTCATCTCTGCTATTCTCATCTTCTGCAGGTGGGAGTTCTTGACTGGTCAACACTCAACCCCATACAGCATAGCCGGTCGAACCACCACTTGATAAAACTTACCCTTAAGTCTTAGCGGCACATTCCTATCACACAAAACATTGGAAGCGAGCCTCCACTTCATCCATCCCGCTCCGATGCGATGTGCGACATCTTCGTCAATCTCCCCGTTACCCTGGATGATAGACCCGAGATACTTAAAACTCGCTCTCTTGGGGATAACTTGAGCATCAAGCTTAACCTCTACATCTGCATCATAGGTCCCGTCACTGAATTTGCACACCAAGTATTCTGTCTTGGTTCTACTCAGTTTGAAACCTTTAGACTTCAAGGTCTGTTTCCAAACCTCCAACCTCACGTTAACTCCGCTACGCGTCTCTCAATCAACACTATGTCATCGGCAAATAGCATGCACCAAGGCACCTCCCCTTGGATGTGTCGCGACAGTACATCCATCGCCAAGGAAAATAAAAATGGGCTAAGAGCCGATCCCTGGTGCAACCCCATCACCACAAGGAAATGCTCCGAGTCACCCCCCACAGTCCTCACCCGAGTCTTAGCATCATTAAACATATCCTTAATTACCCTAATGTACGCTACCGGAACGCCACTGACCTCCAAACACTTCCACAGGACCTCCCTCGGTACTTTATCGTATGCTTTCTCAAGGTCAATAAACACCATATGCAAATCCTTCTTCCTCATATGCAAATCGTTCAAGTATTACATGACTATTATAAAATAGTTGAAAGAAAGTTATCTCATATTTCAGCATTGAACACTAGATAAATTGATAAATATTGTGCTAGTATTTAAAGTAGACATGAAACTCGAGCAACAAATATCAAATGAATTCCATTAGGAAAGACCGAAACAGAGAAGGCATACCGCATATCTTAAGTTGCACCCAAGAGTCAGCTCTGCATATGTTTTTTCTATTTTAGACAAGTAGCAGTATGGTGCCTCTTTTTCCAAGAAAACACTTGGATTAGATCTGAGCATGTTTTTTACATCATCTGAAATCTGGAGAATCTTATCGAATTCTTCAATTTGGAAAGGAACTGTAGTGACCAAAGCACGCCATTGAGCACGTGATTTATTCACAATCACCTGAAATTTGCACAAAACAGTCTGTCAAATTCTCCTCCTTTTCTGTTGCTTCCGTTTCTTTACTTTTAATTTTTTAGGGCCCAAACGGGAGAGAGAGGGAGGAAACTTCAACAAAGTAAGAACTATCAGAGCCAAAAAAACTGAAGGTGTTAGAGATCCATAAATTAAGAATCTATATGATTATTTTTCACTTTCACACAAGATAGAGAAATGAATTATATTCAGCTCCTTTACAAAAGAATTGTAGAAAGCTCTCTCTTAAGTGATCCATTGAAGTATCCAGCCGCATAAAAGAAGTATGCATATAGACACAGTAACACTAAGACATGTTTTGAGCAGATTCGCCACTAAGCAACACTAGTCACAATACCAAGATTCTGGATATCTGGAAGTATCTGACACACTGGTTCGATAGAAGTTAAGAAGTGGAAGCTGCCTTCAATAATAAGAAGGTATCCTGCTGAGCAAATAACCTATAAGATCTAATTGACACATGATCCAGCACGGCCGGCAAAGTTTCAGATATACTTGGGAATTGAACGTAAGACTAAAAGCAATTTTTGAACCCCCTTTGCCACTACAATAGTATCTTCCTTTATGTCAAGGGGATTCTGCAGTTTATATAAGCAAATAAACTTGTTTTTGCTTGCGCAATATAATTTTCAGATGAAGGGGATTCTTCAATTGAACCCCCTTGGTTTTACATAGATACGCCCTTGTTCACAACCATGCAAGTTAAATTGGGTAGAGATCTAAAGTAAAAGGTCTCTCAAAATTATAGCCTCCCCAAGGAATGAAGCAAAGTAGTAGAGCATCAAATAACTAAGATAACCTACCTGGCTGGAAAATAGTGAATTTGGGACAATAACGGGAAACTTTTCTGCAGTCAACAATGATGTGGTGGTGAGCCCCATTTCAACCACTTGACCTTCCACTGATCCAGCCTGCAAAAGTAGGTAGCTGTTAAAACTTAAACAACCCATGGAATTGATTAAATGTCAGATGTTGTCAGAAAAACAGGAGTTGGGTTCTGACTTCTGGTAGATCTATTCATTGGGAACTCAATTATAATTGTTGTTGCGCAAGTATTCTTTTTATTCTTAGTTAGATATCATTTTATTGTTAAACCAGCTTTCCAGTCATAATTATTTGTTTTTGTAATTAACTTCCAGTCATAATTAAATCTTACTTTTCTTCTCTTATCTTCTAGTTATCATGATTAATCACTTTTTGTGGGTCCATCTGTCCTACTAATTGCTTTTTGACGCACATATACATCAGAACTAGACCGGTAATTATTCATTCAAGTTCAGATAGTGAGCAGGATTGAGTTTGAAACCTGAGACATAAATGTATTACTCCCTTGCCTACCTCAACAATCTTGCCAGCATAAGCTTAAGTCCTCAGCACAGTCTATCCGTGCGAATGTTGCTACACAAGAATACTTATAGTGGAGCTGACCTGACTTGCAATACCGCATATATATTAGAATATATCACTCAACTAAACACTAATTCTGCCAACTAGGGATGGATTCAAGATTTCCGCTTTTCCACTCAACTCCGTTAGGATCACGTTCAACACCGCAAGTCTTCATTTACTTAGCACTTCATATACTACTTATCCTTTATCTCTCCCTTTTTCTTTTCTCTTCCTTCTTTCTTCCTTCCTTCCTTGCTTTCCTCTTCTTCTTCTTGCCCTTCCTGAGCCGAGGGTCTATTGGAAACAGCCTCTCTACCTGCATTAGGTAGGGGTAAGATCTGCATACAAACTACCCTCCCCAGACCCCACTTGTTGGGATCAAACTGGGTTTATTGTTGTTTTTGTTGTTGTTCTTCCTTTCGCTTTAACTACCTCCTCCTTATTACGACATCATGCCAATAGATGCATCTCTAGAACTTGAATAAATTGTTGATATACAGTGTGTGTTAAGTTATGGACCCCAAAAAAAAGTGTGCGTCTAGTTGGCCTTCACATTGTATTTTCATTATCCACCATTATGTCTTACACTAAACAATCAATGATAGCTGTTATATACTGAATAAAGGCTTGCCATGTACTTCTAATCTTTGCATAAATTGTTCCAACTCCTTAGATACTCGCAATAAAACAAAACAAAAAGATAAATGTTGATAACGATTAAGAAAACTTTTGACATACTTTTATCGTGTCGCCAACTGAAAAAGGTTGTGATAGCTGTACGGAGAGTCCACTGAGAACATTACCAAGGATGTCTCTAGCAGCAAAAGCAGTAGCCACCCCTGCATTATTTATAAATGGCAAAAATGAAGAGCGAGTTGGAACATAAACAAGTGATAATAAGTACAATAATTTTATAGTTTTCCAGTTAATCATTGCCCACATAGCATTTTCATACATATATACCACCATAAACTAATATGTTATCTATCAATATCATTGTTGACATGATTGCTACTATAATGTAGAAGTATTTATACCTCATAACATGGAAACTTATTTAGTACCCTAATCACTACAGTATTAATGTTTTCTTTTCGGGGGATAAGTAGAAAATTGGGTAAGATAAACTAAAGTGGGTGGCCTTAACTGGATGGGTCTGGTAATTATCTATGACTCCTTATGGCCCTCCAGGACCCAACATTTTTCCTGGATACAATGATTTGAAAATTTATGCACATTTTCACATGTCCGCCAATAAGCAAACCTGTCCTCTGTTTTAAATCACATTTTTTGGTCCCATTCCTACTCTTGGGAGCTATGTTGCTTGGACTCAGATGCGGGTATCAGATACCGGTGCAAATCCAGAGGTCGGATTCTTTATCACATAAAATTTAGAATTTGGAGGTATGGATCTGAGTGCGGATACAAGTGCCAAGATACAAACAATAAATGTATATTATGACATATAAAGTATATACTTCATTAATTAAAGTTATTGAACTAAGATAAATAAAATTTAATTTTTATAACATCTACTAAAAAATTTTTCATAAGATATCTCGCATAATAGCAAAGCATTCAAGTATTTTATATAATTATATTATACTAGTTTTAGGATACGCGCATTGCGCGTATACTTTTCTCAATGAGTATAAAATTTTAAAAAACACACAAATAATATTAAACTATGTGATTTAATTATAATATAAAATTTTACTAAAATATAAGCTCTTGAAAATGATTAATATCGATCCTATTTAGCCAACTTAAGAAAGTGAAAAACTATGTCACACAAAAGTATTCTAATGCAATATTATAACTTCGATATATGAGTCGTGCATTTTCTTTTGACTTATATTTAAATATCATGCAACAATACTATTGTTTTCATGGTCTTAAAGAACAAATTTTATTTGCTCAAGTACCTAATATGAATTTCATCTTATTCATATTGGAACTCAAATCGAAAAATACAGAAATCATAAGGAGACCCCAAATTGTAGATGTAGTTAGTACACAAAATTTATTGGGTAATATTTGAACCCAACTATTTGTTTCTAGAAAAAATAAAATGATTGTCACAGTGTTATAAATAGCGCTCGCCTCAACGCTAATAGCGTGAGGCGAGGCGATGCGAGCAGCCTGCGCTATTTTGGCTCTGTTGCGTTGCGATTATAAAAGGCGAGCGCCTCTGCCTGTGTAGCGACAGGCGAGCTGTAGCTTCGCTTTTTGAAAAAATAGAAAGAAAAAGGCGCAAAGACCAGCGACTTAAAACATTAGGGCTTGCAGCGAATTCACTTTCTTTCTTCTTCGACCTTTAAACAACAGAGCAGCCATAGTAGACAATTTTGACCTGAAAGCTTCAAGTTTCTGCCATCCTCTTCTTCATCCATGTCGACCCAGTCCAGGTATGCCTCTCTTCTTCTTCCTTCTTCTTTCTTATTTCTCCCTTTTCCTTCTTCTTCTCTTCTTCTTTCTATTTTTTTGCTCTGTTTTTTGTCGAGCAACAGTGCGGAACAGAGAGTCTGTTGCTCTGTTTTTTTTCGTTTTTCTTGTTCTTCTGATCTTCTCTTCTTCTTTCTATCTTTTTTTGCTCTATTTTTTATCGAGCAACAGTGCAGCAAAAAACAGAAGAGAGTCTATTTATGCTCTATTTTTTTTCGTTTTTCTTCTTCTTCTTCTGATCTTCTTTCTATCTTCTCTTCTTTCTTTTTTTGTTGCTCTGTTTTTTATTGAGCAGTAGTACTGCACCCTGTTTTTGCTATTGTTTTTGCTCTGTTTTTTCAATTCTTTCACTGCTGGGAAGAGGCAGAGAACTTCAAAACTTCAAACCTGAAATTTCCTCCTTTTTCAGTTATAGAGTAGAATTAATTGCATATTGTGAATTGATATATTTATTAATATATTATTGTTATTGAGTTTTTAGTTATATATATAATATTTTATTTTTTGTTTTTGTATAAATTGTCGCTTCACATCAAAAAAGCGAGCGCTTCGCTGCGCGCCTCTCGCCTTAGTGAAGCGGGCCCTCATCGCTATTTGTCGTTGCACGCTATCCAAAACACTGGTGCGGGGAAGATGATGGAAGCTATCTATCCAAACATTTATTGGACTCCATGTGCTGCTCATTGTATCAACTTGATGTTTGGTGACATATTCAAGGAAAACCCATATGCTAAAGGTAACTTTAATATAGTTATCTTTAAAGCCTTTAACTTTATTTATACTTATGTCCTATCCTATTAAGTATTAACTATAAAATTGTTATTGTTACTTTTACAGTTTTCACTAAGGCCGTCAAGGTATATGCTTACATCAGTCAGAGGCCGTTGTTGAATTTGATAAGGAAATTCACAAATGAAAGAAATTTGGTGAGACCGACCAAGACTAGATTTGCAACGGCTTTCTTAACTTTGCATAGTTTTTACTTGCAAAAGAAAAATTTGAGAAAGCTAGTTCTTTCGACTGAATGGAAAGATAATAAATATGCAAAGGAAGTTGCGGGTAAAGAAACTGCCAAAGTTCTTATTTCTCCATCATTCTGGAATGATGTCGTTCGGGCTCTTAAAGTTGGTGGTCCTTTGATTAGGGTGCTTCGTATGGTGGATGGGGAGAAAAAACCACCAATGGGCTATCTTTATGAAGCAATGGATAGAGCCAAAGAGAGTATTGCAGCGTCATTTGAGGGAAGATGTTAGGAAATATGAGAAAGTTTTTGAGATTATTGATAGCAGGTGGTCGAATCAACTCCATCGTCCTTTGCATGCAGCAGGCCATCTTCTGAACCCGGGATTATTTTACAAGAACACTAGAGATGAAACTTTGGATTCAGAGGTGTGGATTGGATACCATGAGTGTCTTGAGAAGTTGATCCCCGATTCAGCGACGGTAGATCAAATAGGGGAGGAGTTTGGTAGGTACTCACAAGCAGAGGGCCTATTTGGTTTACCGGCTGCCATTAGAGCCAGATACATAAGGTTGCCAGGTAACTAACTTTAATATAGATATCCTTATAACCTTAATTTAATTTATTTGATTTATACTTATTAACTTTTAAAATATTTTTTTATAGTGGAATGGTTGAAGCAATTTGGACATCAAACTCCAAACTTGCAAAAGTTTGCCATCAAAGTATTAAGCCTAACTTGTAGTGCATCTGGATGTGCGAGAAATTGAAGCGTATTTGAGCATGTAAGAAGTAGATTTATTATATTAATATATTCTATATTGTATTATTATTAGTATCTATTAATTAATCTAAATAACTTATGCGTAGATTCACTCCAAAAAAAGGAATAGGCTTGAGCTATCGCGTCTCAATGATCTAGTGTATATTAAATACAATAGAACATTGAGGCGACGTTATGAAGCTCGTGATACCATTGATCCAATTATGTTGGACAACATTGACGAGGCAAATGAATGGTTAACTGGAGCCCCCCAAAATCATGAAGATGAACTAGTGTATGAAGGAGATGATCTTGATTGGGGTACTGTTTCTATGGCCGTTGGAGTTGAGGAGAATATCTATGGACTTAGAACGAGTTCTTCAAGTTATAAGGGAAAGAGGGTAGCAAGTTCAAGCCAGTCCCTAATTGATGAAGAGTCCGAGGATGAAGAAGATGATAGCTAATATAATGTTAACATTCATGAAGTTGTAGAATTTGAAAATCTTGAAGAAGAATAGATGTTGCTTGTTTTAGAGTTTAGACTATTAGTCTTTAATTTATGAATCTACTATGAGTCTATGACTATCTATTGAGTCTTTAATTTTTGAATGATATATTTATTACTCCTTCCGTTTCATATTAAATGAGGTACTTTCCTTTTAAGTCTGTTCCAAAATAAATGACACATTTCTAAATTTGGAAATAATTCAACTTTAAACTCTTTCATTTTACCCATTTACCCTTAATGAGAAGCTTTTATAGCCACACAAATGTCATGGCCCCACAAACTTTTTACCCCTTAAGCTTTTAAGACCACAATTTTCAAAAGTCTTCTCCTTTTTTCTTAAACTCCGTGCCAAGTCAAACTACCTCATATAATATGAAACGGAGGGAGTAATATATTATTGTTATTGAGTTTTTAGTTAAATGTATATAATATTTTATGTTTTTGTATAAATTGCCGCTTTACATCAAAAAGGCGAGCGCTTCGCTGCGCGCCTCTCGCCTCAGTGAAGCGGGCCCTCGTCGCTATTTGTCGCCTCACGCTATCCAAAACACTGGCTTAAAGATTTTACATTAGTAAGATTCCATGGTTAATTAGTAACTGGAAAAATCCATTTGCAACAAATGATCTATTGCACACACCATTCCTCAAATATAAGATCCAATATTTAGCACACTAAGCTGATCTTTTGTTTTTCTCGCTCACAGAACAAGGCAGGTGGGAATCAAGCGAAGAAAACTCACCTCCAATTCCACCAACAGTCAGAATAGATTGTACGGCTACTCCACAAACTTCAGCTAAAGTCATTAGCCCAAGGATGAAGAGGCCAACGGAAGAGATTCGGTCCAAAGTTAACAACCGATCACGGTCACCTTTTTCAAGGCTCTTGACAACCAAAGCTCTACTTATCACATTTGTTTTCCATCGCTGTAGAAACCAGACAAATGAAAGAATAGCAGCACCTCTCCAAGTCTGAAGAAGGTATTGCGATGCAACAGTGCTTGGTGCCACCATCACCGCGCTGCACACAGATATAAATCAACGATAAAGACAACTGATAGAACATCAAACCGAAAGCTAATATGTGAAAAAGAACAAGTAAGAAACGTATTACTAACATCTGTGAAAATGCCATGAAGGTGATCAAATATCGAACGGGGTCCTCCATAGCACCCCAAATACTTTTCTCATAAGGAACCTGCCCCCATATTGAGCTTCCAGGCAGCAAAGCAGCTGGGCCTTGCATTGAGTACTTGTGAAATCTCCTCAAAAGCCTTGGCATCACGATCCAAGCCATCAAGGTACCAATTAAAGTGCCACCAACTGGAACAATTACATCTCTCAAATAAGGGTGTGCATCAAGCACTTGTTCAACATAAGGAGTCATTTCAGAAGATGCCTCTTTCGCCTTTTCCCCGGTATAAGTCACAGCATCTATGGTTGTTTGCCAAGCTTCCTTAACCTTACCGATCCATTCACTTCCACCAACACCACTTGTATCCATATCAGACCCAGTTGCACCAGCTGAAACCTCTGAACCCTTAAGAATATCTCCTTTACTATTAACAGATGATGAATACCATCGACTATTCCATACGGGGCTAGTCCGAACAATTGAGATACTTCCCCTCAAACTTTTATTATCAAATAGCCCCCTACTATATGGAGTAACCTGACTGGGCCCACAAGCAGAGTGTATACCCCTCATATCGAAACATTTGGGGGCAGCATAACTTTTGGAATAAGTGGGTTCTCTAGCGTAGTGGTTACTATTTACACAAGCGAATGAAGGTCTGACATCAATCTGATTAGCTACTCTTAAAGAGGAACTGAGGTTTCTTGCCAAAGTTGAAAACCTAATTGCTGCCATCAACAAATAGAGTCTGACCAGCAAATTATGTCTCAAATGAAATCTTTTTAACTTCAACCTACAACGTTCATCTTCAATCCACAACAAGTATTAAGACAAAGTAACAAATGGTTTAAAAATAAATAAATTTCAAAATAATTCATATACTGTACATATATGTATGTACTAGCTATGGTTAACACTATAAAGGCTTGAGGCAGAAGTATATCGCATTTCAAATTAGACCAGGCACTCCAGTAAAGACAAAAATAACAACATGATACCTATTAATTTAAGGACCAGGAAAATTACATTGGCCCTGAGTTGATGTGGTAACTTTCAATTCCAGAGGACAGATATCAAGATAAAGCCAGCCTATACTGTCAACAAATTCAAGATTTTAAACATAGTTAAGGCAAGCTTGCCCCATTTGCAAGGTCTATTCCATTTCATCAACCTCATCATACGTTAAGTAATGGATCGGAACAATGGTGGTTATGTTTAAACATTGAAAATTTGCATTCAGATAAGAATGAGAAAGCAACATCATGTATATATTACAGAAGTACTTTTATCATTAGAAAAGCAAAGAGGACATATCCAGTATCACCTATAGCATGAGCCCAAACATCATGTAACTTGTAATTTACCTCAAACGCAGAGGAAGCTAAAGTAAAATACTTAGCAGCCACATCATTTAGAGTTTATTAATACATGTAAAGTGATATAAAAAATCTGATATGGTTTTTTCTTTTTCTCTTTTTTTTATGAGATTGGTGTATGGACCAGCTTGCACCCCCTCAATTATTCCACAGCGTACCTTCTATCTCCCACCAGCACAAGTACCGGGTACCTATGCCGACCAAGGCTTAGGCCGATAAAAAGAAATCGCCTAGTGTTTTTTGCCTCCGTGATGTCCGAGCCAACTTAGGCACGCCTCGACTATTCCACCTGATACCTATTACCTCCCAACAATACTGTATCATTTCATCCATCAAGGCTTAAACAGATGGGAACAAATTACCTAATATGTTTTGCCTTCCCTAGAATTTGAACTCGAGACATATGTTCTCCTTCCTCTTCATTGACCACTAGGCAACACCTTTTTTCTTTACTTTAACCTTCTGTATTTAAGTTTCTCCTTCAAGTTTATAGTGTCTGCAATTCCTTTCCTCTAGAACCGTGTAAAAACGTTTCAGTTTTAGATGGCATAGTCAACTGCCGCACGGTCAGTTGATTTAGGCATATTATCAAATAACCTTGGTGCACCAGCGACCAAAACTGATACGATTTTTCTTCATACGGTTGAGCAAAGCTAATACATATGCAAAATTTGCCAATAAACCAAGCACTAGGAGAAGAAAATTCGAATGGAACTCACCTGAAAGAGCAGTAGAAGCAACAGTTGAGAAGCAACAAAATCAAAATACAATTAGTACAAAAGGGACAAATAATGTGTAAACAGAAAAAATACAGAAAGAAGGAAAGAAGCTCAATTATCAATTTACCCTTAAAGGTGAAAGCTCTAGATCAAATTGGAGAGCGGCAAAACAGATAAAACAGGAAGAAAAAGGTGACTTATGTCCAAGTATAGGTTTGCCACCCAGGGTGAGACCGAAAAGACCCGTTTGAATTGACTTGATTTTCACATAAATAGATTTTAAGTCAAAAATAATAATTAATTGATGCTGCCTAGCTTATTATTTTTGGTTTGTTTAAGCAGTTTTAATTTGTTTTAAGTATTTTTTTAATTTTACGAAACACTAAAAGAAATTTAAAATCTAATTTGACTAGCTTAAAAGTCAATCCAAAATCCTCTGCACGTCAAAGGAAAGCATGGCCTTTACGGTAAAAATCTTTTCTTTTCTTTTTCTTTTCGATAGAAAAATTGGAAAAAAAATGATTCCTTGTGAACAAATACTACTTGGGCATAGACTCATAGTACTGAGCCTAGTGGCATATTTTATCGTTAAAATGATAGAGCAATTTTAAAGATTTAATGATCAAAATGCTTTTCTTTTTTGAAAAAGACAAAACATGCCCCTTTTGAAGATTTTAATAGTAGGATGCCCCCTCCATTCTCTAGGCTTCACCAAAGGTCTTTCTCCATTTTTTCTTTATTTTTCTTTCATATTTTTGTTTGTCTTTTTTTATTTTTTCCGTAATATTTTGTTTGTTTGTTTTGCTAAATTTCTTCCAAAATGGTAATCATACACCCTTAGACTTATATGTACGAAATTATTACGGAAATATGAGTATGAATTAAGTATTGAAACTCATGGTATGGATTGGAAGCCATAAATTCCCAATTTAAATACATAATCCTTGTAGAGATTGAAAGGTAATTAATTGATGGAATTTTTATTAGTTGGGTGTGGATGAATGGTCACGTATGTGATGATTGAAAGTTATAAATTGTTGAGAATGATGGTGGGATAAATTATTGGTAAATGATGGTATAAGTTAGATGAACTCATTTTATGGTTAAGAGATGTAGAAATTTATGCACTTTAGGTGTTTGATAAAATGCCTAAATGGCCTAAACAATGAAAATTATAACTAATGTTGGTCCCATTGGATGTTGATATTGTAGATTGAAGTTCCTTCGTGTGGCGGATCGTAGTAGTATCGTTAAGGGGCGAAATTTAGATTTGAGTCGTCCGGGAGTCATTTCACTAAAGAAGGCTACTTTAGAGTATCGACCTAACTTCGTAAAGGTAAGTATCTTGCCTAATCTTGTGCGGAAAAATTACCCCTTAAGAATTGAGTCGTTTGTGCTATTTGTAAAATGTGAAAGCCGTGTACGCGAGGTGACGAGTACGTACTTGAGCTTATATGTGAAAATTTTATCGGTTTAAAATATAAGGCATCTTTTATACATGTAATTGGAAATTGTTGGCACATTATTGTATCTTTATTCGCCATGTCCACTCTTATATGCTTTGTTTGAAGTTGTAGTTACATGTACATTCTTTCTAGCCAAGTTTGCTCTTATATATTTATTTGAAATTATTACCACTTAAATCAATTCGTGGATACTTTTATTGTTAAGTTGCCTTTTCGTGGAAATACTTTCACTATTGATTTTAATTTGCAAAAAATTAAATGAGAATTTAAGTTATCAAGCGACATTGAATTATTTTACTTGGAGTTATGTTAAAAGGAGATGTGTTTCTTTGTTGAGTTATATTTACGTTCATGTTGTTAATTGAGATGAAGTTGTTTTATCATGTAAAAATTTTCTATTTGCTAAATCTACCCTTACGTGAAACTTTTGTTACATGTTGTCTCTCTTATTATTGAGTTATTATTATTATTTGTTATGTCTTGCATTGTGAGTTCGATTTTCTGTTTCACTATGTTGTAATTCTTGTGTTGATTTAATCGTCATTTGCTCGTGTTATGTTGTTGTTGTCATTACTATTATTTTTGTGCTCAGTACCGTTGAGCCGGGGGTTATCTGTAGTTATGGCGTTGAAATTATTTTTAAGAAATGTAGTGGCATATGGGCGCATGTGGTGCTAATCATTATATTTTGTTGTTATTGTAACGACCCGGCAGGTCGTTTTGAGAGTAATAGCCCCGATCCTCTATTTAGTGCTTTTCCCGTATCTTTTTCTGCTTATGTTACTTGTCGGGAGGTTTTGTTTGTGGTTTCGGAGTGATTTGGGACACTTAGTCCCTAAAATGAAAGCTTAAGTTTTAGGATTTTGACCATAGTTGAAACTATATGAAGACGACTCTAGAATGGAGTTTTGTCGGTCATGTTAACTCTGTTGGGTGATTTTGGACTTAGGAGCGTGTCTGGATTGTGTTTTGGAGGTTTATAGCTGAATTAGGCTTGAAATGGAGAAAGTTGAATTTTTGGGAAGTTTGACCAGAAGTGGACTTTTTGATATCGGGGTCAGATTTCGATTCCGAAAGTTGGAGTAGGTTAGTAATGTCAAATATGACTTGTGTGAAAAATTTAAGGTCAATCGAACGTGATTTGATAGGTTTCGGCATCGGTTGCAGAAGTTTGAATTGGAGGGTGATTCATATTTTTAGAGTTGTTTAATGTGATTTGGAGGCTCGACTAAGTTCGTATGATGTTTTAGAATTTATTGGTACGTTTGGTTGAGGTCCCAGGGGCCTCGGGTTGATTTTGGATGGTTAACGAATATAATTGGGAGTTGGAAGAGTTGCTAAACCATTACAGCTTCTGGTGTAATCGCACATGCTGTGGGGTTGACCACAGGTGCGGACTCGTACGTGCCAGCAGAGGAGCGCAGGTGCGGCTTGGAGAAGCTTGGCCTGTGGCGCAGGTTCGAGGTTAGGACCGCAGAAACGGAGTCATTCTGCGGAAGATGGAATGCAAAAGCGGAAGTCCTTGAAACTTGAGGATTGCGGAAGTGGAAAACCTTGGAATTTTGGACTTAAGTTAAGTCCGCACATGCGATATTTTTTCCGCAAGTGCGGAACCGCAGAAGCGGTGAACCCCCTCGCAGAAGCGAGATCGCTAGGTAGAAAAGGCAAAGTTCGAGGGTTTTTATCCCATTTCCATTTTTGGACTTTGAGAGCTCGAATTTATGCTATAATTTAGGGGAATTTTAGAGGAGGCTATTGGGTAATGATTCTTAACTCTAATGATTCTTAACTCTGTTTATCTTGAAAATGGTAATTACAATAAAATTTGATTTTGTGATTCTAAAAATACGTGATTTATTTATTTATGTTAGTTGTTAGGCAATAGATGCTAAGTGTGAGACTAAAAAAATAAGATAAAAGCTTGACGGCAGTATGTTAAGCAAACTGGGAGGTAGAGAATCGGGGCCTCGAGTCGGCCTATACGGGGTCTCGAGGTCGAGCTAAGTGTTAGGCTGTGGACGGCCGATGAAGGACTAACAATTCTAAGAGCTTTGATCTGAGCTCTTTATGATCAATAATGAGTAATAAATGAAGAACAATTAATGGAACACAATAAATGTAAGCAATAAATGTAAGTAATAGAATCAAGGGAGAATATGTTTAAGTTAGAGAGTAGAGGATGTTCTTGTATTGAGTATTGTGTGTAATATCATACAAAATGACAAGGGTCCCCTTTATATATGAGGGGGAATCCCAACGTAGTACAAACACATTTATTACAAGGATTTGAGGCTGGTATAGCCACTTAATGCCACGGTACGGGCTTAAACTAGCCTAATAGACTTGGTTAGTTTTAATCATGTGCCTTAGGAACTTCCCGTTTGTCCATCACAGCCATTGATTTACACTGCCTCGAGGTCGATCATTGAGAATCCTCGGGGTCAAACCCCGGACTGAGCCTCGAGCCTTTTGGGGGCGGTCTCTATGAAGTGCCATAACGATCATAAAATCAGACTCTCTAATTTTTACCGTATACAGATAGTCCCAGTGTTTCTTAGAATGAAAATGATAAGAAATAGTTTTGAATTCTTGCCTCTTCGATACTACCATCATGACGTCAGTCCATCAGAGCATTAAATGCCATGACTCAAAGGCTGCGCAAGAGTTGCTGTCAACACGATTATCGAGAAGCCCACGAACCGCTATTGGTTCGGCCTTTCCGCTTCCCTAACGCTGCACATATGGCTTCTATAAATACCTCAACCGTTTTGTTATTCACACGTTTACATCATCTTCAATTTTCTAGAATGGTACCTCAGAAAGAGGGCACTGCTTCTTCATCTCGCGCATCAAGGGGTTAACCAAAAGTACCCTAACTGTCTAGCAATGTACTCCTACCCAATTCGATATTGTATCCGATTTTTCTATCGAAAATCCCCCTTTTACAATAGGCCGATGTGAGCACGTGTCTCGATACATCAGCGTGGTGACCAATACGAACATAGTGAATGAAGACTACCGATGGGAGGAGGCAGTGTTAGTAGAGATCCCCAATTCTGAGGAAAGCATAGTAGACCACAAAGCTGGCTTCCTTAGTGTGTATACATACCCATTTGCTCTAGGTCCCGTAGATTCTTCGGATCCTTCTTCCCCGTCAATAGATCCAGTAATTCTCGACTTCTACCATGAGTACTGAGTGACACTCGGTCAAATCTATCCTTCTTTCTGGAGGATCATTTATATGTTCTGATACTTTTCCAACCAGATCAAGGGTATGACCTTCACCCTTAATCACTTGGTCAGATTATACAGCCCTCGTCTCTTCCGAGGTTTGATCAAGCTTCACCCTCGATTCGCGAGGCCATTCTTTTCGAGCATCGATGAGGACAAGGATCGGGGGTGGATGAGTCGGTTTTTCCGAGTGAGGACCTTGGACATCATCCCGGCTAATAGGATGTCATTCCCGGAGGAATGGAATATGAACCGTAAGTGCCCCTACCTCGAGCATATTTTATTGCCCTTTCATCCCCTTCTGAAAAATGATCTTCTTTTGATTATGCAACAATCATTTGGTACCCCAGCGCGGTTCAGAACCTATCGAGATGGATCAGACAGTTGGACTCCATTTTCCCTTATATCGAGCGTTCCTGGCATGACTTGGCCAAAACGCGGTGGCAGGCCAAGAACCACTGTATGCTCTTTACTGATATCTTTACCAGGTTTCCTTATGAATATCTTTTGTGGTGGTAAAATTGATGCCTCATGCTTGTGTAGGCCTCGAGGATGGAGTGTCGATGAGGTCGTCTCCTTATGTCGAGGAAGGGACCTCGAAACCCGGTAAGGGCAAGAATAGGAAAAAGGAGGCATCCGCCGAGTCTCCCAAATCAGAGAAACCTAAACTCGCAGGCCTCGGGCAGACGCCTAAGTCTCGACTTCTGCTGTTGTGGCAAGTCTCCGTATCGAGGTTGAAAGTGATGATGATGATGAAGAAGACCCTTTGGTACAAAGGACGAGACGAGGTGCAGATGCTCCGCAAGTTGCTGGGCGGAAAGCCACCAAATCGGAGGTGGTCTATATAGACCAAACCCGTGCTGAGGAGACCCTCGAGGAGGGTGCAGGCACAGTCCCCGAGTTTCAAGTTGGACATAGTACAGTTCGTGCTGATGAACTCATGGCTGGTGATTTTGGAGAGCCTGAACCCGATGTTTTTCGGGGCAAAATGAGACCCTTAGAGAAATTAATGCTTTGGGTGGCCTTAATTTGGGCCATTCGTACTCAAAGGGGGAAATCAGGGATGCACAGGACTCGGATACCACCAATGTGGGGGGCCTCTCATAGAGGGGAAGATGTGCTCAGAGACCTCTTCGCCGGAGTTGATAAGAACATTGATGTCGATGCTCCCGTTGCTCTCGAGGAGGCAGAGAGTCTTCAGCAGCAGGTGCTACTCGTGACATATCATTTGTGTTTTAAATCTTTGTTATTGACTTTCTAACTTTTCTATGTTGTTGTAGGCTAAGAAAATGTACCATCATGCCTTCTCTAGGCTTCAAGATGAGCTTTTGTGCTGCGAGAAGGAGCTCGAGAAGCTCACCTCGGTGCTGAAGGAGTCGGAGGACTCCTCTGCCCGAAAGGGGGAGGAGTTGAGCGGGCTTCGGGCGAGTTTGGAGGGAGTGCGCCGTGAAAGGGCTGGCCTTGCTGAGCAGGTAACATGGAATCTATGAACTCGCCTTTTATTCTTATAATTTGATGCTCACCAACTTGTGTTGCCTTTGCAGATTGGGCAAAAGGATGCCCTAGTGGGGCAACTTCAGGAAGAGGTTGCAGCCAAGAATGCGAAGGCCCTCAAGCTGAGGGGGCAAATAAGGTTGTGACCTTGGAGAGAGACCTTTTGCGGTCGGAGTTGGCATCGATCCAAGGTCTTCTTAGGAGTGCTCAGAAGGAGGCTGTTGCACTATCCACCGCCAAGTCTGAGGCCAAAGAAAATGTGTCTTCATACATGAAAGATGCAGCTACTGCGAATGAACGAGCTCAAGAGATATCAGAGAAAGTTGAGTAGAAGCTGACTTGGGCCATCGCTTACGCTCGTTCAAAGGCAATGAGGAAGGCTCTCGAGGAAGCAAGCGCTAAAGGCGTCGATCTCTCATCTGAGATTAAGGAAGCCCGAACCTTGGAGAAAGAATCGGTATTTTCGGCCACTTCGGACGAGGATTATGAAGACGATCCAGAGAGTAGTGAGGGTGAAGAATAGACTCACGTCATCTTCCCTTTTTATTTTTATATATGAATTTCTCGGGAGGGGGGGGAGGCTTTGTAAAGATGCCCCTTGTAAATATATTTTTGGTAATGTAAGAAGATATTTCTACTTCAAGTCTTCGAATTTTATATTTCAGCGTTTACGCGAAGTTAGCTTTTGGATTTTGATGTTGGCTCTTCGGAGCCCAAACTTGGAGTAATCGGGACCCTCGAGATTGGGCACCATCTCGAGATTAGGTCGATAGCTTTTAAGAATCGATGCTCATAATAACAGAAATCCTTGGGGTCTCAACGGCCTCAGAACGCTGTGTGACAGTATCATTTATGTGACACGGTTGTGCAGCGACCGGGGTGGTCCCATTGGATACCCTTCCCCAAAAATAGCACTGACATGGTTAGAATTAATTGGCCTTCAGGATAAGCAAACAGTCGTTGCTTGCTCTATATATGCATTTTCTTATTTCTTATCTGAGGACTCCACTACTTTGAGTAACTGTCCCCTTTATAGAGCTCTTATTCTTTGTGCTAGTTCTCTTACCATTTTAACTCATAGCTTTCGCCCAAGTCTTCATCTTCCGTTTCTTATTTTACCATAGCTATGGCTGCTACGTCCAAATCTGTTCACCAAGGAGAGAAGAGTTCCGCTTCTGTTTCGTGCTCGGTCGGTGGTACACCACCGATATCTGGTGAGCTAACTTCGAGGTGCTTTGTCTCGATGAGGGACTTTACGTTAGAGAGACCTCCCAATGTTCAGGGCCATCGGGAGCATGCATCGAGGTTTATCTCCTCAGTAGGGGAGGAACACCTAGAGGTAGTTAGAAAACACTGCGGATGGGGAGAAAAGGTGGTGCTGCAGGTACCTTCCCCGGAAGAGAGCATCATGGCTCATGTCGAGGGGTTTTTGAACTTATACACGTGCCCTTTTGCATTGGGCCCTCTCGATAGGGTCGTGCTCGAATTTTGTAGAAGATATCAGGTTACCCTGGCACAGGTTCACCCGTCATTTTGGAGGATAGTGCTGATGATAAGGTATTTTTCAAATAAAGCCGGGCTCGAGTTCACACTCAGCCATGTTATTAGATTGTACCGAACCTTGCATCATCGAGGCATGATTACTCTACGATGTCGATCCACTCGGCCCTTTATTGCCAGCAATGAAAAAGATGGGGATCGAGGGTGGATGAGTCATTTCATCCGAGTGCAGACTGTCGATATTATCCTCGTAGAGTTCCTTCCATTTCCTGAGAAATGGAATTTTACACGTAAGTGGTACACTCGTGTTCTTATTAGTTTTGTCCATGGTGGAGGCGGATTATGTAAAGATGCTTTCTTTTTCTTTTCTTTTTTGCAGCAATCCCGTGGATGCCATACGAGGTTCCCGACCTGGCAAATTTGTCTCAGGAACTGGCAGCTTGATCGACCTATGATGAGCACGCGCAAGTGGCGAGATCTGTCCAAGGGTAGATGGGAGGCAAAACATCAAGGTACGTGTTATGTGACTTGTTTTCTTTAAAATGTACTTTCTTCTATGTGTACTAACTCCGTTACCGCAGGCATTAGAGAATTTTCTGAGAAGAGACCGTGCCCCTCGGGGAGGAGGAAGAGTCATCGACTTTTGGATCAAGGACTAATAACAAACGGAAGGAGTCTTCGAAGAATGAGGGTGATCATAGCGAGGCAAGCCCTGCTCGGAGGCCCAGAGAAGATATCTCGACTGAGCTTGCAATACCCGAGGCTTCTGGCCTTAGAAAGATGGTTCCCCTCTTGTCGTTGTCTTCTTTTCCCATCGAAGGTACTTTGAGGGTCAAGGATTTTCTGCCACCGTCTTCTTTTCCCGTCGAAGGTAGTTCGAGGGGTGTTCGAAGCCAGGGGCCGCCTAACTCAAGCGAGGTCTCGAACGATCATATTCCTATTAGGAGCGGTTCTATTGGAGCCAACGAAACCAAGCCAGCAGGTGTGCGTTCAAATTTTGAGGAGGCTCAACGGCTTTGTTCTGTGGTGAGTTTTGGCTGACTGTATTGGTTTTTCAGTTTTGCACTTTTATTTCCTTATTGAGCTCCTTTTTCGTAGGCCTTTGACAAGCTTAAGTCTGAGATGCTTCGTCGTGAAGCCAAGTTGCGAAAAGCCTTGGACGGGGAGAAATCCCTCAGGCTTCTTTATGACAAAAGGGGAGATGAGTTGATATACCTGCGGTATGAGGCGAATCGAAGCCTTAACTACGAAAGGCACCTTGAGAAACAGGTAACCTTTGCTCCAAGGGAATGCATGCTTCTTCTTCCATCCTCAAAGATTAATATTTTGATACTTAAGTTGTAGAGCAAGATAGAGGATCTGGAATGCCTTTGGGGCGAGGTTGGCCAGGCTAAGTATGAGTGTAACGAGCTAAGGGCTCAGATAGGTGCCCATACTGAGGCCAAGAAGAATGTTTTGGCCAAGGTGTCTTCCCTCGAGATACAGCTCTGGAACACTTGTGAAAATAGCTCGGTTCAGACGAGCAGGATTGCAAGGCTCGAGTCTGACCTTTTGGAGATAAAGACCGAGGTCGTGGACGCCCGGGCTGAAGCTAAAGAGATTCAGGCTAAGGCCGACAAGAAAGTGGCCGTCTATTTAAAAGACAATGTAGATGCTCGAGCTAAGTTGAGAAGGGCTTCCGATCGGGAGAGCAGAAGCAATGAATACGTCGGGTGTAAATCTCAGAGGGAAACCCTCAAATAAATTCACGCTAGGGGCTCGATCTCTTGAAAGAGATAGCGTAGGCCAAGGCGGATGAATACAACACCAAATTTCTTGTATCTGATGTCAAAGATAATGGAGAAGAGGCCGATGGGGCCGCAGTCCCCGAGGGGAAAATAGACTAGGCTTTTTTCTTTTTGATTCTTTGTACAGTGTTCTTAGAGAACTTTGTAAATGTAGCCTTGCATTGTTTCATGTATGCATATACAAAGAAACTTTTTGGTTTTGTCATTCCGTGAATTTCCATTTGCTTGAGTATGTCTTTTTTGTTTTGAATTTACACGTTCGTCGATGATTCGCCAGGTGAACTGGACATCGAGGTAAAAACCCTTAGGTTGGCAAATTTGCCCTGAGGCTTGTTAGGCTGGCTCGTAAGCTCTTACGCATTTGCCCTTAAGTATTTTTAGTTAACTGTTTTGGGCTCAATCTCTGAATCGGGATAGACTCGAGCTCATTGACCCTTATGTTTTTGAATTTTAAGCTGGCTCTTAGGCTCTTACGCATTGGGTCGGTATGACCTCTAATATAGGCTGGTGACAGTGGCTCTTATGCATTGGTTCAGTACGTCCTCTAATGTGGGCTGGTGATAGTGGCTCTTACACATTGGATCGGTACGACCTCTAATGTGGGCTTTATTTTCCCTCGTTAATCGCCCGACTCTTTGACGACTCGATAAGAGCCTCGATTGTGAGCCATTATATAGCGATAAATGAGCACCTTAAGAGGTTTCGCTCGATGGCTGAATTGTTTTGAAGCCTATTGTTTGGAGCTGATATGATCGAAGCTCTTTTGCTTATGCCGAGGGTAGCCTGATTAACTAGTTCTTTTCAAAGTTTTTTCGAAGTAATTGAAGGCATGTAATTTTATAGTGACGGTCGGGCGTCCCCGAGTCGCGTTAGTTTGGCCGAAGCCTTGTGACCATAGTCATTGCATTTGGCTGTAGCCTTTCAGTCCCCGAGTGAAGTAGCTTCGGCATTTATATCGAGGGTATGCCTTTTTAGGGGTCTTACAAGTTCGAATGTATAGCCTTAACTTTAAGGTCGGGATTTATGCCTTTTGTAAGGTCTTATAATTTTTAACATGCCTTACTTGAGGTCTTATAGATTTGGTTACTTGGTATAAGTGTAACTCATGCGTTGCTTGAGGTCTTACAGTTTTGGTTACTTGGTACAAGTGTAACTCATGCCTTGCCTGAGGTCTTACAGTTTTGGTATTGCCTTATAGAGGTCTTATACTGTTGATAATGCCTCATGAAGGTCTTACATTTTCTAGTATTGCCACATAGAGGGCTTTCAGGCTCGAGGTTGCCCGCTTGGGTCTTACGCCCTTGAGTTTTGATAGCTCGATGTATGATAGTCTTTGACAGTCCTCGAAACGTTGAGAGTTTCTTGGCTCTGGAGCTATTCTTTGTAAACTTGATGTTGCCTCATTGAGGGCTTACGAGTTCGAAGTTTCCGACCCGGAGGTCATGTGGCTTCGAGTTTTTGATGTCGGTCCCCAAATGTTCGGGAGATTTTTTGGATCTGGAGCCATTTCTCGTAAATGTAGCATACTTCTTTGAAGTGCAAAGTGTCTCGTTGGAGGAAAAAATATTCTTTGATTACTTGGCACAAGTATACATGTTTTCGTTGTCAAGGGTTCGGTTATTATATGTGGACACGGTTCGTTCGACCGTTTGGCCTGATACATCATTTTCCTATCGAGACCCTTTTTGGCACATTCTTGACTTCTCCGAGGAGGTGATCTCCGGGGGCGGGATACCCTAGTATTCGAGGTTGATTGAAGAGAAGCCTTGAATATTTGTTGAGTTCTCCTTAGGTAGCATATAGGTGTTGCCTCATTAAAAACCTTGCCGGTAAAACCCTTCTTGGAATAAAATTCGATCGAAGGAAAAGAGTGCAACGCATGCTTTGAAACCTAAGGTCTTCGAGCTGGACATCACTTCGACTGTTCTGATCGGACACCTGCACAAAGTTTAGTGTAAGATGTAAATAAAAAGGGAGATGGTTATACCTTAGTGGTGATGGCTCTTTAAGCCTCGATATGCTTCAAACATTTGTTTTGGGAAAGTGGCATGGTACTTTGCTTGTTTTATTCGGGTGTAGCCGAGAATGTGTCTCGCAATTGCTACTTTACTGTTTGCTTGTCTTTTGGCTCCTTCGATGTTGAAGGCGTCGATGCCGGTGCCACATCGTGCACCACGAACATCTCCCTCGCTGCATGTTGTTCCCCATACACGGTTTTCATTCCGTCCTTCGTCGGAAACTTCATCATTTGATGAAGGGTTGATGGCACTACTCTCATGCAGTGTATCCATGGCCTTCCGAGCAAGGCGTTGTACCTCATGTCTCCTTCGATGACTTGAAATTTGGCATTTTGGGTCGTGCCGGCCACGTTGACCGGGAGGGTGATTTCCCCTTTCGGTGTTTCGCTGGCCATGTTGAATCCGTTGAGGACTCGAGAGGCGGGCACGATCTGGTCGAGCAGTCCGAGCTGTTCCACCACCCTCGACCTGATAATATCGGCCGAGCTACCTGGATCAACAAGAACATGCTTAATTTGAAATATATTCATAAGGAAAGAAATTACCAAGGCATCGTTATGAGGTTGAGACAGGGTTTCGATATCCTCGTCGCTGAATGTGAGAGCATTTTTGGGTATGTAACCCCGAGTTCGTTTCTCCATAGTGATGGATATTTTTGTTCTTTTGACAATGGGTTCCTGCGGGATGTCGATCCCTCCAATGATAATGTGGATGAAATGTTGCGGCTCATCTGTTTCATTTTTCATGTTCGCCTCTCTTTCCCGGAACTGATTTTTGGCTCGGTCGCTAAGGAACTCTCGGAGGTGTCTTTTGCTGAGTAGTCGGGCTACTTCTTCTTGGAGCTGTCTGAAATCTTCAGTCCTATGTGTCGCGCCCCCTTTTTCCCTTCCAACGGAGATGAGTCCGGGTTTTGACATTCATGGGGTATAATGACTTGTTCCTTTTGGGAATTGGGTATTTGAAGAGTCGTCACCTAATGATTTAAGGCGCATTAGGACACCCATAGAGTTCATTTACAACTAGGTTTGATAACGAGAGATTGGGTAAGGGCTTGAAATTATCCCAAATGGAAGGTGTTAGGCACCCCTCAGGATCCACTAGTGTGGTTCCCAGCCAGATAGTTTTTTGTGAATTTGTGCAATTAGCAAGTAATCAAATAAAAGACTCAAGTAATAGGGGATTTAAGGTTAAATACACAAGTGCAAACAATTATTAAAAGGCAGGGTTTTGGAAAAAGAGTTATAAGCTAGACATGCTTGTAAAAAATGAAAGGGGGGTCCTAGGTTTGTTTATAATATGAATCACCTCAATGCAATACCCGGTATGACACTTCTCAGAAGAGGGGATACACGTGGTATTAGCGCACCGGTCATCATATCCATATCTACCCTTCCCACCCCATTAAGGTATTAAAGCGCACATTGGTCTCGACATCTATTGCATGCTATTACCCGTCCCATTCCTATCAGTCCCAGAGGAATTTAGGACTACTATTCCTATAAGAGGGAGGATTTTAGGTTGACTCTTAGGTTTAAAGGTAAAAAGGCTAATGCGACATACAAAACACGTAGGACTGCATTTTAAGGGGAACATATAAACAATTAGAGGGCTCATATATACCTCCGCAAACAATTCATATAAATAGCATGACTTAAACACAATTAAGGTCTGAATTTTAAAATCCTAAAGCAGAGTTTGAGTCAGAACCAGATTCATTGTATAACTCAGAAAAGAAGTCTGAATCAGACCTGCCTGCTGGTTGTAGCAGTTGGTAATTAACAAAGGTAGTTCCAGTTTTATTTAAGTAATTACCTAAGGCTTGCCTTGGCGCAATGGTGATGTCCTATGAGCATAATATCTATATTGATTAAGAATGCAGTAGAGCAGTGGTTAATTTTAAACAGGCGATTTGGATCCTATAGGTATGCTTTCTAATGATATTGATTAACACAAAAAGAGTAGGTTATTTAATCTGATTCAGACAGGCACGAGTCAAACTAATTTTTAACTAAACTGGTTTTAGACCTTATAGGTATGATTTCTATTACAGCTGATTTTAAATCCTATAGGCATGGTATCTAATTATTAAAAACTGACTTTGGACTTATAGGCATGATCTCTAAGGGAAACGAATCTGGATACATGCTATAATGAAAAATTGAACTTCAATTACTTTACATCCTATAGGCATGCTATCTAATTATAAAACGAATTTTAATCCTATAGGCATGATCTCTACTATTAAAGCCATTTAGACCTTATAGACATGGTTTCTAATTGTGAAAGTAAAGCATGCAGAATTTATTTTAAACCAAAGCAGATCCTATAGGCATATTATCTAACAGACCATATTTGGAATCAAAATAGACCATATAGGCATGTTATCTACCCAATTTACCCACTATATACAACTACCCACCCTTTTCACTAATCACCCCATAATTGTTTACAAATTATTACAGACCAAATGATTGAATTACAAAAGAAGTGCAGAAATAAGAAATTATAACCAAAGGAAGCCTAATCTTGACTTCATCTCTGAGTTATATAATGAACCACTTCAATGCCAATATTTCAAATCCTTTTCTCATACCTGGGTGTGTCAGAGTTCCCTAAGGACCTCAAAGGATCCCGGGTAGTGCTCACACCCAGATTTACATAACCAAATAGAATGAGTGCAGTATGGAAGGGCCAACCCTTATGTGTCCAAGTTCAGAGGGAGCTCAAGGATCCCAAGGCAAGGCTCACACAAGAGGGGCAGAACCTATATTCTAAGAATATAGTGGAAGTGCATAACATAGTTTGAAAAAAGAGATTTATTTTTAAAAACTAGACTTACAGTCCATTTTGAAAGCAATTAGTGACAAAGGCGATTTAAATTAGTAGTAGTAGTAAAACTCAAAACTACACAGAATCAGTAGTCATTCAAAAGGGTCAAGGGGTTTTGGGGATACATTTGTCTATAAGGACATGAACCCAGCAGGGGTCTGGTTTGTTCATGCATAGCAATAGCTAATGCTGGCATGGCCATAAACCAGTCAAAGGAACACAAGCACATAGAGGGGATATGGGGGTTTGGGGTTCATAATACATAATATGCTTTAAAACACACATAGGAGAAGCATTAATCTAAGGGAAAAAGGAACATATTACAGCATGCTAATAATGTAACTTAACCACAGAAACATGAGCAGAAGTAGGCAAGAGTGAAAGAAACTAAAGCAACTAAAGAAGTATGTAGCTGTTGGGGCTTAAAAAATTAACTAGGACATACCAGTAGAGAAACAAAGTGCAGAAAGATAAAGCAAGCAAGATTCCACAGTCTAGCCTTGGCTTTCAGCCGGCTAGACAAAGAAATAGCACAAGTAGTAGTAAAGAAGGAGAGAGTTTTTGAGTGTAAGTGTGTGTTCTGAACTCAAATTGTTTGTCTTTGAAAGAAGAGAGGGTGGGTATTTATAGTTTTGAAAACGAGTGAAGAATAAGGTAATAAGTAAAGTCTTAACACAAACATGGAAAAAATCACAATCAGAATCAATTAACACAGGTGATTCCCTTTAATTAAGGAATCACTGCTTAACGGATACTAACATGGTTAATTAAGGAAAGAAATCAGTTTGGGACAGATTGATTATTGTCATATAAGGGGGCAGTAAAAGTATAAAGTAAATAATTGAGACTAAGTACAAAATATGCTTAGTTTTGGGAAAAGGTTCAGCAAGATCAAACATCACAGTAAAGGAAAGGAATCAATTAATTTTAAACGAATGAGTAAAAAAATTAGGGTTTATAAGGGAACCCTTTGCAATCAGTCATGAGATTGAGGAAATCAAGATCAATCAAGAAAGAAACATGATTCTGCACTTCAACATATAAATAGAATGAACAAAAGTATCAGACATGCAAGGCCAAACACATTGGCAAAAGAAACAACACAAACATACAGTAGTAGCAGGAATAAGCTAGGATTCAGTAGTAAAAGAGAACTACTCGAAGCACAATAGTCAACAAGGTCAAGTAGTCACATAGAATCAAAAGTGAAGAAAAACATAGTAACAGGTAAGAAAGTCAGAAACAAGTAAAGACCTTCAAACTCATAGTAATAAGCGAGGAAAACTCTTTTAAGAAATTAGGGCTTCAACAGTAGTCGAGTTTAAGAGATGATAAGAACTCAGAATCAGATAAGTCAAACAAGGAAAAGATAGTCAGAAAAAAGAACTTAATCGAACAAGTATATATTCAAACAAACAAGGACAGTTTCAGAACTAGGATAAGACCAAAAAGACCCAGGGTTTTCAACATACTGAATTAGGTAGAAGGAAAGCGTAAATAAGTCGTTTGAACATAGTGAAATCATAAACGATGCTGAAAATCGAAGGAGAGATCCTTAAAAAGAGTTTTAAGAAACCCTAATCGTTGAAAAATGAAGAGTCATTTTGAAAGAAAATCGAAGAACCTTAGAGAAAACACTTGAGAAGTTCGTAATAAGCACAAATCTAAGATAGATCTGAAAGAAAATCAAAAGACCTTAAAGCTAGGGTTTCAGAGAACCCCGAAAAGTGAGAAAGACTTTGAAAGTTACCGATCTAGCCAGAAAAGCCGTGGATCTGACTTGAACAGTCAAAGGTGGCCAGAAAAAGACCAGAGATGGCGGTTGAGCAAGGACTGGACCAGATCTCTTTGAGATCTGGCCATGAAATCACGGAAGCAAACACCCAGGAGCCATAGGAGGCCGATACACCTCTCAAGCAGCCATGGGAGTCCATGGATTAGGTAGGGATTGCAAGGAATTAGGGTGGCGGTGGCTAGGGTTTATGTGAGGCTGCAGAGAGAATTGAGAGAAGAGGGATTCAAGGGTGGCGTTTGGCAAAAAGTGAATTAGGTTAAGGGGTCATTTGAGTTTAATTATGGAAGGGTGAATGGTGGCCATTGATCTGAATGATCAACGACCTAGATTAAAAGGGTAGGTGGGGAATCCAAGTTTGGGTTGGTTGAAATTGGGTTGGGGTCGGGTTTAATTGAAATTGGGCCGGGGAAATTGGGGGTGATTTGGGGTTAAATTTAGGCTAAAAATTAAATACAAATGGGTTGTTATTTAAATAGCTAATTTTCCCGTTTTTAAATTATAAAAAATAGTAAATAAATTTCTGAGAATAAATTGAAAACACTAAAATGGTTCATGGCATGTAAATATCAATTTAAAAATACAGGGCTTAATTTTATGGATATAAAACACAATTAAATCTTAAAAAGGCTAATATTGCAATTATATGCAATTAGCTTTTAAAAAATACTAAACAAAATTGTAGAAATATGTAAAAATTACCCTAGCCATATTTTGGCATAAATATAAAGATTCAATATACTAATCATCAAAAATAATAATTATGGACATAATTATTGGGATTTTATGGATGAAAAGGGGAAATAAATCGATTTAAAAACCTTTAAAAATTATGAAAAAATAATAAAATATTTGGACATGCTTATGTATTCATTTATATGGTATTGAAGCTATTTTGCATATTGAAAATATATAAGAAAAAATTGGGTATCAACAGCTGCCCCTCTTTACCCGGGAAGGATGAAAGAGTTGTCGGGTAAAGATATGATGGCCAATTTTGACCGAGCGAAATGGTTTGAAGAGGTTTAGGTCGCACCTTGGCTTTTGAGCTACCTACATATCCCTGGTTTTACATAAATCAGGTTGTATGTAGTTCAAGATCCGTCAGCGGAGTATGCCGATGGAGACTTTTCAAGAACGGACGTAATATCCAGAGCGGGGTGAGTGGATGGCTTGTGGGAATGGTTAGGTTTGATATGGCTGCAGGAACTGGAGCGGGATCATTCCTGCCGGGATGGCCGTTGCTGGCCGGTTTACCTGCAATTAGGAACAATACAAGCATACACTGTGCATAAATTTAAACATGATGCAAATTCTCGTCGTACCATGAATGTCGTCTTTGGACGGTTAGGATGACGTCCTCAGACCATGATGTCCTGGGCCATGAAGCGTATGATAAAGGATTCGCAGGCCATGAAATGATGCTCTCGGGCTATGAGGACGGTGCATCCGAACCATGATGCCTTTGAATAATGATATGCAAAAAAAAATTGAAAGGGATCCTCAGGCTATGACATGGTGTTCTCGGACTATGAAGATGGTGCCTCCGAATGATGACGCCTTTGGATAAGTTGGCGATATTTCAGCCCATGAAGGATTAAGTAGTATGATACGGACAAAATAGAGCTTAGTCTTGCGATTTGAATGGCAGAGCTTAGCCCGTAAGAAAAGCAAAATAAATAGTGCATGGGATAGTGCTTAGTTTCGAAGAAAACGGGAGGCAGAGCTTAGCCTCGGAAGGCAAAATGATAGCCTTATGCAAGATGCAAATGCAGAGAGAGGTAGAGCTTAACCTCGGAAGGCAGAATGGTAGCCCTATGCAGAAATACAAATACACACAGCGTTTAGTCTCGGAAGGTAGAATGGTAGCCTTATGCAGAAATGCAAATGCAGATGGAGACAACGTTTAGTCTCTGAAGGCAGAATGAGAGCCTTATGCAAGAATGCAGATGGAGACAACGTTTAGTCTCGGAAGGTATAATGGTAGCCTTATGCAATGCAAATGTAGCTAGAGACAACGTTTAGTCTCGGAAGGTAGAATGGTAGCCTTTATGCAATACATATGCAGATGGAGATAGCGTTTAGTCTCGGAAAGCAGAATAATAGCTTTATGCAAAATGAAATGACGAATGATAGTAGAGTTTTCTTAGCTGATAGCAGATTGTAATATTGTGATTACTGAGAGCATCGTGTCGGATGGAAAATCACTGGTGTGTGCGGATAGCAAATGTTGGTAAGTGCAACGGTTCTGTTTGTCCCATGGGTGTATAGTATGTTTGATGATTTCGCAATCCTAGTGCCTGCATCCAAAGAAAAAATCGTGAGTTTTGTAAGGGGGGAAGGTCAGTTCGTATACCTGCTGGCTTTGCTTGACTTGCTCGGCTTTGATTTGGTGATACTGTCTGTATCATTGGGGTAGTGTTGCTAAACAAAGCAGTTTCGATAATAAACATGCAAAGATTTTTGTAAAAGTATGACATAAGTGTATAATTAAAAATGGTTTTTAGATGAACCGACGACTGTGACGTGGTTCGGGACATTGCAACCTCTCTTGGTACAGAATTTTGAGGGTCCTACTCAAAATTCTACCCCAGTGTAATGGGTTGATGCTTCTGACTGTTGCTTGCGATGATCGGCTAAAATTACTTCGGAATTTTGAGGGTCATCCTCAAAATTCTGCCCCAGTTTTCAATCGGAGGGGGGGATGAAATTTTTATTGAATTATGGCCGAACCCATAGGGCTGCCTACGTATTCCCTCTTAAACGGGAATCAGGTCAGGCGTAGTTCAGTTTACATCATATAAGGGAAGCATAAAGATTACACATAGTAACGCTTGACTGCATTTAAATTAATCGGCTTTGGCCAGACTTCTCCGTCCATTTCTGCAAGTATGAGGGCTCCTCCTGTTAAAACCCGGTAAACCATGTATGGACCCTGCCAGTTGGGAGAGAACTTCCCCTTGGCTTCATCTTGATGCGGAAAATTTTTCTTCAACACCAGCTGTCCCGGTGTGAACTGTCTTGGTTTGACTCTTTTGTTGAAGGCTTTGGACATTCTGTTTTGATAGAGTTGACCATGGCAGACTGCATTCATTCTCTTTCCTTCTATAAGGGCTAGTTGCTCATAACGACTTTTCACCCACTCTGCATCATCGAGCTTAGCTTTTTGTATGATCCTTAGGGAAGGAATTTCTACCTCAGTGGGAATGACAACCTTTGTACCATAAACCAGTATATAGGGAGTTGCCCCAGTTGATGTGCGGACTGTGGTGCGATACCCCAATAGAGCAAATGATAACTTTTCGTGCCACTGCTTATGCTTCTCTATCATTTTCCTCAATATCTTCTTGATATTCTTGTTGGCGGCTTCTACTGCTCCATTCATTTGAGGCCTGTAGGCTGTGGAATTCTTGTGTCTGATTTTGAAAGTTTCACACATAGCTTTCATCAAGTCGTTGTTGAGGTTGGAGCCATTATCAGTAATGATTGACTCTAGAATTCCGAATCGACAAACAACGCGGTCGCGGACAAAATCTGCCACGACTTTCTTAGTCACTGCTCTGTAAGATGCTGCTTCTACCCAGTTGGTGAAATAGTCTATGGCTACCAGGATAAACCTATGCCCATTGGAAGCAGCAGGCTCGATTGGTCCAATAACATCCATCCCCCGAGCGGCGAACGACCATGGTGAGCTTGTTGCATTAAGCTCATTTGGAGGTACCTTTATCATGTCTGCTTGTATCTGACAATGGTGGCATTTCCGTACATATTGGATGCAATCTGTTTCCATGGTCATCCAAAAGTAACTAGCCCGGAGTATCTTTTTTGCTAAGACAAAAAACCGTTCATATGTGGACCGCAGGTCCCAACATGAATTTCCTCTAGCAGCTTGGATGCTTCCTTTGCGTCGACACATCTCAGTAATCCCAAATCAGGAGTCCTCCTATACAGGATTCCTCCGCAGTGAAAGAAGTTGTTGGACAATCTCCAAAGTGTGCGTTTCTGAATAGGATTAGCAAGCTCCGGGTACTCTCCTTTTGTCAAATATTCCTTGATATCATGAAACCAAGGCTTTTGATCACAAGCTAAAAAATCGTGTTTTAGTCGTTGTAACTACACTTTAATTATTGCATTTTACAAAGATTTGAGCTTACATAATAATGAATTGTACTAAATTCATGCTTTATGCCTTGCAGGAAGCGATTCCGACTTAAGAATTAAATTTGGGATGAATTTGGGGCTTTGAAGTCTGAGTAAAAGCTAAATAAATCAAGTCAGGATCGTGTTCAGGGGTCGCAAAGCAAGCCCGGATAGCAAAACAAATGAAAAAATAAAGCAGCGTAGAAATTTGCACTGCCGCGTCGTGTGGGGAGCCGCGGCAGTGCAAAATTTCGTGTTGCATTGTTTTGCTCCATTAAAATGTATTCTGCCTCTATCCAATCCATGTACGCGTCGCACGGGGCATCGCAGACGTGTAAAAATCACAGAACTACTCTATTTCGGTCTAAAAAGGTGTAATTGTCAAAATCCCTTCTTACACGATTAAAAAGGGTAAAAGCATCCATTATTGGGGCAGACCTGATTTGAGAGAGAAAAGGAGGAGGAGATCCATCTTGGAGGATCAAAATCAAGAGGAGACAACACTTTGGAGCAAGGATTAAAAGAGTTTTTGTAAACTTTCTTCTAGTATCTATTTATTTGATGTTTAAGACTTATATTGTTGATGTTTGTATGGTTATGAGTAGCTAAAAACCCAAATATTCTGGGGTTATAGGTGTTAGATGATTATGTTGTTTGAAGCTTAAATTGATGATCTTGAATTTATCGTTAAGGGTTGCTTATTTGATTCTGCTGTTAATTATTTTACTGCGTAGCTAACAGTGAAATACTATTTATGAATCTTGAGTTAAACTTGAAAAAGGAAATTCTTGAATGCATATAGAATCAAATAGAGCAAGATCTGGATCATGGGCATCAGGTGAAAGATTCGCAATTAAGATAGAACTATACTTAATTGCCTTGTTTGGTTGAAAAATAGGAATTGTAAATGCATTTGAGTTAATATTAATGCCACATAAATATAGGTATTAATTTAACTTGAATAGGTGCATAAGAATTTGACAGATTCTTATGGATATTATCAACCCTATAATCAATAATCCAGATAATTCAATAAATCATTTTTAAGCTAAAAGCATAGCATGATCTCTAGCAAGCCCATAACCCTAAAATATCTCTCTTATTAATTGTTAAAAGAAATTTCATAAGTGGTGTAATAAACTTTGTGTTGTTTTATTGTTCGATTACTAGTTAAATTGTAAATTGGTTATTTATGTATTTTGTGATGAATTAGCTTGAATTGATAATTGTTTGAGTTTGCATAGTCGATAAGTTAATCACAAGTCCTCGTGGGAACGATACTCTACTTATTACTATATTACTTGAAGATCGCGTACACTTGCGTGAGTGTTTTGGTCGCAACAAGTTTTTGGCACCGTTGCCGGGGACTTAGAAATTAACTATTTTCTAGATCAGACTTTTATTCTTATCTTTACAAGATTTTATTTTTCTTCTTCTTTTTTTGTAAATATTTTATTTTTATAACTATTTGATTTTTCTCTTAGTATGTTTCTAGTTCTCTCAGGATGACATATGGAGATGAAATATCCGGAGGTAAGGTTAATGATGAAGACGCTTGGTTGATGGAAGATTTTTATGGCCCGTATTTTTGGGATAGTCATGGCCTCACCTCTTGGAGATCTGAATTTGAATATGAGAGTAAGGGTTGGTATTGGGACGAATATTCTCGATTAGGGAAATCTACGGAACAACGTTGTTTACTAACAACATTGATGAAAGAGTGGTCTAAGGAAAGAGATGAGCTTGCACAAAAAATTGATAATTTTAGCTTGGTCGTGCATAACTTGGATTCAAATTTGAGTGCAAAGGTTGATGCGTGTAACGGCCAACAATTTAGTGATGAGTTCTATGAAGCTGAAAAAAATCTTCTAGACCAAATTGAGGAGCTAAAACAAGAATACGAATCATTAGATCATGTTTTTCTTGAGGATGCCAATATTTAGAAGAGTGCTCTAGAGTCATGTGAGGGAGTAGATAACATTACTTTAGGAGAATTGAGTGTGTGTATAAATGAGGATGTAAATAGTAGTAAAATTCATGAGTTAGGGAGCATTAGACCTCATTCCAATCATTTTTTCACATTGTGTTTAGATAGTAAGATAGTAATCGAGCTATCTGAGCCTATGGGGGAGTCAAAGAGTGAGGGTGAAAGTACCTATATTCTTGAATTTGTTGTGCCAAAAAGCAAAAATTACATTCCTCATCTAAAGGCCGAGAAGTGCCGAGTGAAAAATTTATTACTTGGTCTGGTTATCTTTGTAGCCCCACCAAATGAGCATAGCCATAGACTGGATACCCTGTTAGGGGTACAATTCATAAGTTCAAGGTGGAATCAAAAAGTGATTCACGTTGTGACGCGACGTTAGATCAGGCGCTTGTTGGCAGGCAACCCAATGACTAACATCACTAACTTTTAATTGTAGTTTAGAAATATTAGATTTTAGAAGTTATGATGTCTTTAGTCAGGTACAAGCATGAATTTGTGCATTGAATATTATTGTGAAGATGTGGTGATGTTGTAGTTGTGATGTGAGGTATATTTGTGTTGTTGATATGGTGTTGCCTCATTTCAAGTTGAAATTTAAAGAATACAAGACATGCTTACAATGTGTTTGTTAAAATGTCTAAGTGACATGAAATTGAGTAATGTTGCAAATTGAGAAACAAATTGCATTGTGAGATGTTATTTTTGATAATAACTATGACATTAGACTAAACCATGATTTTTCATTTACTTTATGTAAAATGATATGTAGGATTCATGCTAATGTGTCTATGTATTATATTTTGTATATAATTTTGAATTTTGTAAAATAGACTAATTTCTTTTTATGTTTATTTTTAATATTTTCAGCATAGTTTTTGAATTCTTATTTTATTTACAATTGTTGCAATTCTCTCTAATGTTGGGTAGGCCGATAAGCATTATATCATTCTAATTGAAGAACAGGGTAGTATGAATCCATGTTATACATTCTAAGTGTTAACATGATAATAACATAAGTGTGGGGTATTTACTCCGCTTGCTTTTAAATTATTTTTGTGTGTTTTAGCTAATATATCATGTTGTGTAGGTATAATGTCTCGACGCCCAAGTAAAAGATCAAACACTGGCCCATCTGAGGTTGCATCTAGTAGCCGACGGGGATGAGGATGTGAACTCTATTACCTCAGATGATGAGGAATATTTGCGTATCTTTGAAGATGAAGATGCTTAGGCCAATGGCCTCAGGGAGTCTCTTTTTCTGATCTATTTTGATCTTTTGCATTAGGGACAATGCAAGTTTTTAAGTATGGGGTGACTTGCCCCTATTGTAATGTACTTACTTTTATATTTTTCGTATTTTTGGTTGTTTGATTTTGTTTAGACTGTTAAGCTTTTTGGTTTGGTAGATTATAGTGCTTGTAGGTAGTAAGTGGTACTAATTTTGATTTTTTTCCCGACGATGGATTTTCTTGAGGGAAATGAAGTCGAAATTCGTTAAAAAACAAAAAACAATGTTTGCTTTTATTTCAGTTTAGTGTATGCTAGTTTTGGTTTAATTTAAAAAATTCTCCTTGGTTTTTCTTTATGTCGCGGTTCTTTTCCAAGGGTGTATTTGAACCAGATATAGTGTAATTTTTTTAGTTCAATAAAAAGTTCCTAACTTACAGAGTTAATCTCCTCAAATGCACATGCTTTAGAAGTGGTATGTACCTTATTTGTGATGCTCAATCTCAGTTCTTGATTCTAAAGTAAGTGCCTTAAATTGTGTATTTCTAACTATGCTTAACTGCTTTGACTAGAGAGTCGAGAAAGATCCAAGCTTGAATGAGTTGTGTGCCAATGTGTGAGTGAGGATTGTTGAAATATTCTGTGCATAACAATTGATATCTAGAACTTGCCCTCAAGTGTTCTGCAAAGCGAAATAGTAGCATTATTCAGTTTAGGAGATGATATAGGCATTTCTTTATTAAACCAGTTTTATAATTGTTCCCACCTAGTTGTATATATCTTAGTCAAACCTTTTGAGTTGTTAATCCTATTTCTTTGGCATCCACATTACAAAACTTACCAATTTATGTAAATATATCAGTTGTTTGAACCTCTATCTCTCATGAGCACTTAGTGTTGTTTTAATGTTGTTAAAATTGAGAAGGGATTCAAAAAAATAAATACGCAAAATACACACACACACATATATATATATATATATATATATATGAATAAAAAATTAACTTATTTCATTAGTAACATTCCCTAACTTATGGTGCTTAAAGAGAATGGGATTTGTATTAGTATGTAAAACCTCAAAAAGGTTGGAGATGGTTTAACAATAAGAGTGATGCTGAAATTGTGAAATAAAATGGTGTATGTATGAAAGTGCTCAAAGAGGTGTAGCTACTATATTCTATATTTATCACACCCTTCCTCAGCCTGCATTACAACCAATTAAAGTCCTATTTGATCCTTGATTGAATAAGCTCAATTAATAGAGTATTACACTAGGGGCAAGCATATGGTATGTCATCTGTTGCACATGAATTTCAATTCTGAGAGTGAGTTAATTCTTCCTATTTTGAGTTCCTAAATATTTTTGAATATTATTTTGAGAGGAACTAGTCTATATTAGTTGTGGAAGGGCACATGATTTGTAAAAGCAATGAAACGTTTTAACCTCTGTGTTAGAGTAAGTAAGCAAGTTATGAAAATGCGTGGCACTTGTGAGTCATGTCTTGAGGTTGAAATATTATGAATTGGCACTTAAGTGTCAGCATGTGTTATTAGAGAAATTGTTTGATAAAAAGGTCGTCCTTATATGAAATGTATGTTAATTGCTCGAGGACGAGCAATGGTTTAAGTGTGGGGTGTTGATCATAGGCTAAAAACTCGTGTTTTAGTCATTGTAACAACACTTTAATTATTGCATTTTACAAAGGTTTGAGCTTAAATAATAATGAATTGTACTAAATTCATGCTTTATGCCTTGCAGGAAGCGATTTCGACTTAAGAATTAAATTTGGGATGAATTTTAGTAATTTGGGGCTTTGAAGTCTGACTAAAAGCTAAATAAATCAAGTCGGGATCGTGTTTGGTGGTCGCAAAGTAAGCCCGGATAGCAAATGAAAAAATGAAAAAATGAAGCAGCGCAGAAATTTGCACTGCCGCGTCGCGAACGTTCATGTCAACGGCCATCTTGAGTCCTAAGATGCAGGCTTCGTACTCGGCCATATTGTTGGTGCATGCGAACTTGAGTTTGGCGGACACCGGATAATGCTGACCGGTTTCTTATACTAGGACTGCTCCTATGCCAATGAAATTTGTTGTTCCATCGAAAAACATTCTCCAACCATCATAGGATTCTGCAATGTCTTCTCCTATGAATGATACCTTTTCGTCAGGAAGATACATTTTCAGGAGTTCGTATTCTCCATCCACGGGATTCTCAGCAAGGTGGTGTGCCAGTGCTTGTCCTTTGACCGCTTTCTGAGTTTCGTAGACAATGTCAAACTCACTCAACAGGATTTGCCACTTGGCTAGATTGCCAGTAGGCATGGGCTTCTGAAAGATGTACTTCAAAGAATCCATCCTTGATATGAGATATGTAGTATAGGCATAGAAGTAATGCCTCAGCTTCTGAGCTACCCAGGTCAAAGCACAACAGGTGCTTTCCAATAAAGAATACCGGGCCTCAGAGGTAATAAATGACCTGCTCCTTCCTCCCCGTTTCATCATGCTGCCCCAGAACGCAACCGAAAACTTCACCCACCACTGCAAGGTAGAGTAGTAAGGGTCTACCTGGCTCGGGTGGGACTAAGACTGGTGGTGTTGATAGGTACTCCTTGATTCTGTCGAAGGCCCTTTGGCAGTCATCAGTCCATTTGGTAGCGGCATCTTTCTTCAAAATCTTAAAGATCGGCTCGCAAATAACTGTAGACTGTGCTATGGATCGACTGATGTAGTTGAGCCTTCCCAAGAAACTCATCACATCCTTCTTGTTCTTTGGCGGCAACAATTCTTGAATGGCTTTGACTTTTGATGGGTCCAATTCTATTCCTCGGCGACTCACAATAAACCCAAGCAATTTCCCAGCAGGAACCCCAAACACGCACTTTGCGGGGTTTAGTTTCAGATTGTACCTCTATAGTCTATTGAAGAACTTCCTCAGATCTTCCATGTGATCAGTGACTTCATGGACTTGGTGATGACATCATCTACATATATCTCAATCTCCTTGTGTATCATATCATGGAAAATGGTATCATGGCCCTCATATAGGTGGCCCCTGTATTCTTCAGGTCGAACGACATCATCTTGTAATAGTACATCCCCCACGGTGTAATGAAAGCCGTTTTCTCCGCATCTTCTTCATCCATCCAGATCTGATAATAACCAGCGAAGCAATCTACAAATGACTGTAGGTCATGCTTGGCGCAATTGTCAATCAGGATGTGTATATTCGGCAAAGGGAAGTCGTCTTTCGGACTGGCCCAGTTGAGATCCTGATAATCGACATAGACTCTGACCTTCCCATCCTTTTTTGGAACTGGCACGATGTTGGCTAACCATGTCGGATATTCTACTACTCTAAGAACCTTAGCTTTGACCTGCTTGGTGACTTCTTCCTTGATTTTCAAACTCATATCAGGCTTGAACTTTTTGGGCTTTTGTTTTACTGGCGGACATGTCGGATCGATCGGTAGTTTGTGAGCCACAATAGACGTACTCAGTGTCGTGCCCCTTTTTTCCCTCTTTGCATCGGAAAATCGGGTTCATGACATTTTGGGTATGGGACAACTCATTCCTTTTGGGAACTGGGGTTGCATTTGAAGAGTCGCCACCTAATAATTTAAGGTGCATTAGGACACCTATAGGGTTCATTTCTAAGTTTGTTTGATAACCAGAGATAGGGTAAGAGCTTGAAATTATCCTAAGGGGAAGGTGTTAGGCACCCCTCAGGATCCACTAATGTGGTTCCTGGCCAGATATTTTTTGTGAATTTTGTACAATTAGCAAATAGACAAATATAGGCTCAAATAGTAGGGGATTTAAGTTTGAACACATAAGAGTTAAAAATTATTAAAAGGGTGAATTTTGAAAAGGAGTTATGGTTCTACAAATACTTGAGAATATAAAAAGGAGGGGGTCATAGGTTTATTTATAATATAGATCACATCAATATGATACCCGGTATGACACTCCTCAGAAGAGGAGATACATGTGGTATTAGCGTACTGATCACGCCCAACTCTAGTCCTAAAAAGGATAAGCGGTCGCTGCAAATATAATCCGGTCTAAAAGTCCGGAGTCGAATCCCACAGAGAATTAAGGCTTAGCTATATCTGTTTAATATGACTAAAAAGACAAGTTTGAACAATTTTCTATATTATAAAGATTTAGATTTATATTTCTAACTAATTAACTAGCAAATACTAGAAAAATGTGAATTTATCAACTAACTAGACTAAGGGTTGAAGACTAAATTAAGGAAATCTAAAGTTATGATTTCCCAATTTTCGGAATCCTTCTAACTATGTTCCCTACAATTTTGCCAATGTATTCTCTACTAGTCGTGAGCGCTTTAGATGCCGTAATTCTCTCTCAAGCAACTACAATAATTTACTAGACATATTCTTTAGAACTACACTAGTTGGCTTTATCTAACCGATCATTATGACCACGTCAAGGCTTTATTATTTCTAAACCTACCTTTAAACCCAATGTATTGATTTCTCACATACGTTAGGAGTGATGTTTGTCACACCTCCTTTTTACTACCCGGGGGCGGGTATAAGAGAGTTTTTTTTAATTTAAGTGACAATCGAAACGAGATTATTTATTAAAATCAGAGTCGCCACTTGGGATAATTTATGGTGTCCCAAGTCACCGGTTTAAAATCCCGACTCGAGGAAGTTTGACTATATTTCTGCGAACACAGAAATTCGGGTAAGGAATTCTGTTAACCCGGGAGAAGGTGTTAGGCATTCCCGAGTTCCTGGTTCTAGCACGGTCGCTTTGATTATACTTTTCTTGACTAAATTGCTTAATTACTGATTTTAGAACCTATGTGCATTAGCTGCTTTTAATTAGGAAATTATCTTTAAATGGGTCACGCGTACGTGTACCCATTTGTTTGGCACGTCAAAAATCATGTCACGCGAACGTGTCCACAATTAATAACACTTTAATATTATTAAGAAAAATTTGGCCAGAGTTGCGCGAATGCATACTCTAGTTTTGTTCTTAGGAATCGTAGTCATGTCATGCGAATGTGTCCACAACCACGATAGTATTTTAAACGGCCCTAAAGGTTTCTTTACGAATATTTATCTTATTGTCTAATTAAAACATGTGAGGGCCACAGATTTGTTGATATTACACCACAAACCCATTGAGGGACAGTAATTAATTAACTCGGGCCAAGACGTTAAACCTACCCTAAAATTGAAGTTCGGATTACTTTTACCAGTCATAAAATCCAAATGGGATAGAACAAGTATTTAAATCGCCTGAGATGGTTTTAGGCTGACTACAGGCCCAATGTCACTTGAAACATTTGGAGTAAGGGGAAAAGCAGTACAGATATGAGGGTCCTTTCCTAGTAAACTGACCCATATGGTCCGAACCAAGCCCAATTCCTTTAAGGAATTCCATAAAAATAGACATACAGGAGCTAACATGCATCCATATTACTAGCTCAAATTCGCACCTGTTTACAAGCAGTTATCAGATGAATGTGAGTCCAAGGTTACTCTTTGTTACATTCTAAGTTGGCATCCACAGCTTATTCTAACAATGATAAAGTCATGCAGCTCCAGCGATTAACTAAGCTACTCAATTTGAATGGCCCAACTATCAAGCTTCAATTACCAGTATTCACATGATATCAAAATTACTAGCCTGAGATGTGAAAGAAAAATGCAGAACTCAACTTCTAGTAGTATTTTTATGCATTGCTAAACCCATTTGTGCCATAAAAATGCAACAATCATATTGGACCAAATGGAATAATAAAAATTCAAGTCCCACTTTGAACAAACTACATCATCAACATATTACATGAAACTTGAATCCTGATAGTAGTTTACCAAATTTGGGACTCATCGAACCGTAAATTCATGGTTTGAATCACAGTTCTTCGAGAACACAAACGCCTTGCTTGAATTCTAAAAATCAATGCACCAGAAAATGTGATACAAAACTCAGACTCTGGAAGAAGACATAAGCTAAACATAAAAACCAACTTCAATCAGATCTAACGGTCTAAAATAAACAATCTTGAGTCGACTGCATCTAAACCAGTCCAACTACTGACCTTAAAACAAACGAATAGTAAAAATGACTATATATAAAGAACTATACTGAGGTGGACATTAGACTAAGCTACCATGTCGTATGACATTCAGAGGTTAAATCGTTGATCACATTGTTCATAGTTTGAAAGGCAGTAAGTGTAATTTCTAAACAAAACAAAGTAAACAAGTATGCTATATTATTAATCCAACTCAAAGTGAATACAACTCAAAGCTCCAGATTCCATTTTGATTCCCAAATCAAGCTTTACATTCAAATGGAGTGCAGAAATGTATACCTGGAAGTGAACAAAGATAAGAAATGAAGAATCAACCGGAGCAGCAACAAGAACCAACACCAAAACAGCCAGCAAAACAACTCCAAACCTAGAAATGATGTATAACAGCTCAATATAAAAAATTCAACCAAACAACATCCCAACAAAATCTTTAGACCCAACTTTTGACAACCAAGTTCAGTCTATTTCCCACTCGGATGAGTAAAAATAGTTTCAGAAGTTGAAAAGAAATCAAAAATCGCTGAAATTCAATAAAACAGTAAACATTTCTGCCATTTTTTGTATTTTCTAAATTTTTTTTTCCTATTTTAATATTTTCAATCTCCAACCCTTGCCTTGAAGGGCAAGGAAAAATGCCTTTATAGGTAAGGGAATAGGGCAACAACAGAGGGATTAGATTTGCATTTTAGTCCTTTTGAAATTTTTGTTTTAACTAACCAATCCTTAGTTTAAAAAGATAAAATTCAATTTAAACCCCCACCCAGCTTCCTAGAAGCTTCTCTTTCAGTTATACAAAGATTCCCTATCCAAACTACCCAAATTACCCCCTTAACCCTGTTTATTACCCTAAGGACCCAATCGGGTTAACTGACCCAGGCTAATGGGTCTATAGACCCAAATTAAATCCCTCTTGGGCCATTTAATTTTCAGAACCTTCTCTTATCGTTGAAAGCCCAATTTTCACAAGCCAACCCGCAGAGTCTCAAAGACTCGTGAAATTTGGGTCCCAAACAAAATGAAAAGTGTTTTCAAATTCAGCCTCCGAAGCCATTACTGACTTCACAAACCTGGAACCAACCATGCAAGCATAGAAAATGAAACAAAAATGGAAAAAGCAAAGGGCTAGATAGACGAGGATGAGATGTAAGAAAAGATGAACATCAACGACCTAAGTGAAGGAAAATACCATTTCTGAAGACGAAGAATCGAACTCGAAAGCACTCTGCCTAGTTGAAGGCAATTTGACCGGACCTCGACAAATCCGAGATGAGTCGAAACTCACATTAATCAATGGCTCTTGACAAAATCCATTAACTAATGTTAGTTTCGACTCAAAGCATGCCAAAATCAACGAAAAGAATTGAAGAAACGAAAGCTTGACAATTCCGGCTATTTTAGATTTGAAATTTGAGGGGTTCTGTTGGGTGTTTCAGGAAATAGGGGTAGGGATATGATTTAGCAAATTTCGGTGGTTGCCTGGTATGAATTTGGGGCGGTTTGGAGACTCGCCGCCGCCGTGGGGCAATTTCCGGCGGCGGCTGGTGGTGGCAGATGGTGTAACAGGTGAGATAATATAACAGGGGTCTTAGGTTTAGAATAATGTCGTTTGGACCATCTTATGTGAGAAGGGGATTGGGTCAGGGCCGTTGGATTAAGTAAGAATCAACGGCTCTGATGATTTTTATCCAAACGGGGTCGTTTAACTGGGGGATGGTCTGGACCGAGTTGGGGCGTGGGATTTTGCTGGGTCAAACGGGTTTGGGAGGGAAAATGCACTTGGGCCATGCAGAATTGGCCTAAGATCAGCCCCTTTGCTTCAATTTCAATTTTTCCCTTCCTTTTTTCAAAATTAAAATAAAATCCTAAACTAATTCTTAACACAACAACAACAACAACGACCCAGTATAATCCCACAAGTGGGGTATGGGGAGGGTAATATGTACGCAGACCTTACCCCTACCCCTAAACTAATTCTTAAAACTACATTAAACTACTAAATAATATTAATTATCTAACAAAGTATTTACAACTCATAATTAATTCCCAAATTAAAAAGGTGAACTGCAAAGTTTAAGATTAAAAGGTTAAAATGCAAAGTGAGTTATTTTTGTGATTTTTATTTTATAATGCGGCTAATTTACCCGTTAACCCTAAAAAATATAAAATAAATCCTAAATGCAAATCCAGAGTATTTTTTTGTTTTTCCATGATTTAAATAAAATAAACATGCACGGACAAATGTAAACAATTAACAAAAATCCTATGAATAATCTACAAAATTTTCAAATAATGGGAAAATTTATTTCTTGAGTTTATGGGAGTAATTCACATAGGGCAAAAATCACGTGCTCACAACTGCCCCTCTTTGCTCGGAAACACGAAGAATTTTCGTGCAAAGATAAAGTGAGCAGATACGAGCGATTTTTGCTCATTTGAATACTCTGTGGGAATCATTTTTGAAAGATTTGACCGCACCCTACTTCTGAGGTTGCCTACATATCCTTGGCTATAAAGGAATCAGGTTAGTGTAGTTCGGGAATGTCTGGTAGCTGGGACTACCATGAAGCTATGATTTCACTGTTGCTGTTGCTGCTGCTACTGCTTACTGAACCCCTTATTAAACCATGATAAAATAAAAAGAAGCTAGCCTAGACTATGATCTATGCATTACAAAATCCTATCTATATCTTTAAATTTGCTCTTGTGGTTCTTGTTGCCTTGTTGACTTATATTCTCCCGGTGGAATCCCCTTGTTGCCGCCTTGAATTGTAATCTGAGATGTTTTCCCTTTCTCCAAGTGGACGCTTGCTTGCTGAAACTTGAATGTATTCCCTTGTTCTCCAGGCGGGCTCCTGCTTGCTGAAACTTGAATGTATTCCCTTGTTCCCCAGGCAGGCTCCTGATTGCTGATCTTGAAATGTATTCCCTTGTTCTCCAGGTGGGTGCCTGATTGCTGAACTTGAAAATGTATTCCCTTGTTTTCCAGGTGGGTGCATGATTGCTGAATTTGAATGTATTCCCTTGTTTTCTAGGTGGGCGCCTGATTGCTGAACTTGAATGTATTCCCTTGTTCTTCAGGTGGGCGCCTGACTGCTGAAACTTGAAATGCATTCCCTTGTTTTCCAGGTGGGAGCCTGATTGCTGAACTTGAATGTATTCCCTTGTTCTCCAGGTGGGCGCCTGATTGCTGCACTTGAAAATGTATTCCTTTGTTTTCTAGGTGGGCGCCTGATTTCCACAAAATAGACAAAAAACAAAGAAAACTTCTGCCCCCGTTTGGCATGTTACCAAATATTGGTAAGAACTTGAAAACTGAAACTTGAACTATAATCCCTTGTTCTCCAGGTGGGCGCCTGATTGCTGAACTTGAAATGTATTCCCTTGTTCTTCAGGTGGGCGCCTGACTACTGAACTTGAATTGCATTCACGTGTTCTCCAGGTGGGCGCCTGATTGTTGAACTTGAATTGTATTCTCGTGCTCTCCAGGTGGGCGCCTGATTGCTGAACTCGAGCTGCTTCTCCCTGTTCTCCAAGTGGGTGCTTGATTTCAACAAAAATAGACAAAACAAAGAAAATTTTCTGCCCCAGTTTAGTAGTTGGGCACATCTGTGAGTGTTAAACTGAATCATGTTACCAAACATTATCAAGAATTTGAAAGCTAGATCCCGTTATACAGGAGGGTCCTGACAACTCCTATTTAAATGACAATTTTAAAGCTAAATTATGTCTTCTGAAGGTATATCTTATGCTAAGTCTTGTTATCCAAGCAAGTTCTAAAACTACACCCCATTATCCAGGAGGGTCCTGAAAATCAAAAGTTAAGGTTTATCTTAAGAGTGACAATTCTTTTACGGCTGAATTATGCTACCCTAATTCAAAACCTACGCTAAATCTTGTTATCTAATAGAAATCTTAACTCTAGGTCTCATTATTCAGGAGGGTCCTGAAAACTCCTAATTGAATCCTATCTTAAACATACAAACTTTGAAGCCAACTTATATTTCTTTGGAGTACATTTATGCTAGATTATTGTTTTGAATTTTAAACTAGGTCCCATTTTCCAGGAGGGTCCTGAAAACTTCAAATTAAATCCCATTATCCAGGTGGGTCCTGAGAGTTTACAGTCAAACCTGTTTGGTGCTCGCCTTTCTTGATGGAGGGTTTCCCTAAAACAAACAAAACTTTCTGCCCCTGTTTCAATCAAAGAAAAATCTTGTCAGTTTAAAATGTGGTGGTTATCTGATGGCACTCTTGCTGAAAGTGGCCTCCCTGTTTGTCGTGCTTTGTTTTGACTGACTTCCTCTGGACTGGCCAAGAATCGCTTGGCTTTCTGACTGATTTTCAACCCACGTGACCTCGAATGACCCGAGTGTTCTGTACCCGAACCGTTGTTTCACCTCTGACCCCTTTTACTGAACTTCTGCATCTCCCATGAAATTACTGAATCATTCCGCCGATGGATCTTTCACTGGCACTTTATATCCCATTTCACTTCATACTACCTCTAGCAATGCCTTGGCTACCTTGCGCCTTGTGCAACTTTGGAAGTTGGTAGTAGGCTTTGAAATTCCTTCTTATTTGCTTAAACAGAACTGACATTGGGAACATATTAGAGAAATAAACCCAAAAGAAATGACATGCAATGACTTTCAGAGTTAAGGATAAGCAAAATCCAAAACGGAAAGACTATCTAAAGGGAAAAAAAAGAAAAGAGACTTATCTGAGTGGAGCAGCTGGCACCAATGATCATGACATGCATTTCGAATTAATCGGCCCAATCTGTCCAACCAATAAACTTTCAATTGCCATACTTTGTTGCCCCGGAATTTCCATAACCTAACTTCTTCACCAAAACCTTGACCTTGTTCGGCCTGCGGTGCCCTGAAGGGTTTTCACCAACAAGCCTCTCTCATTTGTTCATCTCTCAACTCACTTTCGCCTCAAGGTAACCGTGAGGGTTTTCACCAATAAGACTCTTTCATTTTTATTATTTCTCTCAACTCCCATCGCCTTACGGTGCCCGTGAGGGTTTTCACCAATAAGACTCTCATTTTTATTATTTTTTCCTGCCTGGACCAGAGTGTTGCCCTTGATACGAATCATCTCTACTTGCTCAACTTGGCATCTCTCAAAGACTGATCGGAAGGTCTTTCTTTGGACAGTAATGTGAGTTTTTTGGATAGAGTTAGAAAGAAAAGGTATCAAAGGCTCAAAACAATTCAAGTGGGTTCAAAATTACAACTTTTGGAATCAGATTTCTTGCAACAACCACAACTTCTGCCCTAGTTTCTTTGCTTAGGGACTTTTGGATTTTTGTTTTGATGGGATCGAACCGTGAGGCTGCCTACGTATCCTTAAAAGGAATCAGGTCGAACGTAGTTCATGTCATAGAAGTTGCTTCGTTGTTGCGATTTTTCTTTTCTTTTCTCTTCCTTTTTCTTTTTGTAGTTTTGTTTTCTTTTTCTTTTTCCTTTTTCTTTTTCATTCTTCTCCTTCTCTTGCATTTCTTTCTTTTACTTATCGTTTGTTCTCGAGATTCTGAATTTTGCCACTGATTCCAAAAGAGGGGTATGAAAGGAAATAAACAAGGCTCAAAAGGGGTAATAAAGGATGAAGTATTTAGATAGCAGAACAAAATGCCTTCGTCATTCCAATCTCCAAAATATGCCAAGTACAAACAAACCCAATTTGACCAAAGAAATCGTACATAGTATCTTTTGACTGCATCAGAATTGATGGCCATTTCTACACATTTGCCTTCTATATCTATTAAATACAAAGCACCATTGGACAACACTCTTGTCACGATGAACGGCCTCTGCCAATTTGAGGCGAACTTGCCTTTCGCTTCCGCCTGATGTGGAAGGATACGTCTCAATACTAGCTGACCCACTTCAAACTTCCGTGGACGTACCTTCTTATTATAAGCTCTTGTCATTCTCTGTTGATAGAACTGGCCATGACACACTGCTGCTAACCTTTTCTCATCGATCAAACTCAACTGCTCTAGGCGGGTTTTGACCCACTCGTCATCATCAATTTTGGCCTCAGCGACAATCCGAAAGGATGGGATTTCAACTTCCGTAGGTATCACTACTTCAGTGCCATATACCAACACATAAGGAGTTGCCCCTACTGAAGTATGAACAGTAGTGCGATAACCCAACAATGTAAAAGGCAGCTTCTCATGCCACTGTCTGGAACCCTCCACTATTTTTCGAAGTATTTTCTTTATGTTCTTGTTGGCCGCCTCGACTGCTCCATTCACCTTGGGGCGGTAAGGTGTGGAATTGCGATGCGTAATCTTGAACTGCTGGCATACCTCTTTCATCAGATGGCTATTGAGATTAGCACCATTATCTGTAATGATCACCTTTGGGATCCCGAACCGACAAATGATGTTTGAGTGCACAAAATCAACCACTGCTTTCTTGGTCACAGACTTGAAAGATTTAGCTTCAACCCACTCGGTGAAATAATCAATGGCCACTAGAATAAACCTGTGCCCATTGGACGCTGCTGGCTCGATTGGCCCAATGATATCCATGCTCCAAGCAACGAAGGTCCATGGTGCGGACATTGTATACAATTCAGATGGCGGAGAATGAATCAAATCTCCGTGCACCTGACATTGGTTACACTTGCGCACAAAACTGATACAATCTCGCTCTATAATGAGCCAATAATAACCTGCTCGGAGAATCTTCTTTGCCAGCACGTACCCACTCATATGCGATCCACATATTCCAGAATGTACCTCGGTCATGATAGTTGTGGCCTGTCTAGCATCTATGCATCTCAACAATCCAAGATCCGGAGTCCTTTTGTACAAAACCCCTCCGCTGAAGAAAAATCCGCTTGCCAACCACTGAATTGTTCTCTTTTGATCACCTGTGGCTTGTACTGGATACACCCCCATCTTGATATATTCCTTGATATAGTGAAACCAAGGCTCACCATACCACGTTACAGTAAGCATGCTGATCGTGGACTTGAATCTGCAGAGGGTCTACTAAGCCTTATCAGGATGATGTAACATTGATGCCAGAGTAGCCAAGGCATCAACAATTTCATTATGAATCCTTAGGATATGCCTGAACTCTATTGATTGAAATCGTTGACAAAGATCATGCAAACATTATCGGTACGGTATGAGCTTCAAATCCCGAGTTTCCCATTCTCCTTGAATCTGGTGCACCAGAAGGTCCGAGTCGCCCAAGACCAAGACTTACTGGAAACCCATATCTATAGCTAACCTCAAACCCAGAATGCACGCCTCATATTCAGCCATGTTGTTTGTACAGTAGAAACGAAGCTGAGCCGTAATAAGGCAGTGATGCCTTGTTTCAGAAATAAGTACCGCTCCTATCCCAACGCCTTTCATGTTAGCAGCCCCATCAAAGAAAAGTTTCCATCCTGGCTTTTCAACTGGTTCCAACTCATCAATATATATTACCTTTTCATTGGGGAAGTAATTCTTCAAAGGCTCATATTCTTCGTCTACTGGGTTCTCAACCAGGTGATCGGCCAATGCCTGGGTTTTCATTGCAGTCCTAGTCACATAGACGATGTCAAATTCTATGAGCAAGATCTGCCACTTTGCGAGCCTCCCTGTAGGCATAGGTTTCTGAAAGATGTACTTTAATGGATCCAAACGAGAGATGAGGTACGTAGTGTAGGATGACAAATAGTGCTTCAACTTCTGTGCTACCCAAGTTAGGGCGCAACATGTCCTCTCAAGGTGGGTGTACTTAATCTCGTAAGATATGAAATTCTTGCTGAGATAATAGATGGCCTGCTCCTTCCTGCCGGTGATGTCATGCTGACCCAACACACAACCAAATGAATTGTCCAGGACCGCCAAATACAGAATCAAAGGTCTCCCCGGTTCTGGTGGCACCAACACAGGTGGGTTTGACAAGTACCCCTTTATCTTATCGAATGCTTCTTGACACTCATCTGTCCATTTGACCGCAACATCCTTCTTTAATAGTTTGAAGATAGGCTCACAAGTTATCGTAAGCTGAGCAATAAACCTGCTGATGTAATTTAACCTCCCTAATAAACTCATCACCTCAATTTTGTTCCTTGGGGTGGCAATTCTTGGATAGCTTTGATCTTTGACAGGTCCAATTCAATACCTCGACGGCTGACTATGAACCCCAACAATTTTCTAGATGGCAGACCAAATGCTTATTTTGCAGGATTGAGCTTAAGATTGTACCTACGAAGCCTTTGGAAGAATTTTCTCAAATCTCTGACGTGATCAGACTGCTTTCTAGACTTTATGATTACATCATCCACATAAACCTTGATCTCCTTGTGTATCATGTCATGAAATATGGTTGTCATTGCCCTCATGTAAGTTGCCCCAACATTTTTCAAACCAAATGGCATGACCCTATAGCAGTATGTTCCCCATGGTGTGATAAATGCCGTCTTCTCCGCATCTTCCTCATCCATTAAGATCTGATGATAACCCGTATAACAGTCCACAAAATACCCAAGCTCATGTTTGGCGCAATTGTCAATTAGAATGTGGATATTTGGCAGTGGGAAGTTGTCCTTGGGGCTCACTTTATTGAGATCACGGTAATCAACACACAGCCTAGTCTTGTCATCCTTCTTTGGCACAGGTACTACATTGACTAACCAAATGGGATACCGAGTGACCCGAATGACTTTTGCATCAAACTGCTTAGTGACCTCTTCTTTGATCTTCACACTCATATCAGTCTTAAATTTCCTCAGCTTCTGCTTGACAGGAGGGAATGCCGGGTCAGTGGGCAATTTGTGAACCACTAAGTCAGTGCTTAAACCCGGCATGTCATCATATGACCATGCAAAGACGTCTTTGTACTCAAGTAATGCTTTGATTATCTCTTCCCTGAGTTGAGGATTAAGATGAACACTTATTTTAGTTTCTCTGATATTATCTGGGTCCCCTAAATTGATTGCTTCTGTATCACTTAGGTTAGGCTTGGGTTTTTCTTCAAAATGACTTAGTTCTTTACTAATCTCTTCAAAGGCCTCATCCTCGTTGTATTCTAATTCATCATCACACTATATTTCTTGAATTACTATTTCCGAATTAGATTGGCTTTTAAGACTGGGCCGAAGATTCCTCATGCATGTCATGTTATTGAAACCAGCATAAAAAGAGTTGTACAAGGAAGAAAAGAAAATAAAACTTGTCAGGAATGAGGAAAAGGGAAATTGCATTTCATTGAAATTAAAAGATAACAAGGTTTATACATCCAAACGGACGGAACATAGAATCTGAATTACAACCTTGGAATAATCCAGATAAACTGAAAGAAAATCAAAGCAAACTACCAAAACTCCTTCCTGGTGGGGAGAGGAGTAGCTTCCCAATTGTTAATATCTGCACCGAGCCCAACAAATTGCTCATCTACCTTGCTAGAACCCTCTCCAGCTGCCATCATGTTCACCTCGTCGAATAATTTCTCAAACCTTTCAAGCAACTCCTTATCAGGACCAACCACAGGACTGGGAACTGTTGTTGCTGGGCGTTTCGTGGCGCCAGGCCTGACAAATGATCTGGAGAGACGTGGGATGGGCTTTGGGAGGACCCATGCCCTCTGTTTCATCTTTCTGGCTCTTTTTATGTACGCAACTGTGGGCTTGAACCCCAAACCAAATGTATCCAAGTTTTTGGGGAGAGACACCGGCTGTACAATACCTTGCAGAGATGCACCCAAACCCTTGCCTGGTACAAAACCATTTTTCAACATTTCAACGGCTACCATGACTGCTGCAGCGGCTACCCTCGGTGCTGGAATGCACTTCCCTTCTAGAATTTTCTCTACGGATACCGTGTCAAAAACCTGATAAACCCATGGCCCCTTGTCATATTCAAACTCTATGAACGGAATAATGGCATCACTGTGGGCACACAAATTATCCTCGCCGTGCACAACAATTTCCTATCTATCCCATTCAAACTTGACCATTTGATGCAGAGTAGATGAGACTCTTTTGCAGCATGAATCCAGGGCCGACCCAACAGCAGATTGTAAGAAACAACCACATCGAGCACCTGGAACTCCATGGTAAATTCAACAGGCCCTATTGTAAGCTCAAGCACTATGTCCCCCACTGAATCTTTCCCTCCACCGGCGAATCCCCGAACGCAGATACTGTTCTTGTGAATTATTTCATCATCTACCTTTAATTTGTTCAAAGTGGAGAAAGGGCAAATGTTCGCAGTGGAACCATTGTCGACCAGTACTCGGGTAACCACGAAATCTTCGCATTTCACTATGAGATAGAGGGCTCTATTGTGCTCAGTGCCCTCCATGGGCAACTCATCATCATAAAAAGTGACTCTGTTTACCTCAAATATCTTGTTAGCTATCTTTTCCATGTGGTTTACTGAGATTTTGCCAGGAAGGTGGGCCTCATTCAGGATCTTTATCAAAGCCCGACGGTGCTGTCTGAATGGATCAATAATGACAATAGTGAGATCTGAGCCGGTGTCTTCCTCAACTGCTCCACAATGGAGTAGTCCTGCACTTTCATCTTTCTCAAGAATTCCTCTGCTTCTTCTTCAGTCACAACTTTCTTCACTAGTACTGGGTTGTCTTTGGAGCTTTTAGCTTTTCTCAATTCTTCGGGGGCAAAGCACCTCCTTGATCGAGTCAAACCATGGGTCTCACAAACTTCTTCTTTAACTTTTTTTCCCTTGTAAGTCACTGTCACTCGTTCATAATTCCACGGGACCGCCCTGCTATTGACTATCGGTAATTGAGTTATCGGCTTGATAATGACAGGGTCTATGTGGGCACCCTCCACAATTACCACGGGCTTGTTCACCACTCCTGGAACAACCACTTTCGCTCTTTCATGTTTCCCTACAACGTCACTTGAGGACCCCTTCTTGACCACCACAGATGGTTCACTATTTGCCCCATTCAACTTGATCACAGACTTCTCACTTGTTGACTTTTCAAACGGCCTGGCTTCACTAGACTGAATCATCATGACAGTTTGCGAAGGCTTCTTAGGCTCCCCTTCCTTATGCACTATCTCAATCATATTTGTCTCATAATGGGACGACAAGGGGTTCTGGTTGATATTAGGTGCCTCTAGAGCTTGGACCTCAATCTGATTAGTATCAATGAGCTCTTGAATAACTGTTTTCAATTGCCAGCATTTCCCTGTGTCATGCCCTGGAGCACCAAAACAATATTCGTAACTCACAGAGTGATCAAGATTCCTCGGGGGAGGATTTGGCAATTTCGGCTCGATCGGACTCAGCTACCCAATTGTCTCAACCTGTGGAACAAACTGGTATAGTATTCTCCCAATGGAGTGAATGTTTTGTTCTTCTGCAACCTCTCATTCTTAAATGCTTGGTTGGGCCAGAAACCTTATCTGGGAGGGTTTCGGTAGGCTCTTGGGGGTGGATAGGCATTTTGTGGAGCTGGGTAGGAATTAGGTGGAGTTTCCGCACACCATTGCGCGTGGGTAGGATGTTGAGGTTATGTTTGTGCGTGATGGACGGAAGAGTGGGGATCTGGTGGTGGGTAATAGTGTTGTGGTGGGCTATATGGAGTGTGGGGGTAGATTTGGTGATAGGGTCGAGGCTGGTTGTAGTAACGTGAAGGGTCCCTGGATCCGACCCAAGTTCCTGACTCGATTGTCGCAGCATCCTCTTTCTTCTTTTTACCAAGTACACCTCCAGTACCGTTTTGAATGGCCTGGGTGGTCGCTTTGATTGCTAAATAACTCATGACCTTGTTGGACTTTAGTCCCTCCTCAACCATGCCTCCCATTTTTACAACCTCATTAAAGGATTTGCCCACTGCTGACACCAAATGACCAAAATAAGTGGGCTCCAAGGCCTGCAGAAAATAATCAACCATCTCACTTTCTTTCATTGGAGGGTCAACCCTCGCTGCTTGCTCCCTCCAATGGAATCCATATTCCCTGAAACTCTTGCCGGGTTTTTTCTCAATCTTCGTCAATGACAGACGGTTTGGGATAATTTCAAGATTGTATTGAAAATGGCAAGCGAAGGCTTGGGCCAATCGTCCCATGTGTACCACCTGCTGTGATCTTGTCTGGTATACCATTCCAATGCCGATCCACTCAGAATTTGGCTAAAATATGCCATCAATAACTCATCTCTTCCTCCTGCTCCTCTCATCTTGCTACAAAACCCTTTCAAGTGTGCTACTAGATCACCATGCCCGTCGTATAGATCAAACTTGGGCATCTTAAACCCTGCTGGTAACTGAACATCTGGGAACAAACATAAGTCCTTGTAAGCCATGTTTACTTGACCTCCCAACCCTCGCATGTCCCTGAATGACTGTTCCAGGATTTTAACTTTCCGGAACATCTCCTCCTGTTCGGGATTTTTAGATGGCTTTTCAGTTTTCGTAGGGAGGTCAAAATGAGGGGTGTAGGAATAGGGTTCGGGAGCCTTGAAAGTGGACTCCGGGGGGTAAAACTAGTTGTCGTAAGTCTGGAATAGAGGCTCACTGGAGGATCGGTGTAATGCAGTAGGTGGAGGGGCCACAAAAATAGGAGTGACTGGTGGAGGAGGGTACAAGACTTGTTTGGGTGGTGGAGCTTTTGATGTATGAGAAGTGGTGCCATAACACTGTTGGTAGAGGGGAAAGGCCGGAGAGGAGTTTACAGTGGGAGGTTATTGGGTCTGAGCCAATGGCGGGATAAAAGCAGGGCTGGCGGGGTAAACTAGCGGTGGGTGCCCTTTTTTCCATGCTTGGTACATTTCAGCCATCTGCTGCTTCAGCTTATACAACTCATCTTTCAGATTAACCTCCGATTCTTCCACCTCTTTTGACGGATCGACAATACTTGCCTCAAGTTCCTGGTTGGACATGTTCAACTTGTTCTTGGACCGAGTGTTGTAGGAGTGAGTTGCCAGAATGCCAATCAAACTAACCACCTATATGAACTATAATTTCATCAATAACAAACTCGTTAGCGATTAGGGTTTTAGCAGATAAGCAACCGCACATTTGAGGAGTGAATGCACCTAAGCAGTTAACCGTTTCTATTATGCATTTGATCGGCTGCTTGCGTCATCCCGACTTTTCCTTATTTCTGTTTGCAACTTTTCTTTTCTCCCTCTCTTTTTCTTTTTATTCTTGCCTTTCCTTGCTTGGTCTCTCTTTTGTTTTTATTCTCTCATGACTCTTTCTTGCTTTGCCATTGTTTCCTTCTCACCGTTTCTCTTTTCTTTTCCTTCTCTCTATTATTCTCACTCTTTTTATTTCTTTTAGTTATGGTCGAATCCTATGGAGTTTGCCTACATATCATGACCCCGCATGAATCAGATCGAGCGTAGTTCTGGGAGAGATAAAAATAAATAACAAAATATTTTGGGATTTTCATAAAAAGCAAACGCTATTACAAAGACTCAAAACTAACAGACTCAAAAGAAACTAACAAACTCTGATGAAAGAATAAGCTACAGACTCCAGAATAAGCTATCAACAAAAGAAAATACAGACTCAAAAATAAATGATAGACTCCAGAAGAAAGAAAATACAGACTCAAGTGAAAATCATGAATACATCAGTGCCTCCAACCCTACCCTAGGAACATCAATCGGTCTTGCAGCAGGCCTACTTTCCATGTCATAGTGGAGCCGATAGAGTTCCTCCATTATCCGACGGACGAAAATCATTATAGTGGTGAAAAACATGGACCTCGTCATGTCCTCACATGCACTGCACTTCATGGTAATGTAGTCAGCAATCCTTCGAACTCTCTCTCTCATAATGCCCTTCTCTTGCAACAGACGGCCAATCTGATGGGATCTAGACTCTAAGACCTGAGTGGCAGCATGGATTTGTTCCTGAAAGTGCCGCAAGTCCTCTCCCAACCGTGCCATTAAGGTGTAACAATGTTCTCTTTCAGCCTTAAAACTTTTGGCTTGTTTAGGCATTTTACCCTCGAGGTTGCCAATTGCCTTTTCCCAACCGGTGACCCCTCTTTCATATCTTTCTTTCATCTGTTGAACGAAAGCTGCATGCCTTTCGGCACTTTTAGCCAACCTTGCTTGTGCTTTTGCTAGTTCAGACTCAGCTTTCTGTAGGTCATCTTCATAGTCACGTACCTTTTGAGTAAGGTTATAAATGAGCCTTTCATCTTTCCTGCTTCGGCCTGGGTTCTCGGCTTCAATTTTCAACTGTCGAACCTGGGCTCTGAGAGCTTCATTTTCTCATACCAATATTCTCCTCTCACCCTCGGCCTCTTGTGCCTGCAAATCATTGTTGAAGGTGACATTTCTCAACTCTTCTCGTAGATCATAAATGGTGGCCTTATATTCCTTTTCCTTCTTCCCCCAAGCTAACCTCTCCTGAATTTTGTTATCAAAGGCTTGAACATGAGGCCTTTTGGTGGGCCTCTCGGGCTTTGGCTCATTATCACAAGACATTTTCTCAAACCAAGCAGCATAGTTTGGATCTACTTCCCTCCTGGCGATGTCTGGTACCTGGGTGCCATTTTTTAGATACCGGCAGCTATTCCAATCCTGTTGAACTACAGCCTCGGGCAATGCAACTTTTGGATATAACTCTATGACCTTGGTGCTTAGATCTTCATCTTCGGGCACAATCTAATACCTCCCCAATTGCCTCAAGACCCTCTGCGGTGCATATGGCTGAATACTCCTTACACCCATTAACCTCAGGTAGCCCTTGGTAGCAGTCATATATATGGCTTCTGTCCTCGGGAGACATCCTATAGTCCACTCGACCTGACCTGCGTTGAGAACTTTCAAGTGGGAAACCCATGCTTCAAACCCTTCTGGTGAATTGTAATCCTTTACCCTCTCCTCGTAGATGGTGATGAAGTTACCCAGGCTCGAACCATAACTCATGAACCTGGGATGATGGTCAAGGTGCTCGATCAACTATATTTGCAGAAGGATGTTGCAACCTTCAGAGAATTGAGCCCCTGCTTTGCATAAAGTCAATGCTAGATAAATGTCCGCCAGCACCAAGGGGGCCAGTGTATGATCTCCCTTGGTAGTGAGGATTTGTGAAATTTTAGCCATACGAATATCCATCGTCCCTTTCTCATTTGGAAAAACCAAGATCCCCAAGAATGCCACAATGAATGCAAACCGGCGATGAATTTGCCAACAACCCTTATCTTGTTTGTTGCTCAGACCCTTTTCATGCGTTTCGAAACCAGCATAGTGCTCGAACCTGAAATATAAGAAATGGAAAGCACAACACCCGTTGCTCACACGGTCTTTATTCGTCTGTTTACTAATATTCAGGAGGTCAAACAACTTGTGCACCGATGGAGCCCTTGGAAATATAAGTTGTTTCTTCCTCAAATCCCGTCCAAACTCAATGTACCCGACCATTTCCTCCAAAGTAGGGGTGATCTCAAAATCCGAGAAACGAAAGACATTGTGGACAGGATCCCAGAAAGTTACCAGGGCCTTGATCAGATCTTCCTGTGGTTTAATATCAAAAATGTTTATAAGGGCACCCAATTGCTTTTTTATCCATTTTTAACCATCTTCATCTAGATCATTCCACCACAGACGCAAGTGCAACTGAGCTTGTTCCCTGACCACTTCTGGCGGATCCTGAATGGTATTCATTTGTTCATGTGGAAGGTTAAGATTAGGATTGACTCTAGTGGACCTTTTTGTAAACAGATTTTCTGAAAAAACAAATCAAAGGACCATGATTTCTTCCCCTATATGCCAATTTTAGTCAAATGACTGTTTTTGCAAGTGTGGCCCCTTCCCAATTTCACATGAATTTTGAGGCCGGGGAGGATTACTTTATGACACTTCACAAACTTGTTCGTTATTTTATGAAAATAGCCTTTCGACAACCAAAAAAATACTCTAAGTCTATCTCGGTAAGAACGGTTTAAGTCATTGCCGAAGCTGGATCGGCTTATTTTGACAAAAAAAGATCCAGACTGTATTTACTTGACCACTGACTCTCTTTTTCTTTTTCTTTTTTCAAAAATAAGGCCGAACTTTATGTAGGTTGCCTATGTATCCCACATCCGGTGAGAATCAGACCTGCGTAGTTCGGTCAGTTTTGACACATTTGGAAGAACACAGTGTTTGGAATAACTCTTTTTGAAAATTTTGGCAGAGTTTCGGGATGTTTTCAAATACCGGGGTTTTCTTTAGAACCGGGCTTTATTTCTTCCCTATATCACTCTTGGTTTTTCTCTTTGTTTTATTTTCCATAGTCGGTCAGCATGTAAGCCAAAATAAATAAATGTTCACATAGCACATAGAATGCATCAGGATGGTCTGTTATTTCGAGCACACCTATCATAGACGGACTCAACCCCTGTGTTGAGTCCCCTAAGTCAAATGCACATGATGCAACAAACATTCCTACTAGGGATCCGGCATGAAGCTGTGTTTTTCTAGGTTTAAATCCTGGGGTTGTGGTCCAGACTTGGGGTACCCGAGCGGACAACTGGGGCCAAGGAGGGGGCGACGTACCGGGAGCACTAAAGTCTACCCGACCTTGTCGCTTGCCCAACCTCGTTCTATTTGGTATAATTTCTACAGAAGAAGCGGGCCACGCGAACGTGTGCACCATTTTTAGAAGACTCGGAAGGGCTGCGTAGGAAGACAGTTATATACAATTCAAACAATATTAAAGCGGTAAACAGATAGCATTTAGCACAAAAGGTTCACAGAATACAGTAATATCAACAATAAATGAAGCCAAGTAAAAAAAATCATTTAACAAGCTTGAATTCTTGAACCATGAACCAGAGATTCTGGGTTCGATCCCCAACAGAGTCGCCAGAGCTGTCACACCTCCTTTTTACTACCCGGGGGTGGGTATAAGGGAGTTTTTTCCAATTTAAGTGACAATCGAAAAGGGATTATTTATTAAAATCAGAGTCGCCCCTTGGGATAATTTATAGTGTCCCAAGTCACCGGTTTAAAATCCCGACTCGAGGAAGTTTGACTATATTTACGGTCTACGAACACAGAAATCCGGGTAAGAAATTCTTTTAACTCGGGAGAAGGTGTAGGCATTCTCGAGTTCCGTGGTTCTAGAACGGTCGCTTTGATTATACTTGGCTTGACTAAATTGCTTAATTACTGATTTTAGAACCTATGTGCATTAGCCGCTTTTAATTAGGAAATTATCTTGAAACAGGTCACACGTACGTGTACCCATTTGTTTGGCGCGTCAAAAATCATGTCACGCAAACGTGTCCACAATTAATAACACTTTGCTATTATTAAGAAAAATTTGGCCAGAGTTGCGCGAACGTATACCCCGGTTTTGTTCTTAGGAATCGTAGTCATGTCACGCGAATGTGTCCACAACCACGATAGTATTTTAAACGGCCCTAAAGGTTTCTCTACAAATATTTATCTTATTGTCTAATTAAAACATGTGAGGGCCACAAATTGGTTGATATTACACCACAAACCCATTGAGGGACAATAATTAATTAACTCGGGCCAAGACGTTAAACCTACCCTAAAATTGAAGTTCGGATTACTTTTACCAGCCATAAAATCCAAATGGGATAGAACAAGCATTTAAATCGCCTAAGATGGTTTGAGGCTGACTACAGGCCCAATGTCATTTGAAACATTTGAAGTAAGGGGAAAAGCAGTACAGATTTGAGGGCCCTTTCCTAGCAAACTGATCCATATGGTCCGAACCAAGCCCAATTCCTTTAAGGAATTCCATAAAAATAGACATACACGAGCTAACATGCATCCAGATTACTAGCTCAAATTCACACCTGTTTACAACCATCTCCTTTTTACTACCTTGAGGCGGGTATAAGGGAGTTTTTTTTAATTTAAGTGACGATCGAAACGAGATTATTTATTAAAATCAGAGTCTCCACTTGGGATAATTTATGGTGTCCCAAGTCACCGGTTTAAAATCTTGACTCGAGGAAGTTTGACTATATTTACGGTCTGCGAACACAGAAATCCGGATAAGGAATTCTGTTAACCCGGGAGAAGGTGTTAGGCATTTTCGAGTTCCATGGTTCTAGCATGGTCGCTTTGATTATACTTGGCTTGACTAAATTGCTTAATTACTGTCACACCTCCTTTTTTCACCTACACCTCCGGAAGAGGAGTGTAAAGGCATTTTTCCAAATAAACGACAATCGGAACGGGATTTAGGTATTAATTATTCAGAGTCGTCACTTGGGAGATTAATGGTGTCCCAAGTCACCGGTTGAATCCCGAACCGAGGAAATTTATGACTTTGTTAACAGTCCGCGAACCAAAAATCCGAGTAAGGAATTCTGTTAACCTGGGAGAAGGTGTTAGGCATTCCGGAGCTCCGTGGTTCTAGCACGGTCGCTTAACTGTTGTATTTGATTTTATCTGATTTTAATACATGCTAGCTTATGTGCCTTTATTCGTAAACCACTTTTATCATTATATTTTAAAAGAATTGCAACGTTGGGAAAATGCATCTCGGACCACGTCACAATCAATGCACACGTGGTTGTCAACACATTTCGACATCCATTGAGATTTGGATTTGGGTCACATCAATGCGCACCCGAGTTTAAGAAGGTAATTTAATTAAAATCGCGCCTAAAGATTCTAACGTAATATTATTTGGGGAAAGACGTAAAGTTCACTAAATGGCCCTCCCAAATTCTAATTATTTTTAATAACCATTTATTGAGGGCCCCACATTTATTTGTCTTTGCTTGGCGAGGCTCGTCTCAATTTGTGAACCTCTTTTCTATCATTATTTATTTTATAAGAATTACGATGTCATGAAAATGCATTTCGACTTTATCGAGATTTGGATTTGAGTCGCATCAATGCGCACTCGAGTTTAAGAAGGTAATTTAATTAAAACCGCGCCTAAAGTAACTACGGGATTCATTAACTATTTTTCTAAAGCTAATTTGAGATTATTGCGAGGCCACGAATTATAGATATAACATTGGAAAAGATATCTTTTGCAAGAGCGATACTCTCAATTTCACCAAATTTGACAAAGTAGTCACGCATTTTCTCTTCATTCCATGTGGAAGGTAAATATTCAACATAAATTGATTTAACCTTGACAAAGCAAAACACTTTCAATTTAAGCAAATGCATCACAAGCTTCTGTTAAGTAAACTATAACTTGACATTTAATATTCCCCTTCTAGACACAAAGTCAGCGAAGATGAAGCTAAAAAGAAAATAAATTGATGTTATTAAGATATGAATATTTCATTCTCAACAATTTTTAAATTACTAAATAAAAATGGCAGCCATAATACGGTAATAATACACGGCTACATGCATAAGATTTGATAACACATCGTTTATATCTTATGAGTTTAATTGAACAAAGTTGATGCAGTATTTTGACCAAATTAAAAAAATGCATTTTAGATAAAGATAGTTAATCTGCTAGGAAAGGAAAAAAAATAAAGAAACAAATAGAGCATTTATTTCAGGTAAACAGGTTGATAACCATCAATATATTAATTCCAAAGATTTCAAAAACTGACCTTTCTAAAGCTGGGCTTTCATTCAATGTCAAATCCGAGAGCAACATGCCCTTCTTTCCTCTTCTTTTCCTCAAACAAATTTATAAGCTCTACAACAGATTTCTCCACTTCTTTAGTATCTCTTTACAAACAAGGCAGAGAAAAGAAGTTAGGAAGCTCAGCAGTCGCAGCAAGCGATTGAAACTCAGCAGCTCCGGAAATAGTAAAATCAGCGGAATCGAATAGAGATTTGAATTTAAATCAAACTCTTAGCTCCGAAACAAGTTCTAAAGCTCCACCAAGCTCTGAAATCCTCAGAAAATGTGAGAGAAGACAAAGGGTTTTTGTTCGTTCTTTTTGTGTTTCCTTCAGTGTTTTTGATTTTTGTGTTCTGGTTCCTTTTTTTTTTCCTGAAGAGAACGAACGAAGGCTTGGGGAAGGGGGGGTTGAAGAAGAAGACCTGAAGGGGGTAGGGGTCTGCGCAGCCTTTTGCTTTTTTCCTCCTCCCTAGTTTTTAGACTTTGTTTAATATATATAGGTCTAGGTTAGTGGTAGGGTTTTAGGTTAAGGGGTATGGGCCTAGGAATTATGGGCTTGGCAATTGTAGGCTAGATCCAAAATCAGGCCTAAAGATGGGTTGCTCGAGCCCAAGCTCTATTCTTTTGTCGCGAATGAGATTAAAAATACGCGCCCATTTATTAATTAGTCCTACTATTAAAATAATTATTAAAACAAAACTAACCATTAAACAAATCTATTTTTTGTATTTTCAAACATTATATTAAAAATAAAAATACGATACTATTTTTATATATTTTTTTAGATTAAAAGTGACTACAAAATATTAATGAACTTATTTTTTTTTAATTTTTGTTTTCTTGAACTAAAATAAAGTAAAAGAGTTAAAATTACTTAAAATATCTATATTATGCCTAAATCAAATATTTTACGCTAATATATGAAAAATCTTGGGGAGGGTCAAAAATCACATGTCTACAGCTGCCCCTCTTTGACTGGAAACGTACAGAGTTTTCAGACAAAGACTGACTAGACAGGTTTTTGACCCGACCCTTATTTGGAGAGAGTAAGACTAAGAGAGAAGGGAGTGTGACCGAGCCCTGGTATCTGGGCTGCCTACATATCCTTGGCTAGGGGTGTGCATTCGATTTATCGATTCGATTTGACCCTTATCGATAATTACTTATCGATTATCGATTTGTACATATGCTTATCGTTATCGTTTCAATAAGGTTTCGATTTTTTCGATTTCGATTTATCGATTTTTGGGGCTTATCGATTCGGTTATCGATTACACCAATAAGAAAATTTACGGGATTCCACAGAAAGTATATCGCTACAAACACACCTAACTAATATGGACAAAAGGAAGCTAAAATAAGAAGAGCACCGTTTATAACATAAAAATTGTGTCAACAAGCACATGCAACGAAACTAAAGTAAGGGATCAAATGTATGCCACCAACACTCCAACGGTATAAACAAACAAAAAATCAAAATACATCATCACGACTAATTCTGTTTTCCATTAATTTGAACTTCATTTACTTGAGCTTTAAATATGATCATTCCTTAAATGTGGTAGAGGAAATAATAGGGTTAGGGACTTAGGGTAAAGGAAAGGGTATTATAGAATAAGGGTAAAAAAAATTAAAAAAATTACTGTAGCTTATCGATTTATCGATAAACCGATAATCGAAGAGGACAAAATCGAAATCGATAAATCGATAAGGAAAATTTTGAAATCGAAATCGAAATCGATAAACCGATAAATCGAAATCGATAAACCGATAACAAATAATCGATTCGATTTATCGATAAACCGATTCGAATGCACACCCCTATCCTTGGCTATAAAGGAATCAGGCCACGTGTAGTTCAGAAATGAGTGAAATGGCGGAGTATGCCGAGGTGGAAATTCGGTCGAGGTGCCGTTCCGTCGAGGTTCAGGTCTGCGGTCCCTGTTATTACATCAAAAATCAAAAGATGAAAAAGACTAGCTAAGCCTATCGATTACGAGTTATAAGATTCATATCTATAAGTCTTCTGAAGCTTGATCTTGAGTCTTGAATGGTTCTTCATGCAGACTTTAGATTTGAACCTTGACACTTGTTAGCTGCAGGTGCTAGCTCGTTCTTCTACAGCTTTTGGGATCAAGACCGAACATGTGGTGCTTGTGACCTCGGCCATATCTTGAACAGATCACATCCTTCATCAACTTCTGAATTGAATTCCCTTTTTTCCAGGTGGACGCCCGATTGCTGAACTTGAACCGTCTTCACTTGTTACTTGACACTGTTTTCCCTTGAAACTCGAGTTGTCTTCCTTCGACACTGCTTTCCCTAGAAACTTGAGTTGTCTCCCCTTGTTCTCCAGGTGGGCGCCTGATTACAACAAAATAGACAAAAACAAAGAAAATTTTCTTGCTCCAGTTTGGTGGCTGGGAACGGATGTGAGTGTAAAACTGAATCAGGTTACTAAATATTACTAAGAATTTTAAAACTAAAACTTGAACTGTACTCCCTTGTTCTCCAGGAGGGCTCCTGACTGCTGACTTGAAACGTATTCCCTGCTCTTCAGGCGGGCTCCTGACTGCTGACTTGAAATGTATTCTCTGCTCTCCAGGCAGGCTCCTGACTTCTGAAACTTGAAATGTATGCCTCCGTTCTCCAGGCGGGCTCCTGACTTCAACACAGACAAAGAAATTAATGGAAAACTAAAACTTGAATTGTAATACCTCTGTTCTTCAGGCGGGCTCCTGACTGCTGAAACTTGAATTGTATGCCTCTGTTCTCCAGGCGGGCTCCTGACTGCTGAAACTTGAAATGTATGCCTCTGTTCTCCAGGCGGGCTCCTGACTTCAAAATAGACAAAGAAATTAATGGAAAACTAAAACTTGAATTGTAATACCTCTGTTCTTCAGGCGGGCTCCTGACTGCTGAAACTTGAATTGTATGCCTCTGTTCTCCAGGCGGGCTCCTGACTGCTGAAACTTGAAATGTATTCCTCTGTTCTCCAGGCGGGCTCCTGACTTCTGAATTTGAAATTATATGCCTCTGTTTTCCAGGTGGGCTCCTGACTTCTGAAACTTGAAATGTATTCCTCTGTTTTCCAGGCGAACTCCTGATTTCTGAAACTTGAAATGTATGCCTCTGTTCTCTAGGCGGGCTCCTGACTTCAAAATAGACAAAGAAATTAACTGAAAACTAAAACTTGGATTTTAATACCTCTGTTCTTCAGGCGGGCTCCTGACTGCTGAAACTTGAATTGTATGCCTCTGTTCTCCAGGCGGGCTCCTGACTTCTGAAACTTGAAACGTATTCCTCTGTTCTCCAGGCGGGCTCATGACTTCTGAAACTTGAAATGTATTCCTCTGTTATCCAGGCGGGCTCCTGACTTCAAAATTTGAATTGCATTCCTCTGTTCTCCAGGCGGGCTCCTGACTTCACAAAATAGACACAACAAAGAAAACTTTCTGCCCCAGTTTGGAAACTGGGTACATGTTACTGGATATTAATAAGAATTGAAAACTAAAACTTGACTTGTAATACCTCTGTTATACAGGCGGGCTCCTGACTTCAACTTGAAATGTATTCCTCTGTTATCCAGGCGGGCTCCTGACTTCAAAACTTAAAATTTAAAAACTGAAATGTATTTTGAACTTCGGTCAAACCTGTTTTGGTGCTTGCTTTTTCCCCTGCGGAGAGTTTCCCCGAAACAAATGAAGTTTCTGCCCCTGTTTTAATCAAAGAAAAATCTTGTCAGTTTAAAATGGTGGTTGGTTTGTAGCCTTGAACTTTGCGATGATTTCTGCTTCACTAGCCATGATGCCTGATTTCCACTCGAAGACCTTGCTTGTTTTATGGACCAACCCCTTTTCTGTTGCCATCGTCACATAAAATACCCCTTTTTCCGGTTCAGACTCAATGTCCTCTATTTGTCGAATTGGCATCTTCCCAACCTTTGTGTTTCACATGACTCCTAAAGCACGTTTGTTGCTACCCACAGTGTGTTGTTGTTTCTTGGCTTATCTGATGGCCTCGGCCCTGAGGTTTGGTTGCTCCCTTACTTGTAATGATAACTTTCTTTTCATTTGAATACCCCCGCTTGTTTCTTGCCTAACCACTTCCTTTGCCATCCTTGGCACCGAACATACCTCTTCTGCATTAAAATCCTATACATTCTGTCTGTTGCCCTGCTTCTGAACCGACTTTTACCAACCCTTGTGCCTCACATGAACCCCCAACGCACGTTGATTGCTACCCACAGTCTGTCGTTGGTTTAAATCGAACCCCCTGGCCCCTGACCTTGAGGTCTATTGCCACTTTCGTTGTACCCTTGTCACAGAAAATATCTATTTTTCGCTCAAACCCAATACCCTCCATTTGTTGCATCACTCTTAAACCGGCACATACTGAACTTTTGTGTTTTACCAGGATCCCCCAACGCATGTTGATTATTACCAGCTCAATGCTCTTGTTGTTTTCTTGACTTGTGACACTTTGATACGCTAGCCAAACCCCATTTTGCGTAGTTGGAAAGCTGGTGGCCAATTTTGAAGTCATTTCTCACTTGTTATAACCAAACGGACTCATAGAGGAAGTGAACAAAATAGAGAAACGGAGTGAAGGAAAAAGGAAAGATGAATCCTAAAGAGAAAACTACGAAGTAGAAACCTATCGAGTGTGAATACCAACTCTTATGACCATGACATGCACCTGTAGATATTCTGTCAATCAAACTTGAGGTTCAGCTTCAGTTGTACCTTTTCGCTATGAAACTGGGCTTCAATGCTCCGCTTATCCAATCCGATTTACATTCCTTGTTCGACTTGTAGTGCCCGAAGGGTTTTCACCATCAAGCCTCTCTTATTTTGTTCTTTCTCTCAACTTACTGTCGCCTCAAGGTGCCCGTGAAGGTTTTCACCAATAAGACTCTCTCATTTTTATTTCTTTCAGCTTTCATCGCCTTGCGGTACCCGTGAGGGTTTTCATCACTAAGACTCTTTCGTTCTCACTTTCCTTGTTTGGACCAGAGTGTTGCCCCTGACATGAGTTACCATCCCCTACTTGACTTGGCATTTCTCAAAGACTGATCGGAAGGTCTTCCTTTGGACTGTAATGTGGGCTTTTGGATAGGGTTAGAAAGAAAGGATATAAAGGCTCAACACAATTCAGAACGGGGTTAAAACTACAACTTTCGGAATCCGATATTTCACAACAAACACAACTTCTGCCCCAGTTTCTTGCTTAGGGGCTTTTGGATTTTATTTTGATGAGACCGAACCGTGAGGCTGCCTACGTATCCTTAAAAGGAATCAGGTCAAACGTAGTTCATGTCATAGAAATTACCTTTTTTGTGATTTTTCTTTCTTTTCTGTTCTTCTTTTCTTCTTTCTTCATTTTTCCTTTCTTTTCTTTCTTTTCTTTTCTTTTCATTTGCTTATTTGCGGCACTTGTGTTTCTTAATTGTGTCGTTGATTCCAAAAGAGGGGTACGAAAGAAAATAAACACGGCTCAAAAGGGGTGACAATGGAAAACAAAAGTGTGTGGATAGCAGAACAAAACGCCTTTGTCATTTCAATCCTCAAAATATGCCAAATGCAAACCAATACGATTAGTGCACATAAGTTACACATAGTATATCCTGACCGCCTTGGAGTTGATGGCCATTTTCACACATTTTCCTGCTATATCTGTCAAATATAATGCACTATTGGGCAATACTCTTACTCTTATTACCACGACTGGCCCTCTGTCAATTTGGCCAACTTGCTTTTAGGGTTTCTTTATATTCTATCTGCCCCAGTTTCACACGGTTCGGGCGTCAAACAATCTCAAAACGTCCAAATCTGTTCTTATTTCCTCAGGTGCCCCTGTCGTTTTCAAAATGATTTCATTTCTTCCCGACTAATGTAGACTTTAAAGGTCAGACTGAGAATTATGAGTACATGTCATGTCACTAGAACCAGCCTTAGACAAAAGATAAAACAAAATGATAGAAAAGAACTTAAACAAAGAAAATGATTGGGAGTAACAAAAGATCGGAATTTGCATTAGACAAACGATGAAATAGTTCGAGTAACAAAACAATCAAAACAAACTGGAATGCAACCCTAGAATGAACTGAAACAAACCTGGGCAAACCTAAGCAGACCACTATGACTAAACAAGCTAGACAAAAAATGAAAGGATAAGAGGGTTTGATCACAAGACAATGTCCGGATTACAACCCTACAAATAACCCGGACAACAGAAATGACAGCAACATGGACCACCAAAGCTCCTCCCTGGCTAACCTAGGAATGGAGCGTCTTTCCAATTACCAAGTACAGCATCTTAGCCACTGAATTCTGCATTACCAACATTAGGAACTTTACAAACTTTCATCATATCATCCTCAACAAGTTGTTTTTGGGCCTCCGAGGCTCTCAGAGAATTCTCACATTCCTTTTCAAAACAAATCATACCCACCATGTCTACCTTATCATGCACAGGATATGGATTTAGGTTGGTGTTCGGTGCATTCGGATCTTGTACGATGATGTTACCTGCGTTAATAAGCTCCTGAATTGCTTTCTTCAGCTTCCAGCACTTTTTCGTGTCATGCCCCGGAGCATCTGAGCAATATGCACACTTTAGAGAAAAATCACATTTCAGAGGGTTCAGCATTTTTATCTGAATCGGCTTCAGCATGCCCACTTGCTTCAACTTCTGGAACAGACTGGTATATGACTCTCCCATAGGGGTGAAAGGCTTTTCTTGTTTCAACAACTTCTCATTCCTAAATGCCTGATTTGGCCTAAAACCTGACCTAGGGCGTTTCTGGTATGCTCGTGGGGGTGGATAGGAATGTTGTGGAGCTGGGTACTTGGAAAATGGAGTATGTATTTGGGAATCCCATGGAGATAAGTAACGTTGGGGAGGGCCATCCCATGCACGAGGATATTCACAGGTACGGTGTTGAGGTTGGAAATATTGATCAAGAAAGTCCTTTGGATCATCTTTTCTATTTCTCTTTCTCCCTTCTGAGCTTACCAAGATGTCCTGAATGTCTTTTGAGAAACTCATTATTTTGCCCGACTTGATTCCCTTTTCTACTAACTCCCCCATTCTTAACACATCATCGAAAGGTCTGCCCACGATCGGGATTAAATGATTGAAGTAGGTGGGCCCCTCGGCTTGTATGAAAAGTTTGACCATCTCTTTCTCATCAATCGGGGTATTGATTCGAGCAGCTTACTCCCTCAATCTGAGCCCAAACTCTCTAAAGCTTTCCCCTGGCTTCTTTTCCATTCTGGATAGGGAGGAACGGTCCACAGACATTTCTTTATGCGAGTTGGGACCCTTATGAGTGACCTCGGAAGGGTAATCATGAGCTCTGGGTAAGTGTTCTTTGTTGAGCATAGTGGATGTGACCGGAAGGCACCTTTGGGAAAAGATAGTTGGATGATGAGTGATGGAGCTAACAGAGTGGTTGGGAAAGCTGTTATAAGCGGGTAGAGATGGGGAGTATGGGGAATCATCCGACATTGTGTTTGGGGTTTGGGTAAGGACATAGCCCAAGAAGCTAGGCAGTGGTGGGGGTAGTGCTCTCCCAGTCATCCATGCCCGATACATGTCTGCCACATGCTGTCTCAACATTTTAACCTCTTTCACCAATCCGTCGACCTGTTCAACCGGCTGCTTTTGGGTATTGGTACCAACCCACTTGGTTCCGTTGTTTTCTGCCATTATATTTTGTGTTGTAAGGGCGTTACCTTAGAACCACAAACCAACCACCTTTCTGTAGTGACATGACAAAATGAAACCATCATGTTAGCGTTAGGGCATTTAACACATTGGTAATCGCATATTTGGGGAATGAATGCACCTAAGCAGTTGACAATTTCTATTATGCCTTTGCTCGGCTGCTTGTGTCATCCCGGCCTTTTCCCTATTTCTAATTGCAAAATTTCTCTCTTTTCTTTTCTCTTCTTATTTTTTCTCTTTCTCTTCTCTTTTTTTTCTTTGTTTTTTCGTTCCTGCCTTTGCTTTCTTTTGTTCTTATTCTCTTATTCCCTCCTATTTTGCCGATGTTCCTTTCTTTTGGTTTCCGTTTTCCCTCATCTATTTTTCTTTCCCCTCTTGTTTTTCCCCTTTCTCAGCTCCTCTTTTTTCTCTTTTTTTTTATTCTGACTTCTTTTGCCGTGATTTTCTTGGCTTTCTCATTTTCTCGCTCTTTTGTTTCTTTTCTGTTTTTCTTTCCTTTTCTTCCCTCACTCTTTTTGCTTTTTCGCTTAAGGTTATGGTCGAATCCGATGAGGATTGCCTACGTATCGTGACCCCGCACGAATCAGACCGAGCGTAGTTCGTGCAAATAAAAGGTAAATAAAACATTTTTGGAATTTTTAATTTTTCATAGTAAAACAAACTTTGACTACAATGATTCAAAAACTGACAAACTTAAATAAAACTAACAGACTCTGACGAAAAGCCGAAATACAGACTCGAAAATCAAATAACCCTTATACTCTAATCACAAGAGAAAACAAACTGACAGATTCTTTCACCATATGCCAATTTTAACCAAATGGCTATTTCTGCAAACGTGGCCCCTTCCCAATATCACATGAATTTTGAGGCCGGGGAGGATTATTTTATGACACTTCACAAATTTGTCCATTCTTTTACGAAAATAACCTTTCGACAACTGAAAGATACTCTAGGACTATCTCGGCAAGAACGGATTAAGACACTGCCGAAACTGGATCGGCTTATTTTGACCAAAATCCAAATGGTATTCACTTGATCAATGACTCTTTCTCTTGTTTTTCAAATTAAAATAAAAGACCTGGTTTTGCAAACACGACCTTTCAGCACCCCGGGGACAAAGATTTTAAGGTTGTGTGGGCTCGAGTGGCCAAAATCAAAGAATGACCAAAGGATGGCTATTTATGCAAAGTCAGCCTTCCGGCGTCCCTTTTGGGAACATTCGGCTATTTTTGACAAAAACGGCGTCACCCGACTTATTTATGACGAAAATTAAAATTTTGATATTTTTGGTTATTTTGCAAAGGGGAGGTTGGACCCGATGAGGGTTGCCTATGTATCTCACACTCTGTGAGAATCAAATCGGCGTAGTTCGGGCAAATTAACCGAACTATTTTTGAAAACAAAACTCTTTTCTTTTTCATTTTCCATGGCATGACAAACTATTTTTCCTTTTCTATTTTGAAAACAAGACAAAATAACGACTTTTTTTTTCTTTTTCATTTTCAACAAACAACAAACAACCTATTTTTCCAAACTAAAAATAAAAGATACTTTTTCTTTTTCTTTTTCAACAAACAATAAAACGACCTATTTTTCCAAACTAAAAATAAAAGACTCTGTTGCTATTTCTTTTTCAACAAACAATAAAACAACCTATTTTTCCAAACTAAAACAAAGATTTTTTTTTCTTTTTTTGAGTAACACAAACTATTTAAAACTAAAATAATTTTTCATTTTCTCAAAATTTCGGCAGAGTTTCGGCAGTATTTGGGCATTGTTTTTTTTCTTCTAAAAAATAGGCAATTAGCTCTCTACACTATTATTTCTCTCTTTTTCTCAATTTTTTGATATTCAAAAGCCGGTCAGCATGCAAGTCTGAAGCAAATAAATGCAGAAAACAAGTAGGATGCATCAGGATGGTCTTTTTCATTTCAGGTTGCTAGTCCTAGACGGGCCCAACCCCTGTGTTGAGTCCCCTAAGTCAAATTCAACATGATGCAAATAATCGTTCCTACTAGGGATCCGGCATGAAGTCATGTTATTCTATATTCAAAACCTGGGTCGGTGTTCTAGACTGTGTACCCAACTCGAGTCGAGGAGAGGGCAACTTACCGGGAACCAAAAGGCCATCCGGCTTCGTAACTTGTCTGACCTCTTTCTTATTTCAGGGTATGACACTAACAGAATAGGGAGTCTCAACCAGTAAGCACATCCCCGGAGGTGAAGAGAGAAGGGTGTCGGCACAGTTTATATACAATTCAGATAATATCAAAGCGGTAACATTTAGCACATTCAGCATGAAACATGTAGGAAAATCAGATATAGCAAAATACAACAATTTATCTAAGCTCGAATTCTGAACCCTGAACAACCAGAGATTCTGGGTTCGATCCCCAGTAGAGTCGCCAGAGCTGTCACACCTCCTTTTTTCACCTACACCCCCGGAAGAGGAGTGTAAAGAAGTTTTTCCAAATAAAGGACAATCGGAACGGGATTTAGGTATTAATTATTCAGAGTCACCACTTGGGAGATTAATGGTGTCCCAAGTCACCAGTTGAATCCCGAACCGAGGAAATTTATGACTCTGTTAACAGTCCGCGAACCAAAAATCCGAGTAAGGAATTCTGTTAACCCGGGAGAAGGTGTTAGGCATTCCCGAGCTCCGTGGTTCTAGCACGGTCGCTTAACTGTTGTATTTGATTTTATCTGATTTTAATACATGCTAGCTTATGTGCCTTTATTCGTAAACCACTTTTATCATTATATTTTAAAAGAATTGCAACGTTGGGGAAATGCATCTCGGACCACGTCACAATCAATGCACACGTGGTTGTTAATACATTTCGATATCCGTTGAGATTTGGATTTGGGTCACATCAACGCGCACCCGAGTTTAAGAAGGTAATTTAATTAAAATCGCGCCTAAAGATTCTAACGTAATATTATTTGGGGAAAGCCGTAAAGTTCACTAAATGGCCCTCCCAAATTCTAATTATTTTTAATAACCATTTATTGAGGGCCCCACATTTATTTGTCTTTGCTTGGCGAGGATCGTCTCAATTTGTGAACCTCTTTTCTATCATTATTTATTTTATAAGAATTACGATGTCATGAAAACGCATTTCGACTTTATCGAGATTTGGATTTGAGTCGCATCAATGCGCACTCGAGTTTAAGAAGGTAATTTAATTAAAACCGCGCCTAAAGTAACTACGGGATTCATTAACTATTTTTCTAAAGCTAATTTGAGATTATTGCGAGGCCACGAATTATAGATATAACATTGGAAAAGATATCTTTTGCAAGAGCGATACTCTCAATTTCACCAAATCTGACAAAGTAGTCACGCATTTTCTCTTCATTCCATATGGAAGGTAAATATTCAACATAAATTGATTTAACCTTGACAAAGCAAAACACTTTCAATTTAAGCAAATGCATCACAAGCTTCTGTTAAGTAAACTATAACTTGACATTTAATATTCCCCTTCTAGACACAAAGTCAGCGAATATGAAGCTAAAAAGAAAATAAATTGATGTTATTAAGATATGAATATTTCATTCTCAACAATTTTTAAACTACTAAATAAAAATGGCAGCCATAATACGGTAATAATACACGGCTACATGCATAAGATTTGATAACACATCGTTTATATCTTATGAGTTTAATTGAACAAAGTTGATGCAGTATTTTGACCAAATTAAAAAAATGCATTTTAGATAAAGATAGTTAATCTGCTAGGAAAGGAAAAAAAATAAAGAAACAAATAGAGCATTTATTTCAGGTAAACAGGTTGATAACCATCAATATATTAATTCCAAAGATTTCAAAAACTGACGTTTCTAAAGCTAGGCTTTCATTCAATGTCAAATCCGAGAGCAACATGCCCTTCTTTCCTCTTCTTTTCCTCAAACAAATTTATAAGCTCTACAGCAGATTTCTCCACTTCTTTAGTATCTCTTTACAAACAAGGCAGAGAAAAGAAGTTAGGAAGCTCAGCAGTCGCATCAAGCGATTGAAACTCAGCAGCTCCGGAAATAGTAAAATCAGCGGAATCGAACAGAGATTTAAATTTAAATCAAACTCTTAGCTCCGAAACAAATTCTAAAGCTCCACCAAGCTCTGAAATCCTCAGAAAATGTGAGAGAAGACAAAGGGTTTTTGTTCGTTCTTTTTGTGTTTCCTTCAGTGTTTTTGATTTTTGTGTTCTGGTTCCTTTTTTTTTTCCTGAAGAGAACGAAGGCTTGGGGAAGGGGGGGTTGAAGAAGAAGACCTGAAGGGGGTAGGGGTCTGCGCAGCCTTTTGCTTTTTTCCTCCTCCCTAGTTTTTAGACTTTGTTTAATATATATAGGTCTAGGTTAGTGGTAGGGTTTTAGGTTAAGGGGTATGGGCCTAGGAATTATGGGCTTGGCAATTGTAGGCTAGATCCAAAATCAGGCCTAAAGATGGGTTGCTCGAGCCCAAGCTCTATTCTTTTGTCGCGAATGAGATTAAAAATACGCGCCCATTTATTAATTAGTCCTACTATTAAAATAATTATTAAAACAAAACTAACCATTAAACAAATCTATTTTTTGTATTTTCAAACATTATATTAAAAATAAAAATACGATACTATTTTTATATATTTATTTTTAGATTAAAAATGACTACAAAATATTAATGAACTTTTTTTTTTGTAATTTTTGTTTTATTGTACTAAAATAAAGTAAAAGAGTCAAAATTAATTAAAATATCTATATTATGCCTAAATCAAATCTTTTACGCTAATATATGAAAAATCTTGGGTAGGGTCAAAAATCACATGTCTACAATTACTGATTTTAGAACCTATGTGCATTAGCCGCTTTTAATTTGGAAATTATCTTGAAACGGGTCACGCGTACGTGTACCCATTTGTTTGGCGCGTCAAATATCATGTCACGTGAACGTGTCCACAATTAATAACACTTTACTATTATTAAGAAAAATTTGGCCAGAGTTGCGCGAACGCATACTCCGGTTTTGTTCTTAGGAATCGTAGTCATGTCACGCGAACGTGTCCACAACCATGATAGTATTTTAAACAGCCCTAAAGGTTTCTCTACGAATATTTATCTTATTGTCTAGTTAAAACATGTGAGGGCCACAGATTGGTTGATATTACACCACAAACCCATTGAGGGACAGTAATTAATTAACTCGGGCCAAGACGTTAAACCTACCCTAAAATTGAAGTTCGGATTACTTTTACCAGCCATAAAATCCAAATGGGATAGAACAAGCATTTAAATCGCCTGAGATGGTTTTAGGCTAACTACAAGCCCAATGTCACTTGAAACATTTGGAGTAAGGGGAAAAGCAGTACAGATATGAGGGCCCTTTCCTAGCAAACTGACCTATATGGTCTGAACCAAGCCCAATTCCTTTAAGGAATTCCATAAAAATAGACATACACGAGCTAACATGCATCCAGATTACTAGCTCAAATTTGCACCTGTTTACAAGCAGTTATGAGATGAATGTGAGTCCAAGGTTACTCTTTGTTACATGCTAAGTTGGCATCCACAGCTTATTCTAACAATGATAAAGTCATGCAGCTCCAGCGATTAACTAAGTTACTCAATTTGAATGACCCAACTATCAAGCTTCAATTACCAGTATTCACATGATATCTAAATTACTAGCCTGAGATGTGAAAGAAAAATGCAGAACTCAACTTCTAGTAGTATTTTCATGCATTGCTAAACTCATTTGTGCCATAAAAATGCAGCAATCATATTGGACCAAATGGAATAATAAAAATTCAAGTCCCACTTTGAACAAACTACATCATCAACATATTACATGAAACTTGAATCCTGATGGTAGTTTACCAAATTTGGGACTCATCGAACCGTAAATTCATGGTTTGAATCACAGTTCTTCGAGAACACAAACGCGTTGCTTGAATTCTAAAAAACAATGTACCAGAAAATGTGATACAAAACTCAGACTCTAGAAGAAGACATAAGCTAAACATAAAAACCAACTTAAATCAGATCTAACGGTCTAAAATAAACAATCTTCTGTCGACTGCATCTAAACCAGTCCAACTACTAACCTTAAAACAAACGAATAGTAAAAATGACTATATATAAAGAACTATACTGAGATGGACATTAGACTAAGCTACCACGTCGTATGACATTCAGAGGTTAAATCGTTGATCACATTGTTCATAGTTTGAAAGGCAGTAAGTGGAATTTCTAAACAAAACAAAGTAAACAAGTATGCTATATTATTAATCCAACTCAAAGCTCCAGATTCCATTTTGATTCCCAAATCAAGCTTTACATTCGAATGGAGTGCAGAAATGTCTACCTGGAAGTGAACAAAGATAAGAAATGAAGAATCAACATGAGCAGCAACAAGAACCAGCACCAAAATAGCCATCAAAACAACTCCAAACCCGGAAATGATGTATAACAGCTCAATATAACAAATTCAACCAAACAACAGCACAGCAATAACTTAAGACCCAACTTTTGACGACCAAGTTCAGTCTATTTCCCACTCGGATGAGTAAAAATAGTTTCAGAAGTTGAAAAGAAATAAAAAATCGCTGAAATTCAATAAAACAGTAAAAATTTCTGCCATTTTTTGTATTTTCTGAATTTTTTTTCCTTTTTTAATATTTTCAGTCTCCAACCCTTGCCTTGAAGGGCAAGGAAAGATGACTTTATAGGCAAGAGAATAGGGCAACAACAGAGGGATTAGATTTGCATTTTAGTCCTTTTGAAATTTTTGTTTTAACTAACCAATCCTTAGTTAAAAAGCTGAAATTCAATTTAAACCCCCACCCAGCTTCCTAGAAGCTTCTCTTTCAATTATCCAATGATTCCCTATTCAAACTACCCAAATTACCGAAATTACCCCCCTTAACCCTGTTTATTACCTTAAGGACCCAACCGGGTTAACTGACCAAGGCTAATGGGTCTATAGACCCAAATTAAATCCCTCTTAGGCCTTTTAATTTTCAGAACCTTCTCTTGTCGTTGAAAGCCCAAGTTTCACAAGCCAACCCGCAGAGTCTCAAAGACTTGTGAAATTTGGGTCCCAAACAAAATGAAAAGTGTTTTCAAATTCAGCCTCCGAAGCCATTAATGACTTCACAAGCCTGGAACCAACCATGCAAGCACAGAAAATGAAACAAAAATGGAAAACGTAAAGGGCTAGACAGACGAGGATGAGATGTAAGAAAAGATGAACATCAACGACCTAAGTGAAGGAAAATACCATTTCTGAAGACGAAGAATCGAACTCGAAAGCACTCTGCCCAGTTGAAGGCAATTTGACCGGACCTCGACAAATCCGAGATGAGTTGAAACTCACATTAATCAACGGCTCTTGACAAAATCCATTAACTAATGTTAGTTTGGACTCAAAGCATGCCAAAATCAACGAAAAGAATTGAAGAAACGAAAGCTTGACAATTCCGGCTATTTTAGATTTGAAATTTGAGGGATTCCGTTGGGTGTTTTGGGAAACGGGGGTAGGGATATGATTTAGCAAAGTTCGGTGGTTGCCTGGTATGAATTTGGGGCGGTTTGGAGACTCTCCGCCTCCGTGGGGCGATTTCCGGCGGCGACTAGTGGTGGCAGATAGTGTAACAGGTGAGATAATATAATAGGGGTCTTAGGTTTGGAATAATGTCATTTGGACTGCCTTATGTGAGAAGGGGATTAGGTCAGGGCCGTTGGATTAAGTGAGAATCAACAGCTCTGATGATTTTTATCCAAACGGGGTCGTTTAACTGGGGGATGGTCTGGACCCGGTTGGGGCGTGGGAATCGGCTGGGTCAAACGGGTTTGGGAGAGAAAATGCACTTGGGCCATGCAGAATTGGCCTAAGATCAACCCCCTTGCTTCAATTTCAATTTTTCCCTTCCTTTTTTCAAATTTAAAATAAAATCCTAAACTAATTCTTAAAACTACATTAAACTACTAAATAATATTAATTATCCAACAAAGTATTTACAACTCATAATTAATTTCCAAATTAAAAGGTGAACTGCAAAGTTTAAGATTAAAAGGTTAAAATGCAAAGTGAGTTATTTTTGTGATTTTTATTTTATAATGCGGCTAATTTACCCGTTAACCCTAAAAAATATAAAATAATTCCTAAATGCAAATGCAGAGTATTTTTTTTGTTTTTCCATGATTTAAATAAAATAAACATGCACGGACAAATGCAAATAATTAACAAAAATCCTATGAAAAATCTACAAAATTTTCAAATAATGGGAAAATTTATTTCTTGAGTTTATGGGAGTAATTCACATAGGGCAAAAATCACGTGCTCACAATGTTGTTCAACAATTACCTAAATATGTACTCTCTCTCTAGAACTACACACTAATAGGCACAGTCAATTGATGGCCATTCAATCAACAATAAGAAACACATAGTTGAACAAGTAGAGAAATCCAACGGCTCAATTATATAAAAACATAACAAGAATTTATCCTACAAAAGATTCTATCAAAACCCTAGATAACAAATTAGCTATTCATAATAGTATGTAAAACTACAATACTAAAAGTCATAACCAACAATGAAAAAATAGGAAGAGGAAGTAAGAACTCGTAGAAGAATTCTCCGCCTTGCTCCTATTGTGTCTCTGCCTCCTTAGGTCGAATCTGTGTCAAATATTGGTCTCCTCCCCTCAAAATACCGTTTTTCCATGCATATATACCAAGTAGGGTCGGGCCCAAACTATTATACCTTCTCGTATGTGAAAAAGGACAAGTTTCAAGGCCTGGACGCCTGTGGCTGCGGCCCGAGCGTGGTACGGGCGCGGTATTTGGCAAGTCTACTGCCTCAGCCCGCCTCAGGTCCGCGGTCGCGGTTTCGACCGCGTCTTTCACCCTGTTCCGTTTGGAATTTGGAAAAATGTAAAACACGAAAGTTGTAGCCCTTTGAGTTAGCTTTCCAACCATATATTTTGGAACTTAAATTGAGCTATGAACAAAAAGGTTATGTGCATTTTACTAGACAGTGCACAATATGCCTACTCGATTCTTCGTTTTGTTGCTCTATCATTCGTTGGTCCCCGAATATGATCCCGACTTAATTCCTTGGGCTTTTACTCAGACTTCAGAGCTCCAAATCACTTGAATTTATTCCATAACATCTACATAGCTCGAAATCACTCCTACAAGGCATAAAACACACAATTAGTGCAAGACACTAGAGATTAAAGCTCAAACTCAATTAAAGTGCAGTAAATTTGAGTGTAATAAGCGACTAAAATACATAATTATAGCCTATCATCAACACCCCACACTTAAACAACACTCTCCCTTACCAAAACAATGAACAATAATAACAGGGAGATAGAAATGACAATAACAAGTCTTACTTTTACATTTGGTTCCACAATACCAACCTCAACTTGGAGTCAATACTCAATCAATACCAAGGTCCGTAAACATGATAAGAATGCTTAACATAACAGTAGCTAGTCTAAGCATGGATAATATTATCAAGGAAAGCAACAATTACTAGAATTAGACCCACTCTCATGCTATAACTTAGACAACATCGCATAGGTACTCGTCACCTCACCTATACGTTGCAGCTAACATTCAAACATATAGAAAATAAGCAAATAATACCTAATTTCTCAAGCCAAGGTTAACCACGACACTTACCTCGCTCCAACAGCCAAACTCAAAGCTCAACCATAGCTTTTCCCTTCAAACAAGCCTCCAGACCAATAGAATCTAGCAAATTACCAACCAAACGATTCAATTTAAGCCTTAGGAACTACACACAATTGCAAATGATTCAATGTATGCCATTTTTGAAAAAGCCAACAAAAGTCAGCAGCTGGGCCCGCTTGGTCCATACCCGAAATTGAAACCAAAACCCGATTACCCATTCACCTTCGAGCCCGAATATGTAATTGGTTTTGGAATCCGACCTCAATTTGAGGTCCAAATCCTCAAATTTTGAAATCCCTAGTTTCTACCCAAAAATCTCCAATTCTACCATAAAAACCTTAGATTCTAAGTTGAAATCTTGTAAAATGAAGTGAAAGATTGGAAGAAACTAGTTTAGAATCACTTACCTATGATTTGGGGAAGAAAAGTTCTTTGGAAAATTGCCTCTTGTGTTTTAGGTTTTGAAAATTTGAAGAATGGGAGAAAAATCCCGTCTAAGTCACTTTTACACAGTTGCAGATGTCGCATTTGCATCCTGGGTTTCGCAAATGCGAAGGAGTTATCACAAATGTGAAGCCCTTCACACTTCTGCTTCCTTCGCAAATGCGAACATCCCACTTCATAAGTGCGATAGAAATGATCGCATTTGTAATCATGCCCTCCCCTGACTCACTTCGCAAATGCAAAGTTTTTCTCGCAATTGCGAGGATTGCCTGGCCCAGCTACTCTTCACATTTGTGATGAGTAGATTGCAAATGCGAACCCTGATCTCGCATTTACAAGATCAGAGGCCAACACCAGAACTGGAACACCAACAATATCTCTAAGTCCAAATTTCACTCTGTAACCTATCCAAAACTCACTCGAGCCCTTGGGGCTCCAAACTAAACATGCATATGAATCTTAAAATGTCATACGAACTTGCTCGCGTGATCAAATAGCCAAAATAACACCTAGAAATACAAATTTAGCACCAAATCAAATCAAATTCTCAAGAACACTTTAAAATTTCTATTTTCTCAACTGGAAGTCCGAATCATGTCAAACCAACTCCGTTTCTCACCAAATTTCACATACAAGTCATAAAGAGGGTATTAGACCTATACCGGGTTCCGAAACCAGAATACGAACCCAATATCCAAAAAATCAAAACTTGGTCAAACATCTCCATTTCATAAAGTCTTTAACTTTCAAATTTCGACAAAGTCCAATATCTCGGGCTAGGGACTTCCGATTTCGATTCCGGACATATGCCCAAGTCCCGAATTACGATACAGACCCACTGGGACCATAAAAATATGAATCCGGGTCCGTTTACCAAAATTATTAACCAAAGTCAACTCAAATGAAGTTTTAGGCAAAATTTCTTATTTTTATCAACTTTTAACATAAAAGCTTTCCAGAAACACGCCGGACAGTGCATGCAAATCGGGGAGGGTAAAAATGAGATTTTTAAGGCTTAAAAGCGCATAATTGAGTTCTAAAACACAAGATGACCTTTCGGGTCATCATATTCTCCACCTCAAAAATAACCGTTCATCCTCGAACGGACATAGAAACGTACCCGGGCTGGTGAAAAGGTTGGGATATCTACTCCGCATATTGGACTCGTGCTCCCAGGTAGCTTCCTTAATAGGCTGACCTCTCCACTGCACTCGAACTGAAGGATAACTCTTCGATCTCAACTGGCGAACCTGCCAGGCTAGAATAGCCACCGGCTCGTCCTCATAGGTCAAATCCTTATCAAGCTGGACAGTTCTGAATTCTAACATGTGGGATGGATCGCTGCGATACTTCCGAAGCATGGACACATAGAACACTAGATGTACCGCTGATAAACCAGGTGGCAAGGCAAGTCTGTAAGCCACCTCTCCAACCCTCTCAAGAATCTCAAAAGGCCCGATTTACCTAGGGCTCAACTTGCCCTTCTTTCCAAACCTCATTACACCCTTCATGGGTGACACACGGAGCAACACTGTCTCCCCGACCATGAATGCAACATCATGGACCTTACGGTCGGCATAACTCTTTTGCCTGGACTGAGTTGTGCGAGAGCTATCCTGAATGATCTTAACCTTATCCAAGGCATCCTGTACCAAATCTGTACCCAATAACCGAGCCTCCCCCGGCTTAAACTATCCAATCGGTGATCGACACCGTCAACCATATAATGCCTTATAGGGGGCCATCTGGATGTTCGACTGATAGCTGTTATTGTAGGCAAACTCCGCTAGCATCAAACACCGATCCCACAAACCTCCGAAGTCAATAACACATATGCAGAGCATATCCTCCAATATTTGAATTTTGCGCTTGGACTGCCCGTTTGTCTGAGGATGAAATACTGTGCTCAGTTCAACCTGCGTGCCCAACTCAAATGCAGGGTAAACTGCATACCAAGTCAGGAGTCCTTCTGTATAGAATTCCTCCACTTTGAAAGAAGTGGTTGGCTAACCTTCGGAGTGTGCATTTCTGAGTATGAGTTGCGTGCTCCGGGTACTCTCCTTTTTCCAAGTATTCTTTGATGTCATGGAACCAAGGATTTCCATCACTTTCTTTTTCAATATAAGCATAATAAGTTAGTTGCTTATTAATTCCTATTGGGATAGGATCGACAAAATTCTTATCTGGGTGTTGTATCATGGAAGATAAAGTGGCTAATGCATCTGCGAAGTCATTCTGAATTCTCGGAACATGTTTGAATTTTATCTTCATGAACCTCTTGATCAGCTCCTTCACATAGTACAAATATGGTAATATCTTGGTGTTCTTTGTAGCCTATTCTCCTAAAACCTGATATACCAAAAGGTTGGAATCTCCAATCACCAGCAATTCCTGAACGTTCATGTCAATGGCTAACTTGAGTCCCAAGATGCAAGCATCATATTCTGCCATACTGTTGGTGCATGGAAATCTGAGTTTTGCAGATACCGAATAGTGTTGGCCTATTTCTGACACTAAGACAGCTCCGATACCCACTCCTTTGAAGTTTGTAGCTCCATCGAAGAACATTCTCCAACCTTCTTATGCTTCAGTGATATCTTCTCCCACAAACGATACCTCCTCGTCGGGAAAATATATTTTCAATGGTTTGTATTCTTCGTCTACAGGATTTTCTACCAAATGATCCATTGACGCTTGTCCTTTGACCGCCTTCTGGATGGTAGGAACCCTATATACAGTCGTCAAACCATTCCGGCAATCAAGGAAAGAAGGAAGTTCGGTGGAGAGACTTACCACCATATTGAACGGGTCAATGATATCGACAAAGACAAATGGTGGGATAACAAATTTGAGAGTATACTGAATTGGAGCGGATACGAACCCGGCAAAGGGCTCAGCAAGAATCTCCAAGGAAGCTCTAAGCCCATAAAACTCAAGAAGCATGGAACTACTTTCGGTCTGGGATATGATTACACATGGGAAGAATTCAACAACTGGTGCATGAGGAGTTTGAAAGGAGATGCGTTGTCCTGGTACATCAGCCAAGATCCAAAGAAGTGGTCAAACTGGGCAGGCATGGTATCTGACTTTATGGACAGGTTTAGGTTTAACACAGAGAATGCGCCAGATATGTTATATATACAGAATCTAAAGAAGAAGCCCACAGAGATGTTTCGCGAGTATGCTACTCGCTAAAGGTCCGAAGCTGCTAAGGTCAGACTACCTTAGAAGAGAAGCAAATGAACAAATTCTTTGTCCGGACTCAAGACCCGCAGTATTATGAACGACTGATGATGATCGAGAACCAAAAATTCTCCGACATTATTAAACTAGGTGAAAGAATTGAAGAGGGTATTAAAAGCTGTATGGTTACAAACTTCGAGGCCTTGCAAGCTACAAATAAGGCCTTACAGTCAGGTGGTGTGTCCAAGAAAAAGGATGTAGGGACCGTGATGGTTGCACAAAGGACCAAATCTCCCCTCAAATACCAAACTTACCCGACACCTCCACCCATATATCAGCCAACCCCAAATTACCAAGCACCTTCACCCTCATACCAAGCTCCACCACCAACTTATCAGTCACCTCCCCCTCCTACATATCAGCCAACTTCACCCAGATACTCCCAACCCGCACATGTCTACCAAACCAATAATTCTCAACCATCCCACTATCAATCACCTCCTGCATGGCAAAACTTCCCTAGACCTCGAACTAATTTTGATCGCAGACCTCCAAAATAATATACAGCCATCGCCGAACCTATTGACCAATTGTATGAGAGACTCAAAGCTGCTGGTTATGTCACCCTCATCCCTGCTACGACCTCTGAGAACCCTTCTCAATGGGTTAACCCAAACAAATCATGTGCATACCACTCCGGCATGAAAGGTCACACCATCGATGAATGCCATTCCTTGAAAGACAAGATCCAGTCTTTAATTGATAACAAGATTATTGTGGCAAAGGAACCCGCTCTAAATGTCCGCAACAACCCTCTGCCAAACCATAAGGGTGGAGGTATCCACCTGATTGAAATAGAATATGTCTGGGATCCCGAGGGATCAATCGGGTTGATCGCAGAAGGTGATGACCCAAAGAAGCCAATAATTACTCTCAATCCAATCATAGTCCAGATTCAATCGTTTGAGGACACAGAGGTGAATATGTCTGTGCCACTTGAGTTTGAAGCAACGTCATCTGCAAAGACACTAGCACCAATTGAGGTCGAATTCATGTCTCCGACAAATGCACCCACACCATTTTGAGGTTGCAGTTTTGCCACCCAAGGCACACGCTCCGTTCAGAGTAGGGATAGCCACGCCGATCCTAGTAGCAATGTTGACCATGACACTGTTCCATACAAAGGCTATACCCTGGGAGTATACAGCCGAAGCGAGAAGGAAAGGCAAGGTCAGGTTCGAAGAGACTGTTGCAGCGCAGGGTATGACAAGAACTGGTAGAGTCTATACCCCTGAACATCTAGCTGAATCAAGCAAGCAGGCCTCCAACTGGCCACCCATCATTGAGACAGGTCCAAACGACCTTTGGAGGAAAATACAGGCCAAGGAGTATTCAGTCATCGACCAGTTAAACAAGACGCCAACACAAATATCCATCCTCTCCTTGCTGCAAAACTCCGAGGCACACAAGATCCACGGCTTTTCTGGCTAGATCGGTAACTTTCAAAGTCTTTATCACTTTTTCGGGGTTCTGTGAAACCCTAGCTTTAAGGTCTTTTAATTTTATTTCAGATCTATCTTAGATCTATGCTTATTACGAACTTCTCAAGTATTTTCTCTAAGGTTCTTCGATTTTCTTTCAAAATGACTCTTCATTTTTCAATGATTAGGGTTTCTTAAAACTCTTTTTAAAGAGCTCTCCTTCGATTTTTAGCATCGTTTATGATTTCACTATGTTCAAATGACTTGTTTACGCTTTCCTTCTACCTGATTCAGCATGTTGAAAACCCTGGGTCTTTTTGGTCTTATCCAAGTTTGAAACTGTCCTTGTTTGTTTGAATGTATACTTGTTCGATTAAGTTCTTTGTTTCTGACTCTCTTTTCCTTGTTTGACTTATCTAATTCTGAGTTCTTATCATCTCTTAAACTCGACTACTGTTGAAGCCCTAATTTCTTAAAAGAGTTTTCCTTGCTTATTACTATGACTTTGAAGGTCTTTACTTGTTTCTGACTTTCTTACCTGTTACTATGTTTTTCTTCACTTTTGATTCTATGTGACTACTTGACCTTGTTGACTACTGTGCTTCGAGTAGATCTCTTTTACTACTGAATCCTAGCTTATTCCTGCTACTGTTGTATGTTTGTGTTGTTTCTTTTTCCAATGTGTTTGGCCTTGCATGTCTGATACTTATGTTCATTCTATTTATATGTTGAAGTGAAGAATCATGTTTCTTTCTTGATTGATCTTGATTTCCTCAATCTCATGACTGATTACAAAGGGTTTTGACTTGAACGGTCAAAGGTGGCCAGAAAAAGACCAGAGATGACGGTGAGCAAGGACTGGACCAGATCTCTTTGAGATCTGGCCATGAAATCATGGAAACAAACACCCATGAGCCATAGGAGGCCGGTACACCTCTCAAGCAGCCATGAGAGTCCATGGATTAGGTAGGGATTGCAAGGAATTAGGCTGGAATTGGGTGGCGGCGGCTAGGGTTCATGAGAGGCTGCAGAAAGAATTGAGAGGAGAGGGATTCAAGGGCGGCGTTTGGCGAAAAGTGAATTAGGTTAAGGGGTCATTTGAGTTTAATTATGGAAGGGTGAATGGTGGCCGTTGATCTGAATGATCAACGACCTAGATTAAAAGGGTAGGTGGGGAATTCAGGTTTAGGTTGGTTGAAATTGGGTTGGGGTCGGGTTTATTGAAATTGGGCCAGGGAAATTGTATTTGATTTGGGGTTAAATTTAGGCTAAAAATTAAATACAAATCTGCTGTTATTTAAATAGCCAATTTCCCCATTTTTAAATTATAAAAAATAGTAAATAAATTTTTGAGAATAAATTGAAAGCACTAAAATAATTCACATCATGTAAATAATAATTTAAAAATATAGGGCTTAATTTTATGGATAAAAAATATAATTAAATCTTAAAAAGGCTAATATTGCAATTATATGCAATGAGCTTTAAAAAAAATACTAAACAAAATTGTAGAAATATGTAAAAATTACCCTAGCCATATTTTGGCATAAATATAAAGATTCAATAAGTGAATCATCAAAAATAATAATTTTGGATATAATTATTGGGATTTTATGGATGAAAAGGGAAATAAATCAATTTAAAAACCTTTAAAAATTATGGAAAAATAATAAAACATTTGGACATGCTTATGTATGCATTTATATGCTATTTGAAGCTATTTTTTATATTGAAAATATATAGGAAAAAATTGGGTATCAACACTATGACCGTGTGTACCGTGAAATTTGCACACTAAGTTAAGGTTCCTCTGAGACGGATCTGATAGTACATGCCTCGACCACCTGGTGTCTCTAATTTTACCGATGGCAGATACGATGTCCGAAATGTCAACGTTGAAGTTGTATTCAGACTAGCGGGGTGCCTCTGTCGGTCCTGTGTTTCTGTCGAATCCGGCTCTGCTCACGAGCCCCCGAGAATTCTGACCTCGGTCTATCCTTCGATCACTTCGGGGTATGTTTTGCCTTGGGGCATTTTTCCTATCTTCGGTGTATGGTTGGTACCTTTCCTTGTTTGTCTTTGGCTCCTTTGCCGGGAGTCTGCTTGGATATACCGAGCGCGAGGGGGCTCCCAGTTGGTCATCCTCGACCCTAATCTTCGACTAATATGTGGACATCCGACCAAGTCACGGTGGGATATTCAACCAAATTCTACTTCAGCTGCTTCGAAGCCACCGAGCTTTGTTCGTTCAAACCTTGGGTGAAGGCCTGCACTGCCCAGTCATCGGAGACTGGTGGTAATTCCATTCGCTCCATTTGAAAGCGAGATACGAACTCCCGCAACATCTCATTTTTTCTTTGTTTGATTTTGAAGACGTCAGATTTCCTTATAGCAACCTTGATGACACCGGCATGTGCCTTTATAAAAGAATCTGCTAGCATGACAAATGAATCTATCGAATTCGGGGATAGGTTGTGATACCACATCATGGCCTCTTTTGAAAGTGTTTCCCCGAATTTCTTCAATAGGACGAATTTGATCTTGTCGTCCTTCAGATCATTTTCCTTCACGACACAAGTGTAAGTTGTTACGTGCTCATTGGAGTCCGAGGTCCCATTGTACTTCGGGAGATCGAGCATTCTAAATTTCTTCGGGAAGGGCTTCAGAGACGTACTTGACGGGAATGTCTTTTGTATGAATTTCTTTGAATTAATACCCTTCAGGATCGGGGGTGCGCCCGGGATCTGGTCGACCCTTGAATTGTAGGTATCCACCTTTTTGTTGTTAGATTGTATATCATCTTTTCTCCTAATTCAATCCTCTTTGTGAGGTCCTCGAGCATCTTCATAATAACGGGGTCGACTGCTGACCCGTTGTTAGTCGATCATTCCGGTACCTATTCGGATCGAGGAGCTATTTCCGGTGCTGCTGTGCTTGGAGTTTTTTGGTGGCTTTATAGTTGAGCAATCACCAGTTGTTGTACCTATAACATCTCAAAAATAATGTAAAGGCTAACCTTTTGCTCCCCTCGCGCTGGGATTTCCTGAGCTTCTTGTTGATTTTCTTAGTGTATACACCTATCGGTATGTGAGCTTATGTCGACGTGTTGTACGTTGCGCGAGACCACGTCCACGGGAATTGGTTCTGGTGCATCCTCAGGGTTTTGTGGTGGTACACCAATACCTGGAACAGCTACACCATTCTCTCTATGGTCCTCAAGACCGTTGTTTTCATATGCATTCACTGAGTTGGACATTTTGACCTGAAATAAAAGATTCTTGGACAAGAAAAGGTGTGAAAGATAACTTGCGTTATGTAGTAAACCAGCAAGAAAACCACCACTATTATTTTTAACCCCACTGTGGGCGCCAAACTATTTTCCTTGAAAATGGTAATTACAATTAAATTTGATTTTGTGGTTCTAAAAATATGTGATTTATTTTTATGCTAGTTGTTAGGAAGTAGATGCTAAGTGTGAGACTAGAAAAATAAGATAAAATCTTGACGACAGTATGTTAAGCAAATCGGGAGGTAGAGAATCGGGGCCTCGAGCCGGCCTATATGAGGTTTCGAGGTCGAGCTAAGTGTTAGGCTGTGGACGATCGATGAAGAACTAACAATTCTAAGAGCTTTGATCTAAGCTCTTTATGATCAATAATGAGTAATAAATGAAGAAAAATTAATGGAACACAATAAATGTAAGCAATAAATATAAGTAATAGAATCAAGGGAGAATACGTTTAAGTTAGAGAGCAGAGGATGTTCTTGTATTGAGTATTGTGTGTAATATCATACAAAATGACAAGGGTCCCCTTTATATATGAGGGGGAATCCCAACATAGTACAGACACAATTATTAAAAGGATTTGAGGATGGTACAACCATTTAATGCCACGGTACGGGCTTGAACTAGCCTAATAGACTTGGTCAGCTTTAATCACGTGCCTTGTGAACTTCTCGTTTGTCCATCATAGCCATTGCTTTGCACTACCTCGAGGTCGATCATTGAGAACCCTCGGGACTAGGCTAAGCCTCGAGCCTTCTAGGGGACGTCTCTACGAAGTGCCATAACTATCAAAAAATCGAACTATCTGATTTTTACCGTATACAAACTCATTATTTATGGTTATATTCCATTAATCTACAGTTGATTTCATCATTTAATTAAGGATTTGGGTTGAGAAATTTGGGGGGAAAGTTGGAAATTTCTTCAACCAAATTTTTGAGTTTTGATTGGGATTTTGATATTGGATTTGATTAATCTTGGTACGGGTGAACTCGTGAGTGAATGGGTGTCCGTATTTGTGACTTTTATCCGATTTCGAGACGTGGGCTTGGGTTGACTTTTTGGGGAGATTTTCTAATTTCTTGCTTAAGCCTTGAATTCATTAATTAGATTAGTTTCTTATAGTTATATTTATGGTATGTGATTTTGGCTAGATCTAGGCCATTAAGAGTCAAAAAATAGTGGAAAAGGCATTCTTACAAATTTATTGAGCTTGGTTCGAGGTAAGTATCTTTCCTAACCTTGCGTGGGGAAAATACCCTTATGATTTGGTACTGTTGTGATACTTCTGTGATATGTAAGTGCCGTGTACGCGAGGTGACGAGTGCGTACACAGGCTAATTGTTGTAAAAATCCAGTTTTTACTGAGTAATAACCTGTTTCATCTTAATTGAGTTATACCAACATGTGTAGTTATCCTGTTTAGCCTAATATCACATGTCTACATTTCTTAAATGCTTATTTGAACTCTATGCAGCATGCTTAGTTGATTTCATGTTTTTTCTTTATGTGTATCAGTCTTAATTGTAGAATTCTTGTTGTTAATTGTTATACTCATCGGTTTCAAGCTGTGTGTTTACTTTTGGGACTATGAGGCGGTACCTCGGGAGATCCCCATGCATATTTACTTTTGAGTCTACGAGGAGATACCTCGAAAGATCTTCCTACACATTTACTTTTGAGACTACGAGGCGGTACCTCGGGAGATCTCCTTGCATATTTACTTTTGGGACTACGAGACATTATCTCGGGAGATCCCCTACTGTTTATCCCTATGTGTTGTGCTGTTGTTTTTCTGTATTTTTCTCTTGTTAGGTTTCCAGTCTCTTATTACATTGCTATTTTCTTTTGTCTTATTTATTATATACCAGTAGGGCCCTGAGCTGACCTCATCACTACTCAAACAAGGTTAGGCTTGGCACTTACTGGGTACCGTTGTGGTGTACTCATGATACTCTTCTGCACATATTTTGTGTGCAGATCCAGGTACTTCTTATCAGCGTCGTCATCAGTAAGCAGAGTGATTGTGGAGCCTTCAAGGTATATCTGCCGCGTTCGCAGACCTCGGAGTCCCCCTCTATTCCCTCCTATGTCATTTACCTTTCCATATTTTTCTTAGACTCTAGTGTATAGAGATACTTAGTTTTCTTCTATAGCTTGTGACTTATGATTTTTCGAGTTTTGGGAATACTGTGTATACTCGAGTGATGGGTTATTTGTACATGCCGAATGACATTTTATCATTTTATAGTTACTTGTTGCAGTCTCGTTGTTCAATTCTATTTACATTTATGCTATTCCACAATTTATTAGGTTTACCTAGTCGTAGAGACTAGGTGTCGTCTTACGAAGGGAGATTTGGGTCGTGACAAGTTGGTATCAGAGCTCTAGGTTCATAGGTGTTGTGAGTCACAAGCTGGTTTAGTAAAGTCTCACGGATCGGTATGGAGATGTTTGTACTTATCTTCGGGAGGCTATGAAACTGTTAGGAAAAAATTCACTTCTTTTGATTCCTTGTCGTGCGAAATTGTTGGCTTCGAAATTCTAAATTTCTGTCTTCTATTCTATCATAGATAGTGAGGACACGTACAGCCAGATCAGATGACCAGGCACCCGCGCCCCCTGCTAGAGCTGCGAGATGCCATGGCCAGGGTAGAGGCCGAGGACGTCAATGTAGTGCAGCCAGAGCACCCGAACGAGCTGCTACAGAGGAGCCACCAGTAGCTCCAAATGGAGCGCAGGAACCTGAGACGCTTGTTACTGTACTAGCTCTTCAAGAGACCCTTGCATAGTTCTTGAGCTTGTTCGGTACTCTAGCTCATCCATGGTTGATTCCACTTGCTCCTACCACATCTCAGGCCGGGGGAGAAGTAGAGACTCCCGCCGCCCGCACCACAGAGTAGCAGGTTCAGGTCGATCAGGTCCTAGACGTTATACTAGTGCAGCCGGTAGCCCCAGTTCGGCCCAAGGGTAGGGCAATAGCTTCGAAGGAGGAGCAACTTAGGCTCGAGAGGTACAAGAAGTACCACCCTCCTACTTTCAGTGGCTTGGAATCAGAGGATGCCTAGGGTTTTCTTACGGAATACCATTGTTTCCTCCGTACTATGGGTGTAGCACAACCGAGCGGGATTTTGTTCAATGCATTCCATCTTAGAGGAGCGGCCTATCAGTGGTGGCGTGCTTATGAGTTAGGAAGTCTGGCTGAGGCATCTTCACTTATATGGACTCAGTTCTCGGATATGTTCTTGAGGGAGTATGTTCCCCAGAGTCTCAGAGATACATGGCACGCCGAGTTTGAGCAGTTGCACTAGGGTGCTATGATTGTGTCAGAGTATGCAATTTGTTTTAGTGATTTGGCTAGGCATGCACCAACCTTGGTTTCTATAGTTCGATAAAGGGTCCGTCGGTTTATCGAGGGGCTCCATCCCAGTATTAGGCTTAGCATGGCCTGGGAGTTAGAGATGGATATTTCATATCAGCAGGTTGTGAGTATTGCTAGGAGAAGTGAAGGTATGCTTGCTCGGGACAGAGAGGAGAGGGAGTCTAAGAGGTCTCAAGAGTTTGGCACTTATAGTGGTCCTTGTTCCCCAGCTGCAGTTCGTCATGGTAAGGGCTATGTAAGTCACCCTGTTCATTTAGTACTTCTAGCCGCTAGTGGTATTCCGGCTACTCCTAGGTCCTAGGAGCCTTATTATGCACCTCTAGTATCTAGTGTACCTTCTGCACGAGGTTCTTTCAATAGTCAGTCTAGTCGACCTGGGCCGAGCCAGTCACAGTAGCAACGCCCTCCGAGAGCTTGTTTTGAGTATGGAGACACTCGCCATATAGTGAGGGATTGCCCTAGACTTAGGAGGAGTGCACCTCCACAGACTCCTCTGGCACCGCGTGCTCCACCGAGTCCTCAGGCTATGATTACAGCACCAGCTACCACTCCACCTACTCAGCTAGCTCGAGGTGGAGGTCGGGCAAGTAGAGGTGGCCCTAGAGGGGGAGGCCAGGCCAGATATTATGCTCTCCCTACTCGTACAAAGGTAGTTGCTTCCGACTCTGTCATTATAGGTATTGTTCTGGTCTGATAGAGATGTGTCGGTTTTATTTGATCCAGGCTCTACTAATTCCTATGTGTCCTCTTATTTTGCCCCATATTTGGGCATATCTCGTGATTTTTGAGTTCTCCTATTTATGTGTCTACAACTATGGGAGATTCTATTGTTGTTGACTGTATGTATCAGTCTTGTTTGGTTGTTCTTAGTGGTTTTGAGACCAGAGCCAATTTATTATTGCTCAGTATGGTAGATTTTGATATTGTTTTGGGCATGGACTAGTTGTCGCCCCATTATGCTATTCTTGATTGTCACACCAAGATCGTGATGGCTATTCCAAGATTACTACGGTTAGAGTGGAGAGGTACCTTACATTATACTTCCAACATAGTTATTTCATTTCTTAAAGCTCAACGAATGGTTGAGAAGGGGTGTAATGCGTATCTTGCTTATGTGAGAGATGTCAGCATTGATACACCTACAATTGAGTCAGTTCCAGTAGTGAGGGATTATCAGCTAGAAATTATGTATTTCCAGCTGATTTCCGATCATGCCACCCGACAGAGATATCGATTTTGGTATTGATTTGTTACTGGACACTCATCCCATCTCTATTCCTCCATATCATATGGCCCCTCCTCAGTTGAAAGAGTTGAAGGAACAGTTACAGGAATTTCTTGATAAAGGCTTCATTCGAGCTAGTGTGTCACCTTGGGGTGCCCCTGTTTTTTTTGTGAAGAAGAAGGATGATTCTATGCGTATGTGCATTGATTATCATCACTTGAACAAAGTTACAGTGAAGAACATGTATCCATTGCCTTGTATTGATGACCTATTTGATCAGTTACAAGGTGCCAGAGTGTTTTCCAAGATTGATATTAGGTTAGGCTATCATCATTTGAAGATTCGGGAGCCAGATATCCTGAAAACAGCTTTCATGACTCGGTATGGTCACTACGAGTTCCTTGTGATGTCATTTGGACTGACAAATGCCCCAGCAGCATTTATGCATTTGATGCACAATGTATTTTGGACCTATCTTGACTCATTTGTCATTGTGTTTATTGACGACATTCTGGTGTACTCCCAGAGTCGGGAGGATCATGAGCAATACCTGAGGACTGTGCTTCAGACCTTGAGGGAAAAGAAGTTATATACAAAATTCTCAAAGTGTGAGTTCTTGCTAGATTCAGTGGAATTTTTGGGTTACATAGTGTCGAGTGAGGGGATCAAGGTGGATCCGAAGAAGGTGGAAGCAACACAGAATTGGCCTAGACCATCCTCAACTATGGGGATCCGGAGTTTTCTTGGTTTGGCGGGGTATTACCGTCAATTTGTTGAGGGTTTCTCATCTATTGCATCACTTATGACCAGGCTGACCTAGAAGGGTGCTCCATTTAGGTGGACAGATGAGTGTGAGGAGAGCTTTTAAAAGCTCAAGACAGCTTTGATTACAGTGTATTGCCTACAAGTTCGGGTCTTATACTGTATATTATGATGCGTCGTGGGTTGGCCTCAGCGTGGTGTTGATGCAGGACCGTAGGGTGATTGCCTACGCGTCCAGATAGCTGAAGGTGCATGAAAAGAACTATCCTATCCACGACCTTGAGTTAGCAGTTATTGTTCATGCCTTGAAGATTTGGCGGCACTATTTGTACGGTGTCCCTTATGAGATCTACACTAATTACTGGATTTTGCAGTATTTATTCAAACAAAAGGACCTTAACTTGTATCAGCGAAGGTGGTTAGAGCTACTTAAGGATTATGATATCACTATTCTATACCATCCCAGGAAGGTCAATGTGGTGGGTGATGCCTTGAGACTCAGGGCGAGGAGTTTGGGGAGCTTAGCATATTTACCAACAGCAGAGAGGCCGATGGCATTAGAGGTTCAGACCTTGGCCAACAAGTTTGTTAGATTGGATATTTCTGAGCTGAGTCAAATTTTGGCTTGTGTGGCCTCCCAGTCTTCTCTTTATGATCGTATCAGGAACGTCAGTATGTTGACCCCATCTGCTTGTCCTTAAGGACACAGTTTAGCAAGGTGATGCTAAGGAGGTCACTATTAGTGATGATGGTGCATTGAGTATGTAGGGGCAGGCTATGTGTGCCCAATATAGACGGATTGCGTGAGTTGATTCTCCATGACGCTCACAGTTCGCGGTACTCCATTCATTCGGGTGCCGCAAAGATGTATCAGGACTTGAGGCAGCATTATTGGTGGAGGAGAATGAATAAGGACATAGTGGAATATGTAGCTTGGTATCTAAATTACCAACAGGTGAAGTATAAACATTAGCATCCAGGTGGATTGCTTGAGAAGTTAGAGATTCCGGAGTGGAAATGGGAGCTGATCACTATGGATTTTTTTGTTGGGCTTCCACAGACTCAGTGAAAGTTTGATGTAGTTTGGGTGATTGTGGATAGGCTGGCCAAGTCAGATTATTTCATTCCTGTGATGATTACTTATTCTTTCGAGCAACTGGTTCGAGTTTATATCAGCGGGATTGTCAGGCTTTATGGCGTGCCGATATCTATCATCTATGACCGGGGTACATAGTTTACATCAAGGTTCTAGAGGGTCGTAGAGCATAAGTTAGGTACTCGGGTTGAGTTGAGCACAACATTTCACCCTCGGATGGACGGACAGTTTGAGCACACTATTCATATACTAGAGGATATTCTCCGTGTGTGTGTGATGGAGTTTAGAGGTTCTTGGGATCAGTTCTTTCCACTTGCGGAGTTTGCCTACAATAACAGTTATCAATCGAGCATTCAGATGGAAACGTATGAGGCTCTGTATGGTAGGCGGTGTCGGTCTCCAGTGGGTTGGTTTAAGCCGGGTGAGGCTAGCTATTGGGCAAAGACTTAGTTCAGGATGATTTGGAGAAGGTTAAGGTGATTAAGGATCGACTTCGCACAGCCCAGTCCAGACAGAAGAGTTATGCGGATTGGAAGGTTCGCAATGTTGCATTCATAGTTGGGGAGCGGTTCTTGCTCCGAGTTTCACCCACGAAGGGTGTTATGAGGTTTGGGAAGAAGGTCAAGCTGAGCCCAAAATTTATTGGCCCATTCAATGAGTTGTGGCGAGTTGGGGATGTTGCTTATGAACTTTCCTTGCCTCCCAGTCTAGCAGGGGTTCATCCAGTATTCCATATTTCTATGCTTCGGAAGTATCACGGTGATCCATCTCATATGTTAGATTTCAGCTCAGTCCAGTTGGACATGGATTATCTTATGTTGAGGAGTTGGTGGCTATTTTGGATAGGCAGGTTGGAAAGCTAAGGTCAAAGAACATTGTTTCAGTGAAGGTTCAGTGGAGGGATTAGTCGGTCGAGGAGGCGACTTAAGAGATCGATCATGATATGCGCAGCCATTATCCTCATTTTTTCACTACTTCAGGTATGTCTCTATGCTCGTTCGAGGACGAATGATTGTTTTAAGAGGGGAAAGATGTAATGACCCGACCAGTTGTTTTGAGACAAACAACCCTAATCCCCTATTTACTGCTTTTCTCGTATCTTTTTCTGCTTATGTGACTGGCCGAGAGGTTTTGTTTGTGGTTTCAGAGTGATTTGGGACACTTAGTCCATAAAACGAAAGCTTAAGTTCTAGGATTTTGGCCGTAGTTGGAACTGTATGAAGACGACTTAGGAATGGATTTTCATCGGTCCTGTTATCTCCGTTGGGTGATTTTGGACTTAGGAGCGCGTCCGGATTGTGTTTTGGAGGTCTATAGCTGAATTAGGCTTTAAATGGCGAAAGTTGAATTTTTGGTAAGCTTAACCGGAAGTGGACTTTTTGATATAGGGGTCGGATTCCGATTCTGGAAGTTAGAGTAGGTCCGTAATGTCGAATATGACTTGTGTGCAAAAGTTGACGTCAATCGAATGTGATTTGATAGGTTTCGGCATCGGTTGTAGAAGTTTAAAGTTTCAAGTTCATTAAGTTTGAATTGGAGGGTGATTTGTGTTATATCGTTGTTTGATGTGGTTTGAAGGCTCGACTAAGTTCGTATAATGTTTTAGGACTTATTTTTATGTTTGGTTGAGGTCTCGGGGGTCTTCAGTTTAATTCGGATGGTTAGCGGATCGAATTGGGAGTTGGAAGAATTGCTGAAGCATTACAACCTTTGGTGTAATCGCACCTGCGGTGGGGTTGACCGAAGGTGCAGACTCGCATGTGCAAGCAGAGCAGCGGAGCAGCACAGTGCGGTTTGGAGAAGCTTGGCCTGTGGCTCAGGTGCGAGGATAGGACCGCAGAAGCGAAGTCACTTCTACGGAAGATGGAACACAGAAGTGGAAGGCTTGGGAACTTGAGGATCGCAGAAGCAAAAATTTATCCGCAGAAGCGGGCATGCAGGTGCGGCCCATCGCTCATAGAAGCGGAATTTTGGAATTAAGTTAAGTCCGCACCTGCTATGGTTTTTCGGCAAGTGCAGAACCGCAGAAGCGGTGAAACCCCTCGTAGAAGCGAGATCACTAGGCAGAAAAGGCCAAGTCGAGGGTTTTTATCTCATTTCCTTTTTGGGACATTGAGAGCTCGGATTTAGGCGATAATTTGGGGGAATTTCAGAGGAAACTATTGAGTAATGATTCTTAACTCATTTATGGTTGTATTCCATTAATCTATAGTTGCTTTCATCATTTAATTTAGGATTTGGGTTGAGAAATTTATGGAAAATGTTGGAAAGTTCTTCAACCAAATTTTTGAGTTTTGATTGGGATTTGATATCGTATTTGAGTAATTTTGGTACGAGTAAACTTGTAAGTGCATGGGTGTTCGTATTTTGTGACTTTTACCTGATTCTGAGACGTGGGCCTGGGTCAACTTTTTGGAGCGATTTTCTAATTTCTTGCTTAAGCCTTGATTTCATTAATTAGATTAGTTTCTTATAGTTATATTTATAGTATGTAATTTCTTTTGGCTAGATCTGGGCCATTCGGAGTTGGAAAAATTGTGGAAAAGGCATTATTACTGATTGATTGAGCTTGGATCGAGGTAAGTGGCTTGCCTAACCTTGTATGCGGGAAATCCCCTTAGGATTTGGTACTGTTGTGATACATTTGTGATTTGTGAGCGTTGTGTACGCGAGGTGATGAGTGCGTACATAGTCTAATTATTGTAAAAATACAGCAGCTCCACAACTGCCAGTAGTTATTACAGGAATTATGTAGAATTGATACACTCTGAACGGGCAACAACAACTGCAGTTAATGAAGAGAATCATTAAAGAGGAAGCGAAGAAAGCTCTACATGTCATTAATGATAGCAAAGCACCAGGATGTGATGGATATAATTCCTACTTTTTCAAGAGGACATGGCACATAATTGGGGAGGATGTTACTACAACAGTAATGGAATTCTTTGAAACCACTGAAATGTGCAAAGCCATCAATTGTACCACTATTACCCTGATACCTAAAGTAAAGAACCCAACCACCATCAAGGAATTCAGGCCTATTTCTTGTTGCACATTGCTATACAAGATAATATCAAAAGTCCTAACAGCAAGGCTACATGAAGTCATGACAAACTCATAGATAACCGCTAAACAGCTTTTGTACCAGGCAGAATGATCACTGACAACATTATTATGAGTCATGAATTGATCAAAGGGTATGAGAGGAAGAACATACCGCCAAGATGCATGCTTAAAATTGATATGCAGAAAGCATATGGCTCTGTGGAATGGGTATACATTGAGCAAGTCATGAAGCTATTGGGGTTCCCTGAAAAATTTGTAAAATGGATAATGGTATGCATTAGTATAGTTGCCTACTCAGTTATAGTTAATGGGCAATCAGCAAACCCTTTTGAGGCAAGGAAGGGGCTTAGGCAGGGGGATCCTCTTTTACCAGTACTATTTGTGATGGCAATGGAATATCTGAGTAGACTACCGAAGCCCTTGAAGGAGAATAAAGAAATCAAATTCCATCCAAACTGTGCCAAAGTAAATCTAGTGCACTTAGAATTTGCTGATGATCTGTTACTTTTTTGCAGAGGGGACATACAATCAGTAAGGGTACTACACCAACAATTCCAAGATTTCTCTACAGCTTCAGGGTTAGTTGCATTTACTTTGGAGGAGTGGATAACATGATTCAAAAGCAAATTATGGATATGCTGGGCTATAACAAGGGAGAACTACCCTTCAGATACCTAGGGGTACCATTGAGCACAAAGAGGCTATCAGCTATTCAATATGAACCATTAATTGATAGAATGTTGAGCATGATACAATGCTGGACAACAAAATTCTTGTCATATGCAGGCAGAGCAATGCTAATCAAAAGTGTACTGGTTGCAATCCAAACGTTTTGGGCTCAGATTTCCATTCTACCTAAGAAGATCATTCAGTTCATAGACACAATTTGTAGAAGATTCTTATGGTCAGAAAATGCTGAACTTACTAAAAAGGCACTGATTGCATGGGAAAAGCTATGTTCTCCAAAGGTAACAGGTGGTCTAAACTTCATCAATGTGGAGTTGTAGAATAAAACAGCTATATGCAAACTCCCGTGGAACATATGTACAAAGAAGGAAAAGTTATGGGTCCAATGGATTCATGCATACTACATAAAGGGGAATACTGTATGGAACAAAGAACCAAAGAATGCATTGTGGGTCATCCAACAGATCTTCAAGGCAAGAAACTACTTTGAGGCTGCTGGATATACTGAAGAAGAGGTGAATATGATGGACAACTTCTCTATAAGACACATATACAAAGCTATGCAAGGGGAGTTTCAGAAGGTATCATGGAGGAAACTAGTTTGCAATAATCATGGACTACCAGAATGGATCTTTATTCTGAGATTGGCAATACAGGAGAGGCTATCAAGATGGGGGATAAATTTAGACAATACATGCTCACTATGTCAAAAAGAGAAAGAAATATTACAACACCTATTCGTTAAATGTGAAATGTCAGCAACTATATGGCAGCAGCTCCTAAAATGGCAAGGCATTCAGAGACCAAAGCTAGATTGGAAGGAAGAGTTGAAGTGTATAGAAAGAAGAGCCAAAGGAAGAAGTGGATGGAAGCAATATGCAGAATGTCAATAGCAACAATAGGTTACAATATTTGGCAGGAGAGGAACAATGTTATTTTCCAGCAGAAGAAAAGAACTGCTAAAGCCATACTTAGATTAATCATTCAGGAAATACATGTTAGAGCTAATATGTTTCCTAGTTTAGATAGAATCTTGAATACATTGAATTGGTACCCTGATATAATGTAGTTGAGAAGAGGTCTAGAAGAGGAAGAATAGAAAGGATCGGAAGATCCTAGCTGGAGCTTTATGTCCAGCAGGAGCGGAATAGAAGATAGTCTTAGTTTGTTTAGTTTGTAAATACTTATAATTGGTAAATAAAATCATTTAATTACCAAAAACCAAAGAAGAAAATATAATAAAACTCATATTGAAAGATTAAAATATAAAAATTCAATGTTAAATCACCAAAATAAGCTAAAGTTCCCTAAAGAAGCAAGAATAAATGGCTACAGCACTTTGAATCTTCAGAATTTGACCTAATTTCGGGAAACTATTCTATTTATAATTTTCGGACAAAAATGCCCTTTCGAAGGTTCTGCGGCCGCACAATTCCATGTGCGGTCCGCACTTTGCTTCAGTCTAGACAGAAGTTAAATCTGCAGTCGTACAATTCTGAACTGCAGTTGTATCTCTCATATTCTGCGGTCCGCACATTTCTTGGTGCAGCCGCACAGGGCTTTTCTTCGGACTGTACATTTTTGAGTGCGGGCGTGTATCTAACTTCTGCGGTCGCACAATAATTATGAGGTCTGCACTTCCTTCGATTCTTGACATGAACACTCTCTGAACTTCTGCTCTTGTATAGCTTCTGCGGCCGCACATTTCATGTGCAGACCGCACTTTGCACTTGGACTCTGATAAACTTTCCTTCACAATCTGCAGCTGCAGATGGAAATCTGCGGTCCGCACTTTGAGCTTTTGTGCCTGATTTTGTTCTTGAGTTCAGATTACTCCTTCTTGAGTTAGATTTCATCTTAGTGGATCATTTTCCAATACTCCTGCAATTAAGCATATTTCATAAGTTTTCGGGAACACAATTAAACGCTTTTGGACTAAAATGAAAGATAAAAGGCGCTAATAAGTAGTTAAAATCCCAACTTATCAACTCCCCCAAACTTAAGCTTTTGCTTATCCTCAAGCAAATAAGGTAAATACCACCTCCACAAGTTAAGAGCTATTCTAGCTAATCTAAGGTGCATCAATCACACATCAATTTGGGACCAATAATTACTCACAACACTTATGAATTATCAACAAGTCAATGATTTGAATGTTTAAGCACAAATAGTTCTAATGTGACACTTGAGCATCAAGAGTTGACTTCACTCATCAAGGAAGCTCGCTCTTTTATATAGGTCATTGTGGATCCCAAACTCCTTTTCCTCTACTCTCTGTTAGCATATCTCACTTAAGAATGTAGCATTCAATTCAATGATTTGTGAAAATTTTGCTCATTTCTCTCAAAAGAATGTCACAAGTACGGCTTTAGGTACCATATGCTTGCCCCTCATGTAAATCACCACTAATGTAAGTTCACTCGGATTGAAATTGCGTAGGGCTTTTTTGAAATGTAATGAAGGCTTTTGGACTAAGGTTGGAAATGTTGGAATAGAATGGGTTCATCTTTCCTTATGCACTCCATTTTCTTTTTGTTCATGTTTTGCCGACTCTTTGAGGCATTTTCTTTTTCCTTAGGGGAATTAGAGAGACTTAACATCACTCATTCTTGGTCATGATATTCATTTTCTCCTTCTTTTCTTTCTCCATACTTTGCATCGTTACTTTTCTTTCAATCTTTCCAACTCTTCAACTTATTCACTTTCTCTTTACATTTTTTTTTGTTCTTTCTTTCTTTTTCTTTGCCTTTTCTTTTCTTCATTTCTTTTTCTCTTTTTGTGCCTTAATAAATTTTTCAAACTCCTTGTCTCTCCCACAAATATATATTTTAGCCAATTGTTTCTCAAGAGTGTTAAGGAAAGCTCAGGTGCCAAGAGAGGGTCACTACAAAACGGGTAAAGGCTTGTAACATGGTTACCAAATGAGAAAGGTTTTAGGATCAAATTCATTGACTAGGGATAACAATATTGGTGGGACATGGAAAACTTCAAACGGGTCAAGGAGAGCCTACAATCACTTCTCAAGCCAAGCAAAACTTAAAATTTCACCTAAAAACACATTCTGGCCAAGTTCTAGACCATTCACATGGGTACTTGGACTTGCAACAAAATATCTCACCTCTCACACAGATGGATTGTTAAAGAGGATAGAGTCGAGGGCCTACAATAACCATATTCAAGATTGAAAATCACTAATCATTCGACTAAACCACTCGATGATTGCTTAAGTCAACACAAGAGTTAGAAGGTCACTAATTATAGCTATTTCTTTCCAAGAACTTGTTTTTAATCATAAGCACGTAGTTAAGTGTGTTGGTACCAAGTGAAGCATGTTTGACTCTTCAAGCCTAACTCGATTAGGTTTTTTATTCATTATTACTACTATTCTTATCTTAATATAAACATGAACTCAATCCCTTAAGCAGGTTATCATTCCATCCATCGTTGGGAAGAGTCACCCGGTTCACAAAAAACCCACCTTTAGAAAGAACCGTGGCATTAAGAAAACTAAAGGCTTATTGTTCAATTAAACATGAAAAGAAACTTATTAGATTAAAAAGAAGTTATTAAAGTAAACAAAAAGATATTAGACTAAACATTGACTACTAAGAAAACAAAATAAAGAAATTATAAAGTAAATTACTGAAAGCATAAATGAATATACAAAATGAGAGAGGAAGAAAGAAAATATATACATCAATATAGAGGGAGAAGAATATATACATAATGAAAAGAAAAAGAAAATATTATCAGTTATTACAGGCCAACGTCAAATATTAAATCAAATAAACTCTTCCCTTTCCCGAATAGGATTAAGCATTATCCCCAATGCTTAACAAAATATGAATAAGGAAGGGAAAGAGTAAAGAGGACTCCCTATGTGGTCTTAGACATCTCTGTGTCCATAGCAGCATCATCGCCCTCAGGCTCTTCCAACTGGATCTCATCGTCCTCTGCTTGGGGAGTAGCTAGATTGGCGCACATCTATCGCACCACCTCAGAAGTGTCGACAGCCATATCTGGCTCCTCAACTGGCCAAGTGGTACCACTGGTGTTGATGGTGCTGATGGGTCTACTAGTGCTGCTAGAATTGTCTCCATCAACAAATTAAATGGAAGGTCTCCAGTGGCTACTATCCTGGTGACCTCTTGCCTCAATCTGTCCATTGATTTCTTGGACGCCTAAGATTTCCTCATCTTCTTTACCTGCTTCCTAAGCTCCTCAATCACTCCACCATGTGCCAGGAAAGTTTCCATGATGGTCTTCTGGTTCTCCAAAATCTTTTTCAAAGTGTCTTCCACTGACGGAGCAATCTGGGGTGTCGGGGTAGATGTATGTGCTGCAACAACACAAGATATATCAGATAGCTTTGCAGTAGCGGTCTGCATCTAATTGTTGAGGTTCGCCAGTGTCTAGGAGACTCGCAACACAAAAAATGGATAAGCAGGCATATGCACCGGCCTCAAAGTGGAAGTGGAGGGGACTGATGCTGACGACCCTGAAGATGGAGGTGGAGGCATGACGGCTATACTGGCGGAAAGCCCAGCTGTAGTGGAAGGCATGTCTGCTGAATCTGCAACTACCACCGAAGGCTCATCAAACTGGCCTACAATAGTAGTCAGCTGACCCTTGTTCTTCGGGTTCCTCGAGTCCTTCAGAGAATACCAAGTGAAGGTCTTCTTCGCCCGAACCTTTGTGTCAAAACTCTTTGACTCTACCCCCGCATCCGTAAGATACTCTGTGATAGAATTGGGATACGGGTAGAAGCTGTCACCCTGCCTACCGACCAGAGACATGTTGTCGACATGATGGCACCCACATTGATTGGGTACCTGGCCATGATGGAAGTAACTAGAACTGCCCTCAGGATTGGGAGATTGGTTTCATTCTTGCACGGGTCTAGTCGACTGTACACAAAGGCATGCCATTCTTTTGCTTCAAAGTTGAGGGTGTTCAGATGAATAGGAACCCCTATTGTGATCAATAGTGGTGATGGTCTCAGAGATGCCAAAATCTCAGCTAGCCATGGGCGAGCTGCATCAGCCAATGCGAACTTCTCCAAATATTGCACCGGCTCCACATCCTCGAGCCTCAAATATGTGTTCAGGGTGCTCTGATCGAACCTCACTTTCAAATTTCTCACCTTCATCACCTTGGTCCCCTTCTTGATATGTGCCACATTGTCGTAAAACTCCCAGACCAAGTGCTCCTTGGCATCCACCATACATTGAGTGAACCATGTATACCCTTTTCTCTCCCAGAATTATCTTGACACATTTGGGTTGTAAGTATCCAAGTCCTTCCATACAAACTGACACTCAAGAGTGAGCGATCTCTGCGGCCACTACTCTTGGAATTGTTGAATGTAGTTAAGCACAAACCTATCTTCCCAAACTTCTTTCTTCTTCGACCTCTTAAGGCCGGCAACTCGGGTATCACCCCCTTGGTTATCGTCCGGAATATCATCATCATCAACCATAGTAGTTGGTGCATTGGGGGAATGTGAAGAAGAGGGTCCTGAATCCTGACTGTCACCTTCCGAACCCTCAAAGTGCTCTTTGAGGTAGAAAGGCTCATCTCGGAGCTGAAATATCCTCTGAAGCTACCGTGGTTGTGATTGAGCATCAGGATGCTTTTGTATAGAGTCACCCCCCGATGCTTCTCTAGATGGGACATATGGACTAGACTCAATAGGCTCTAGAGCTCTCCCAGTTGTTACCTTTTTGGCTATAACTCTTTGCACGGCAAGTGTTAGGGTACCCCTGCATCTGCCTCGGGAGGGTTCACCCCTTCCCTTTGATGTATCACCACACCCACGAGACCTATCCATTTTCTACAACACACAGCAACAGGAGTAAGTTCTAGATCAAGCTCACAATAACAGATAGTTGCAGAACAAAATATTGTGTAGGGTGGGGAAGTGCGGTCCACACATTTTTGAGTGCGACCGCAGATGGGGTTGTGCGGAGCGCACAATTTTAAAGTGCGGTCGCAGTGATGATTCTGCTATCCGCATAATTTTGAGTGTGACTTCACATCTGAAGTGTGGTCTGCACAATTTTGGGAGCGGCCGCACATTGAACCTTAAAAATGACAACTCTCTAAAGGCAGAGAATTGTTTGATCTGCGGCCGCACACACTTTTCTACGCTCGCGATTAAATTTCTGTGTACCGGACAATTTCAAGTGCGGTCCACACAATCATGCTACACCAAGTGCCTTAGCCTACTGATCTATGGACCGCACGATTCAAATATTAATCAGGCAGAGTTCTCGGGTTTTTACTTTTACACACAATTCGAATATGGTAGTAGCAATTAAACTATATCAACCAAATACCCATCCCCCATATAGCAACTACGAGTTTACCCAACACAAATTATAGCCTATATGGTTATTAATTTACCTTTGTTTTAGGTTTTCAGAGTTTGTAAAAATTTCAACACTACAATGAGACCTACTACTTATACTTAACAGGTTGGCCAAGAGTTCAAGAGGCGAGTGCTGCCGTAGAATTCCTTCTATGGTCCACACTATTTTACCTAATGGGCAATTACCCTTTGTCGATCTGCATCTGCAGAATTCCTTGTGCAACCACAGATTCTGGTGCGGACCGTACATTTCCTTGTGCGGCCACACTTTGGCCATTTCTTTAACAACCAAACTTCAGAGAGTGTGCAATTTTTATTTCCGGTTATGCGCACAAGAATTGTGCGACAGCAGATCCCTTCTACTGTAGCATTCCAAATTGTGCTGTCCGCGCAATAAATATGCGGTCCGAACTTTTTTCATACTTAGACAATTTTTCTGAACACAGTCCCTGAAAAGCACACTCATTCCTATAACACACTTCAAAACCAGTTAGCATAGAACAAGACCTATCTAAAGAAGAAGAAAAAGAAAAAGAAAACATGGGTTGCCTCCCAAGAAGCGCCTGATTTAATATTGCGACACGACGCAGATTACCATCATCACTTGAAATGAATTACCGCCACGACATGGCCATCACCAACTTTTCCCAGATAGTGCTTCACCCGGTGACCATTGACTCTAAATACCTCATGATTTTTATTCTTCAAGTCCAATTCACCAAAGGGTGTCACACCCACAACTTCAAACGGGCCACTCCATTTAGACTTTAACTTTCCTGGAAACATCCGTAACCGAGAATTGAACAACAACATAAGATCACCTTCTTTAAACTCCTTGTTCTGAATGTACTTATCATGGAAGTACTTCATCTTCTCCTTGTATAAGGACAAACTTGTGTATGCATGGTACCGGAACTCATCCAACTCATTCAATTGTGTCACCCTTAAGTTGGCGGTGACATCTCACTCAAGATTTAACTTCTTTAAAGCCCACATGACTTTGTGCTCAAATTCCACCGAAAGATGACAAGCTTTCCCGAATACCAACCAGTATGGACACATTCCGATAGGTGTTTTGTAAGCCGTCCTATAAGCCCATAAAGCATCATCAAGTTTCTTGGACCAATTCATCCGGTTAGCATTCACTATTTTGGACAAAATACTCTTTATCTCCCGATTGGAGACTTCCACTTGACTGCTTGCTTGAGGATGATAAGGGGCGTGACTTTATGAGTGACATCATACTTGGTGAGTAAAGTATCGAAAGCTTTGTTGCAAAAATGCGACCCCACATCACTTATGATAGCCCTTGGAATACCAAATCTTGTAAAAATTGTTCTTCTTAAAAAACGCCACCACAATTCTCGCTTCATTGTAGGGTAAAGCAACGGCCTCAACCCATTTGGACACATAATCAACCGTGACCAAGATGTATGTGTTTCCACAAGAACTCACAAAAGGACCCATGAATTCAATACCCCACACATTGAAAAAATCAATCTCCAAAATGGTGGTGAGAGGAATTTCATTTTTCTTTGAGATTCCACCGGCCCTTTGACATTCATCAAAATGCTTGATGAGATTACTTGCATCTTTGTAAAGATTGGGCCAATAGAAACCGCAACTTAACACTTTGGCCGCCGTTTTTGCTCCATCGTGGTGACCACCATACGCCGAAGAATGAGAAACCCCAAGAATTTCAACTTGTTACTCCTCCAATACACACCTTCTAATCACTCCATCCATACAAATCCGGAAAAGATAATGTTCATCCCAATAATAGTCTTGACAATCCCATTTGAGCTTATTCCTTTGGTTTGAAGAGAACTCAACCGAAATGATACCATTCACAAGATAATTTGCTAGATCCACGAACCAAGGCACCTCTTTCATTGAAATAGCCAAGAGTTGCTCATCGGGGAAGGAGTCATTGATTTCAAGTCCATCATGTGGCCTTCCCTCCTCCTCCAAATGAGACAAGTAGTCCGCCACTTGGTTTACACTCCCTTTTCGATCTTGGATGTCTATATCAAACTCTTGAAACAAAAGTACCCATTTCATCAACCGAGCATTGGAATCTTTCTTGCTCATGAGATAACGAAGTGCCTCATGATCCTTATGGACAATTACTTTTGCACCTATCAAGTACGGGCGAAACTTCTCAATAGCAAACACAATGGCAATGAGCTCTTTCTCCATAACGGTGTAGTTGACTTTGGCACTATTCATGGTCTTACTTTCATAATAAATCGGATGAAAAATTATGTTGATGTGTTGCCCCAAAATAGCCCCTACCGCTACATCACTTGCATCACACATGAGCTCAAAAGAAACACTCCAATTTGGAGCGGTGATGATGGGAATAGTAGTCAACTTGAGCTTTAGCAACTCAAAGTCTATCATGCAATAATTATTGAAATGGAACTTAGCATCTTTCTCCAAAAGCTTGCACAACGGGTTTACCACTTTAGAGAAGTCTTTGATGAAATGCCGGTAAAATCCTGCTTGGCCTAAGAAACTCCGCACGCCTTTCACTGAAGTTGGAGGTGGAAGTTTAGAAATCAACTCAATCTTTGCCTTATCGACTTCAATGCCATTCTTTGAGATCTTGTGGACAAGGACAATGTCTTCCTCAACCATTAAATGACATTTCTCCCAATTAAGAACCAAGTTTGTTTCTTCACATCTTGCCAACACTTTATCCAAGTTTTTCTAGGCAATCATCAAAAGAATTCCCAACCACCGAAAAGTCATCCATGAAGACTTCAAGGAAATCCTCCACCATGTCCATGAAGATAGCCATCATACACCTATGAAAAGTCACCGGTGCATTGCACAACCCAAATGGCATCTGCGAGAAAGCGAAAGTACCATAAAGACATGTGAAAATAGTTTTCTCTTGATCTTCCGGAGCAATAAGAATTTGATTGTAGCTGGAATACCCATCAAGGAAACAATAGAAAGCACGACCGACAAATCTATCAAGCATTTGATCTAGGAAGAGAAGTGGGAAATGATCATTTCTTGTGACTTTGTTGAGCTTGCGATAGTCTATACACTCTCCACCCGATCACCTTTCTTGTAGGAATCAACTCATTCTTATCATTAGTGACCACCGTCATGCCCCCATTCTTTGGGACATATTGAACCGGAGAAGTACACGAACTATCAGAAATGGGGTAAACAACCCCAGCATCTAACCACTTGATGATCTTCTTTTTGACCACCTGTTGCATGGCTTCATTAAGTCTCCTTTGATGTTCAATAGATGGTTTGGAACCTTCCTCCAAGTTAATCTTGTGCATGCAAAATGCAGGGCTTGTTCCCCGAATATCTGCCAATGTCCATCCAATAGCCTTCTTCCTCTTTTGTAGCACCGCCAATGTAGAATCTACCTGCACGTCAGTCAAACAAGAGGAAAGAATAATTGGTAAAGTAGATGAAGGGCCAAGAAATTCATACCGAAGATGTGGAGGCAATGGATTCAACTCCAAGATGGGAGGCTCCTCAATTGAAGGCTTTGTTGGAGGAGTGATTCTATTCTTAAGATCCAAAGATAATTTGCGGGGCTCATAAGTGTACGACCTCATTCCTTGCAAAGAGTTCACACATTCCACATGCCCTCCATTTCTTCATAATCACAATTGAGCAAGACGGCTTCCAATGTATCATCAACATTCATCACAACACTTGTTTCATCCACAATCACATTGGTCACCAAGTCCACGAAAGAGCACACCTCATTGCTATTGGGTTGCCTCATAGACTTACACACATGGAAAACCACTTTTTCATCACCAACCTGGAATGTAAATTCTCCGACTTCAACATCAACTAGAGCCTTCCCCCATAGCAAGAAAAGGTCTTCCAATAATAATCGGCACCTCATAGTCAACCTCACAATAAAGAATAACAAAATCCGCCAGAAAAATGAATTTATCAACACGAACCGACACATCATCAATCACTCCCAATGTTCTCTTCATGGTACGATCGACCATTTGTAATCTCATATATGTGGGTCTTGGTTGCCCAATTCCCAAAGTCTTGAAAAGTGAATAGGTTATCAAAATGATACTTGCCCCAAGATCACAAAGAGTTTTAGCAAATTCGGCACTTCTAATGGTACAAGGGATTGTGAAAGCACCATGATCTTCCAATTTAGGTGCCATTGAATGCACAATTGCACTCACTTGTTGAGTCATCTTTATAGTTTCACAATCTTTATCATGTCAATGAACTTTTTGAGTTGATTCTCACCATTTTGCTTGGCAAGCCTTTGAGGATAAGGAGGAGGAGGCCTAGGCATTGGTGCCTTGCCTTTTGCAATACAGTTCTGGTATGTCAACAATGTGCTCCCTAGACGGGTTCACTTCCTCTTGAGTCTCCTCCACATTGTCATCAATATCAATCCACACTTCATCATTTGTTTGCACCTCATTGTTCGGGATCTCATCTTCTTGTACTATTTGCTCATCGTCCATAAGTTTCCTTTGACTTGAGGTAGGTGAATCCCCACCTTTTCCATTCCTTGTAGTAATGGCAATGGCATGTCCCGTGTTGCTCCCACCCTTTGGGTTCACCACCGTGTCACTTGGTAGTGCCCCCTTAGGATGAATGTTTAAAGCTTGAGATATTTGCCCTAATTGAACTTCCAAGTTGCAAATTGAAGTGTTGTGTAAGGCTAGTTGAGCATCAAAGTCGGCATTCTTCTCCATTATTTGTTTGAACATATTCTCAATTCGTCCTATCTCACTGTTGGAAGAACTTGGATCATGGAAAGGATAGGGAGATGGGTTGTTCAGTTGTTAATACATCGGGGGCCTTTGAAAACCTGCCCCCGATTGCCTTGGTTATTTTCCCATGCCCCTTGGTTCTTGCCTCCCCAATATCCTTGATTATTACCACTCCAATTGCCTTGGTTATTTTGACCATCCCAATTCCCTTGATTGTTACCACCATTCCAATTACCTTGATTGTTCGAATTCCAATCACCTTGATTACCTTGAGGTCGCCATTGTTGTTGATTCGGGCCTTGAGAGTTGTTTCTTTGCCCTTGAAAGTTGTTCACATATTATACTTCCTCCTCTTGTTCATTGTAAGATTCATCTCGATCAAACCCTCTATCTTCTTGCACATAATTTTCCATAGGGTTTTGCATTTGTGGACCCTTTTGCCTTCTCTTGTTTACCATCATACTAACTCCCTCCATTGCATTGACTTTCTTAGGACCTTGCATTTGTTGAAGTTGAGCCTTGGCTAATTGATTTATTGTGGTGATCAACTTGGCAATGGCTTGCCCATGATCATGAAATTCTTTATGTAGGTGAATCACGGTTGGATAACCTTGAGGAACATTTGCTCTACTTTACCATGCCGATGACTTGTCCATCATTTCATCTAAAATCTCACAAACTTCCGCATATGGAATTGTCATGAAATTTCCATCGGCGAGTTGGTTGACCATGCATTGATTGGTAGTATTGATACCCCGATAGAAAGTTTATTGAATCATAGCCTCCATCATGTCATTATTTAGGCACTCTTTCACCATAGTTCAGTACCTCTCCCATATTTCATACAACGGCTCATTGGGCTCTTGTTTGAATGCTAGAATCTCGTCCCTAAGAGTATCCATATGCCTGGGAGAAAAGAACTTGGAAAAATATTTCTCCGCCAATTCATCCCATGTATGGATAGAATGGTTTGGAAATCTCTCTAACTAATCCAAAGCTTTCCCTCGTATAGAGAAAGGAAATAGCCTCAACCTTAAAGCATCCTCGGAGACGTTTGTCTGATTACTTCCCCAACAAGTGTCTACAAACCCCTTTAAGTGTTTGTATGCATTTTGACTCGGAGCCCCGGTCAAGAATCCCCATTGCTCTAGCAATGTGAGCATTGCATTCGTGATTTGAAAGTTGCCTGCCCTAATGTGGGGCGGGACTATGGCACTTGCACACCCTTCATTTGGAAACACCCGGTATAGAGCCGCTCTTGGTGGAGGTGAGGGTGGAACTGGGATATTGTCTTGAGGTTGTCGAACTCTTCTATTTGCTTGAGGTTCAAGAGGAACCTCTTCAACATGGTCATCCTCAATGTCCACATCCCTCATAGGCATGTTTTCGAGTGGATAATTGTTGAGAGACATTGTTTCACCTATAATTGTTTCACAAAAAAGATTAGTAACACGGAAGGAAAAGAAGACAATTCACACACAAAACCAAATATATAGCTAAATCTGTTTTTAGCTCCCTGGCAACGACGCCAAAAATTGATCACGTCCAAATGTACGCCTCTAATGAGGTATGACACGATCGTTTGCAATAATAAAACCCAACAAGGAGTCGGGATCGAATCCAGAGGGAGCTGATATGGGAATTAGTAGTATATATTTTGATAGAGCACGTGGAGTATCTAGATTGCACTTCCACAAAAAAGATTTTGCTTTTACTTCTAAAATTATGCTAAGAATTGCAATTCTAAAGGTATAAAATTAGAGAAGATTGTTTTTGGATGTTTTTCAAAATAAAAAGGTCTAGGGTTGTGACCATAATGTATTATAGCTCATAACACTACGTTGCCCACTCAATACCTCTCAGTTAGAGAGTGGTTTTGCCCAATTTGGCTTTCTCAAGACCAAATGGGTATCTACCAAAACGGTTGATAAGAGCTCAAGTCGGGTTGTTACTATCATTAGATTGAACCCTTTAATTTGGTTAATCAATCACTCAATTGACCCAATTCCTTGGTAGCTAAACCTAGACTAGGTCTCTCTTTCTCAAGAAGAGACTAAGTCAAATAGGCATAAATCAATGCTTGCAACCATTAATGTCACAATTGAAGCATAAACCTAGCTAAATAACAAACACCCATTTATAAACAAGTATAAAATTAATTACTCATAAGGTTTACACACTAGGGTTGGGTCACAACCCTAGTAAAAATCTAGCAACTCATAATGGGTATAGAAGAAAACAAAGAAAAGAACATAATAAAACTCATATTGAAGATTAAATGATAAAAACCCAATGTTAAATCACCAAAAAAAACTAGAGTTGCCTAAAGAAGCAAGAAGAAATGGATGCAGCACTTTGAATCTTCAAAATTTGTCCTAATTTCGTGAAACTATTCTATTTATACAAAGCTGGAATTTTTGGACAAAATGCCCTTTCGGAGGTTCTGCGGCCGCACAATTCCATGTGTGGTCCGCACTTTGCTTTAGTCTTGATAGGAGTTGAATCTACGACTGCATCTCTCATATTCTGTGGCCCACACATTTCTTGTGCGGCCGCACAGGGCTCATCTGTGGACCGCACATTTCTGAGTGCGGCCACGTAGTTGACTTCTACGATCGCACAATAATTGTGCGGTCCGCACTTCCTTCGATTCGTGACATGAACACTCTCTGAACTTCTGCTCTTGTATAGCTTCTGTGGCCACACATTTCATGTGCGGACCGCACTTTGCACTTGGACTCTAATAAACTTTCCTTCACAATCTGCGGTCTGGCACTTTGAGCTTCTGTGTCTGATTTTTTTCTTGAGTTCAGATCACTCCTTCTTGAGTTGGATTTCATCTTAGTGGCTCATTTTCCAATACTCCTGCAATTAAGCATATTTCATAAGTTTTTGGGAATACAATTAAATGTTTTTGGACTAAAATGAAAGATAAAAGGCGCTAATAAGTAGTTAAAATCCTCACTTATCACTTACTGGGTACTGATTATGGTGTACTCATACTATGCTTCTGCATATATTTTTTTTTACATATCCAGATCCTCAGAGCATGTTGGTCGTTAGTGAGTTGATCCCGTTCTGCTAGAGACTTCAAGGTATACCTACTGTCCTGCTTGTATGCCTCGGAGTCACCCTCTTTAGTTTCTTTATTACTGTTTATGTGTTCCAAACAATGATGTACACTTTGATAGATATTATGTACTTTCATAGAGCTTATGACTCAGTATTATCAGATTTTGGGATTTATGATTTTTGTTTTCCGCTTTTGGTTATATTATGGTATTCTTCAACTTTCATTTATTTAAGTTGGTATTTTCTGTTGATCTCATTATGTGATAGGCTTACCGAGTATTGATACCTAATTTTCCCCCATATTTTATAAAATATTCTATATACTTTCAAAATATCATTTTGCACTATTACCCAATTTATAGGGGTTATATAAGTATTTTCTACAATTTTTACAGTTTTAAAATTAATTTTCTTGCATTTAATTTGTTCAAATATTTATTAATTATCCCTTCAAATTATTTTTAGGGTGATTTTGCTCATTCAAATTTATCATTTGTACCCACAAATATTTTATAATATTTTTACATAATTACGTTTGCATTTTTCTATTTTATCTACATTAGTTAAAATAATAGCCTATATTCTACAAATAATCGTATTTATTATATTATTTATGCCAATATAGCTTTTTATATCTTTATAATATTGAGTTATTATTTTTGTGATGATCTGAAAGGTCATCTTGTGTTTTAGAACTCAATTATATGCTTTCAAGCCTTAAAAATCTCATTTTTACCCTCCTCGATTTGCATGCACAGTCCGGGCATATTTTCAGAAAGCATTTATGTTAAAAGTTGATAAAATAAGAAATTTTGCCTAAAACTTCATTTGAGTTGACTTCGGTCAACAGTTTCGCTAAATAAACCCGGATTCATGTTTTGACAGTCCCGGTGGGTTCGTATCGTAATTTGGGATTTGGGCGTATGCCCGGAATTGAAATCGAAAGTCCCTAGCCCGAGATATCAGACTTTGTCGAAATTTGAAAGTTAAAGGCTTAATGAAATGGAAATGTTTGACCAAGTTTTGACTTTTTGGATATCAGGTCCGTATTTTGGTTCCGGAACCCGGTATAGATCCAATACCCTATTTATGACTTGTCTGTGAAATTTGGTGAGAAACGGAGTTGGTTTGATGTGATTCGGACGTCCGGTGAGAAAATAGAAATTTTAAAGTATTCTTGAGAATTTAATTTGATTTGGTGCTAAATTTGTAGTTCTAGGTGTTATTTTTTGCGATTTGATCGTGCGAGCAAGTTCGTATGGCATTTTAAGACTCGTATGCATGTTTGATTTGGAGCCCCAAGGGCTCGGGTGAGTTTTGGATAGGCTACAGAGTGAAATTTGGACTTAGAGATGTTGCTGGTGTTCCAGTTCTAGTGTTGCAAATGCAAAGAGTAGCTGGGCCAGGCAGTCCTCCCAGTTGAGAGAAAAACTTTGCATTTGCGAAGTGAGTCAGGGGAGGGCATGATTGCCAATGCGATCATTTTTGTCGCAATAACGAAGTGGGATGTTCGCATTTGCGAACAAACCTTCGCATTTGCGAAGGCAGCAGAAGTGTGAAGGTCTTCGCATTTGCGATGGCTCCTTTGCATTTGCGGGCTTCACATTAGTGAAGTCCAGGTCGCAAATGTGAGATCTGCAGCTGTGTAAAAGTGACTTTGACGGGATTCTTCTCCCATTCTTCATATTTTCAAAACTTAAAACACAAGAGGCGATTTTCCAAAGAACTTTTCTTCCCCAAATCATATGTAAGTGATTCTAAACTAGTTTCTTTCAATCTTTCACTTCATTTTACAAGATTTTAGCCTAGAATCTAAAGTTTTCATGGTGGAATTGGGGATTTTTGGGTAGAAACTAAGGATTTCGAAATTTGAGGATTTAGACCTCAAATTGAGGTCGGATTCCAAAACCAATTACATATCGGGGCTCGGGGGTGAATGGGTAATCAAGTTTTGGTTCAAATTTCGAGTTTGAACCAAGCGAGCTCGGGTGTTGACTTTTGTTGAATTTTTCAAAAGTAGCATAAATTGAATCCTTTGCAATCGTAGGTAGTTCCTAAGGCTTAAATTTAATCGTTTGATTGGTAATTTGCTAGATATTATTGGTCCGGAGGCTTGTTTGAAGGGAAAAGCTATGGTTGACCTTTGAGTTTGGCCATTGGAGTGAGGTAAGTGTCGTGGTTAACCTTGGCTTGAGGGATTAGGTATTATTTGCTTATTTGCTATGTGTTTGAATGTTAGCTGCAACATATAGGTGAGGTGACGAGTACCTATGCGATGTTGTCGAGTCATAACATACGAGTGAAATTATTCTTGTAATTGTTGTTTTCCTTGATCATATTATCCATGCTTAGACTAGCTACTCGTTATGTTGAGCATTCTTATCATGTTTACAGACCTTGGTATTGATTGAGTATTGACTCCAAGTTGAGGTTGGTATTGTGGAACCAAATGTTGAAGTAAGACTTGTTATTGTCATTTCTATCTCCCTATTATTATTCTTCATTGTTTTGGTGAGGGAGAGTGTTAATACACGAAGGGTGATGCTATGCCATGTTTTGTGAGTGATAATGCACTAAGGGTGATGTCATACCATATTGTGAGTGTTAATGCACGAAGGGTGATGTTGTGCCATGTTATGAGAAAATTAATGCACGAAGGGTGATGCTGTGTCATTTCTATTATTTCTTATGGTAAGGTTGAGAGTAAAAGCACGAAGGGTGATGTCGTGCAGTTTCTTTTACCGTGTTTACTTGTTTCTATCTGTTCAAGGCATATTGGTTGATCAAGTCCTTATCACTGCTTTGATTCTTTATCTTGTGATCCCCTCAGCATGTTCCCCCTCCCAATATTACTTGTCTCGTTTATGCTATTGCTGTTATTGGTATATATATTGTTGTATTGTACATATTTCTTTTATGGTGTCTTGTTCTAGCTTCCTCACTATTTCGCCGAGGTTAGACTCGACACTTACCAGTACATAGGGTCGGTTGTACTGATATTGCACTCTACACTTTATGTGAAGATTTTGGTATTGGACCGAGTTGATCCTAAGTTTAGTTGCTGGCTTTATCTGATCGGAGACCCAAGGTAGTCTTGTTGGCATCCATAGGCCCTGGCATCCCCTTCTATACATTCTCTTTACTGTTTCATTTTTATCGAAAATAGTTGTATTTCCTTTAAACAAATTACTTGTAGTTAAATCTTAGAAGTTCATGATTGTGACTCCATATTATGGGTAGTATTATGTAATAAGGCTATTATGTATTTCCGTACTCTTTTTAATTGTTATGATTTAATCGTTGTTAGTTCGTTGAAAGGTATAAGAATTTGATTAATGAACTCTAACGTTGGCTTGCCTCGCAAGTGAAATGTTATGCACTATCATGGTCCCGACGGTGTGAATTTCGGGTCGTGACAAGTTGGTATCAGTGCACTAGGTTGCCTAGGCAGCAACCAGAGCCTCCTAGTGGCAGCTCCTACGAGGGGCAAAGGATGAGGTCAAGGCCGTGCCATAGGTCGAGGCAGGGGCAGGGCTCAGCCCAGAGCTCGAGTAGCAGCACCAGCGACAGAGCCTCAGGTGGAGTTTGATGAGGAGGCTCCAGCCCAGACCGTTCCAGCATGACCAACTCAGGTCCCAGAGGGGTTCATCGCCACCCTAGTACTTCAGGATGCTTTGGTCCGCTTAGTGGGCCTCATGGAGAGTGTGGCATAGACCGGCATATTTCCTGTAGCACTATCCGTCTCTCGGGCTGGGGGAGGAGCACATACTCCTGGTACTCACACTCCGGAGCAGATGACTCCTCAGTTTTAGACTCCAGCAGCTCAGCCCGTTCAGGTAGTTCAGGCGGGTGTTGTGGCATAGACCAGTGATGGATCAGCAATGTCTTTTGAGGCTTTATGGAGACTGGATAAGTTTACCAAGCTTTTCCTAGTTCACTTCAGTGGTGCATCTTTAGAGGATCCCCAAGACTATCTGGATAGTTTTCATGAGGTGTGACGGAACATGGGCATAGTGGAGACTCATGGGGTTGATTTCGCTGCATTCCAGTTGTCAGGTTCCGCCAAGAAATGGTGGAGGGATTACATGTTGACCAGACTAGCTGGGTCGCCGGCTCTCACTTGGGACCAGTTCTCACAGTTATTTCTTGAGAAGTTCCTTCCTGTCACATTGAGAGAGGAATATCGGAGGTAGTTCGAGCGTCTTCAGTGGGTCTCAATGATTGTCACTCAGTACGAGGCCCGATTTGTGGATATGACCTGTCATGCTATTCTTCTGCTTCCTACAGAGAGAGAGAGAGAGAGAGAGAGAGAGAGAGAGAGGGTGAAGAGGTTTATTAAGGGACTTGCTTCGCCTATCAGATTGCAGATGACTAAGGAGACTAGGAGTGAGATTTCTTTTCAGACGACTGCCAATATTGCCAGGCGATTCGAGATGGTACTATCTAGGGGAGTAGTCAGGGATCTGACAAGAGGCCTCGTCATTCTGGGAGATTCAGTAGTGCCTTGTCTAGAGGCAGGGGTACTTTTGGTAGAGTCCATCCTCCTAGGCCATTACATTCAGCACTCCAGGCTTCTCACGGTGCTTCAGGTGGTCGTGGCCCTCATATGCATTATTCTGATCATCTAGCCTATAGTGCACCACCAGCCCTTATCAATGCACCTCCGCTCTAGAGTTTTCAAGGTGGTTACTCAGGCCGACATGGTCAATTTTAGGGTACATGATACGCTCAAATTACACTTTAATTAAGTAGTGTAAGGCAGTCGGTGTCAAATATAATAACCTAACAAGGTTGTGATCAAATCCCACAGGGAATATGGTGTGAAAAGCTTACTTTAGTAGTATGGAACTTGACTTAAGTCGTAATTCTATTCCGGTAACGTAACAAGAGAATGATATGAATGTGAATTAAAGAGATAACTAATTGTAATTTTGAGAATGTAAATGATTTGATTAAGGAAACCAAGGTTGCGGCCCCGTTAATGGGATGTAATGCTATCGGTGTTAATATGATATATTTCTAATGGAAGGTCCTTTGATATGCAAATGATTTCTAAAATGACTACCCAATATTTTTCAATAGTTGAGTAGTATTTTCCCTTTATGATTTTTCCAAATATAAAAGAGTTGCAATTTAAGAACAACCAATTTATGCCGAGTAGAACCCACTTATTCCTAAGTGATTCTATTAAACAAGATTTAAAGTCTTGAGTTCTTGATATTCAATTCTACCAAACCCTAACTCACTTTTCCAAGTAAAGAAAGAGTAAAATGGAATAGATTAATGTTGGCAACCGCCAACCATAAATAAAGAACAAGAATTGAATAAATATCAACCAACCATTATATATATATTCAATGCTAAACACCCATTAACATTACACCCATCTAGGGTCCACAACCTTAGTATTTAAAACTAGCTACTCGTACTAAAATACAAGAACAAAGTATTTAATAAAGCCATGAAGCTTACAAAAGTGCAAGATTCCTTCTTCACAACCCTCCAAATAAACGAAGTATTCAATGCTCTCTAAGTAGGACCTTGTTTCAGACTTGAATGACCCACAAAAACCCTAGTTATTCTCTTTATAGTGGACCAAAAGTCGTAGTCAAAATTGGACAAAAATTCCCCTTCAGATAGCTTATCTGATCTCATAATGGCCACAGACCAGTTATGCGAACCGCATATTAAGCATTCCATCGCAAACTTGCTTGAGATCCAGATCTTGCTTCAGTCGCATAACAGTTATGCGGTCTGCATGTGTGTTATGCGACCGCATATCCCATCGCATATCATGCTGAGGACTGTCTTCTACTGGAGTTATGCGACCATTATGCGGCTCGCATAGGTGTTATGCGACCGCATAATGGACCGCATATTTTCTTCTTCATTTGGCCCAAAAGACTGTCTCTGTTTGCGATCACCATGTCAGTTATGCGGTCCTCATGTGAATTATGCGACCACATACTTGCAGCATATCTATCTTTTTGTGACTTTTTGACTTCTTTTCCATGTTTTCGGGTCTTCAAGCTCATGCACTACAAAACAACCAAACTTGATCAGAATTAACTAAAGATGCATTAAAATACAAGTTAAAATCTAAGTAATTAGTATCAATTGTACCAAAATTCTATGGCACATCAACACCCCCAACTTAAACTCTTGTTTGTCCTCAAGTAACTAAAACAAAGCTATCCTATTCTATACTACTTTTATTTCCGACATTCCACAAAATAGTAGTGACTATAGATGGTTTTGACTGATAGCTAACAAGCATGTAACCCCATTTATTTACCCTTCCTTAAAAATAACCTATCATTCAATCATTCGACTAATCAATTCGTGACCTTAGAGCCTCGACCAAAATGACACAATGCTATTCATAGTGAAGTGCACTTGTGTTCTACTTCAAGAACCTATCTTTTGCTAAGTCTTACAATTCATGTGCACTCACAACAAATAAAGTCCCCACTCACATATATATACAGGGGATGCAGGGGATGCAATCAAAACACTCTAACACTCGGAACGAAAGCTACATGCTACAAGTATCAGTCCATATGCTTGCCCTTATTTTAACTTTGTCGTTGTCTCATGAATGATTGATCGTAGATCACTAAAGACTTTTCACGAGTTATAATGTCGGCTTTGGGACGGGTTGGATGAATATTTAGGAATGTAGTGGTTATTCCCTCTTTGAACTCTACATATATTATGCTCTTTTACTACATAGCCCTTATTTACCTCGGGTGACCTACCTAGAACCACCTCAAAGTATTTCTTCAAGTTCTACAAGACTCCACTCTTTTTCTCTTTTTTTTTGTTTTTCTTTTCTTTTTGGAGCTTGCATTTTGTTATATACACAACTTTGAGGTTATTGCTTTTTTTTATATACACAGTAGCAAACCTTGCCAATTTTCACTTTATAACGATACCCCCCACTTAGGCTTTAAGCCTCAATCTCACTCGTTCAAGGAGGGATGGGTTCAAAAGAAGGAATTACTTCACAGAAGGGGTAAAGGTTTGTAATGTGGTAGCCAATGAAAGGTTAAAGGCTCAAAGGGGGTAACTAGGGTAATTAATGTATCAGGGAGGTCAATTTAGGCAAAACTGGCTAGTAATCACAAGGAAAGCATAAGATCATTTCAACATCCAATCATTAATATGAGAGTTGCAATAAGAAACCAACCGGGAAAGTTCTAGACATCACAAGTTAGACATGTGCATTATTCATACAAATCCTCACTCACTCACAACGCATGAATTGTTCAACTCAACATAGTTTCAGCCATCAAGAGACACAAGGCAACTCAACACTTTCATCTCAAAATATGTAAGATTCTGAATACGCATAAAGTCATAAAGCGAGCCTCAAATTCACAAGAATGACTAACCAGCACATTTTTTCGTTAATTTTTTTTAGATTCAAAAGAAGGAAGTGTATCATGTATTTACAACATTTAGCATATGCTTGAAGCTACACAGTCAATACCAAATAAGTCAAAACATTTCATGCTACTGCTGTGGTTCTACTATTACACCTTTGGAAAAGAACCCGGCGAAGAAAAACCAAAGGGAATTCATTGCTAAACCACAAAAGTTTATATACAAACATGGGGTACAACACAATATTTACACAAAACATGGAGTATAGGATCACGATCATAACTACCCCACCCCCAACCAAAGATCATGCATTGTCCCCAATGCATATATAAAGCAAAAGAATGCTTAGGGACTCCTTGGGGTGCACTAGGCGCTCGGGGAAGCTGAAGGATCTGGGACATCTGTGGGATCGACTGCTGGTAGTGAAACTGCAGCTAGTGTGACCTCGGGCGGAGTAGTATCTGCCATGGCTGGAGCAAAAGGCTCCAACTGCTGTGAGGGTATAGCAGGAAGCTCCACCTACTGTGAGGCTGGATCTAGGGCCTGGGAGCTGCTATCCTTGCCCGGTGATGCATGAGTGGTCGAGGGATGTGCCTTGGCGACCATATTAGCTATCGACTGTGCAATGGCTATCTGCACAACTGCTTCCTCTTTATCTTCTGCCCTTTTAGAGACAGCAACCTGTTTACCCTTGTCTTGATGACCCTCAGTGTCCTCATCCAGTGCCTCTTCATCTGTCTCCTCATCTCCTGACTCCCCCTCATTGGACTCCTCAGTATCTCCAAATTCCTCATATGAAAGAACATCAATGTGAGCATGAGGAGTTTGATCCTAGGAGGCGTCAACATGTTGTGCCTCTGGGGCTATCATCAATGTCGTGAAATCAATATCTATGCTTGGGACGGAAGTGTTAGCACCCTGCTCTCCATCCTTTGGGAGGAAGGCTGTCAAATCAAACTCTAAACTCTGCATCTTCTGCAGCTCAGCTTTCAAGTCAGTCACATCTTTTTGGAGCTGAGGCATACCTCCAACCTCACCCCGCTCAACCTTCTCAAGACACGATTCAACGCTCTTGAGGCTATCCTCATAAGTCTGATGTTGCTACGGAAGAACAGTCACTGAGGATTGGATAGGGGTCAATGCTTGCCGGATGAGGTTGGGAATTTCCTTGATTAGCCGGTCTACCTTAGCATTAGCATGCTGAGCAAGTAGACCCAGCTTGGACAGAGTTGGTAAAGGGACCTGGGCCTGTGTAGTAAAGGGTTGTGGAGGTAACTGGGGCCTGAGAGGTGTCCGGGAGTGCTGGACCCTCTGATGTTGCTATATCTGCTGGAGGAGGAATGAGAGTCTCAGCCTAAGTTGCAGTTTCCTTTGCTATTGCGTCACTGATTCTCATGATATCGATGTCTTTGGTAGCATTCTCCATTTTGTCATGCCTAGGCAGAAGAGGCACACTTGCAGCTTGGCAAAGAGCAGTGACCAGGAAGGGGAAAGGAAGTGAGGTTTGCTTCTGATTGGCTCTGATTCCTAGCTTTTGGAATATTATCTCCCCCACATCAATATTGATCCCTGTCATGATGCACGCAATGAGAAGTGATTTTTCAATGTTTATATCGGTTTCATTTCTGTACGGCATCAGACGGGATGTAACAAAGCTAGTCAGTAGTGACCCTCCCTTATGAGATCCTCCTTGAAAATTTTGTGTTTTGGGTCAATCCAGGCCGGTGTCCCCTTTGCTATTACTGAGGCAACCCAGGCACGCTCATTGTGTTTGTTGGCTACCTTGGCATCATTTTCAGTTGTTCCTGACCACCAATTCTCGAAATATTGTTCATTGATTGTCTTAGGACCACAACCAACTTCAACCCCTCGTACTCGGATAGACTTGGAAAAGATCCTGTTTCACTTCTGTGAAGCACTCCTTGAGGCACCATATGAAGCATAGAACTCTCTCACAATTGTCTCATAGTATTCATCCGAGACCTCAATGAAGAACTCCTACTTCCTTTGTTTGATGTTTTCGAGTATGTGAGGGTAATGCTCTAACAGCCCATTTAAGCTCAATTGCTTTTCCTCTAGAATGTTCCTCTTTGAAAGCCCTGCTTTGTATGAATCTATGGAGCCCTTGACCCCAAACCAGAGGTTAAGGTCCTCCCCCAGCTTCCTTCGTGTCTCAGCCTGTAGATCAATAGTAGGTCTGAGGTCACTCTGTGACTCCTCCTCTTCAGTCTGGGAGGAGTGCTCTGTAGTAATGCGGAGTGCCTGAGCCCGCTGACGTTTGGATTGTGTTGTTGGTTGGCTAGGATTTGAAGCCCTTTTTTGTCTACGACCGGGCGTTGATTGAGCTGGATTGGACTTCTTTGGTGCCATTCCTGTTGAGGAAGCATTGTAGGAGTGAGTGAAATAGCTCAGGGAAAGTCATCAGAGACAAAAGAAAAAGAACAACAAAAAAAATTACTATGCGATGGGTTATGCGGTCGCATATCCAGTATGCGGACCGCATAACCATCACATATGTACAAAAGCAAAAAGTCATCAGTAGTTATGCGATCGCAAAACCAACCGCATAAGTGGTTATGCGATCGCAAAGTGACCGCATAATGGAAGGCTAGAAAGCCTGAAGTACTGCCTCAGTCTGCGGCACATATGTGGACCGCATAACAGGTATGCGATCGCAAACGCAATCGCATAACCTGTTCTAACCTAGGGCAAGATAGGGGTCATATGCAATGATTATGCGGATCGCAAAGCGATTATGCGACCCGCAGAAGTCATCTTCCTCATGAAAATTATACCCTCCCCCAAATCATGTGGGTTCCTTTTTCCCACTCATTTAAAAATCTAAACCCCATTGCAATTAATTTCACAAGATAGAGAGAGAGAGAGAGAGAGAGAGAGAGAGGGGGTACTCAGACTTCCCCCTCTTTGGGTTATCAATTAGAGCACACACCTAACTCCTTAATTTACTCCTTTAAAAAAAATCAAATGCACAGTCTATAGTATCATGCCAGTTACAAATTTAACCTAATTCGACCAATTACAAGCACACAACTTCAGATATTCATGGCATTCGAGTTAGGTTAGAATCACAAGATGGAGACAAGAAGGAATAATGAGAGTGAAGAGACAAGAATAGAAATCAGAAGTCATACCTGAAGCTCAAGGATTCTACAATGGAAATGAGAAAAATTGTAAGTGTGTTTTGATCCTTTCTCTGGTTCGTCCTTAGCAGATTTGAGCGTTCTATTATTTTTTTCTTGTTTTTGTTCAAATGTGAGTGTGTGCGGAGAGTGGGTTAGGTTTATACCTAGTAGTTATGTGACGCATAAGTTCATCGCATAACTGTTATGCGGTGGACTTATGACTGGGCACCCTAGATGCAAAATGCAATTGCAAAGTGCACATGCGGGCCGCAAAAATGAAAAACGACCGCATAGTTTCAAAATGCGATGCAAAATGCGATCGCAAAGTGCACATGCGAGCCGCATAAATGAAAATGACTGCAAGTCGCATAAATGAAAATGACTACATAGTTGACAACGAAGTTAGCCAAACTTTCTGCCTGGGTTTGCGATGACTATGCGGGTCACATAGTCATTATGCGACTGCATGGTTGTCATTCAATCTAGACCTCTTTTTCCTTCAGTTTCTTCAGCACTAGGACCTTGTTCATGATATTTTACCTGCACTCTAGCACACACGTCAACTTGCTCAATCTAATTTATGTAAAAAAACTACAAAAGAGTGTTACCACACATGGGTTGCCTCCCAAGAAGCGCTTGATTTAACGTCGCGGCACGAGCAATTGATTCCTTTTGGATTATTCCTAGGTGGGAGTTGTTGTTGGACTATCCCTTAGAGCAAATTTCTCTATTAAATGCCTTTTTCCTGCAGTACCAAGGTAATGCTTGACTCGTTGTCCATTCACCTTGAAAGTTTGAGTCCATCCTCCGACTCCAGTTCAATAGCACCATAAGGAGACATACTACAACGTTGAACGGGCCAGACCATTTGGATTTGAGTTTACCCAGAAATAACTTGAGTCTTGAATTGAAGAGTAAGACCAAGTCACCAGAATTGAACTCCGCTTCAAGATCTTCTTGTAATGGACAAACTTCATCCTCTCTTTGTACATGGATGCACTTTCATAGGAATGGAGAAGGAATTCTTCCATCTCATTGAGTTGTGTCATCCTCAGGTTAGCAGCTTCGTCCCAGTCAAGATTCAGCTTCTTCAAAGCCCACATGGCTTTGTGTTCAAGTTCCACTGGCAAGTGACACGCTTTGCCAAAAACCAACCTGTATGGTGAAGTGCCAATGGGGGTCTTAAATGTTGTGTGATATGCCCACAACGCATCATCTAGCTTCGCTGACCAGTCGGTCCTGTTTGCATTGACAGTTTTTGCTAGGATGTTTTTGATTTCTCTGTTCGAAACTTCAACCTGACAACTCGACTGCGGATGATAGGGTGTGGCCACCTTGTACTTTACACCATATTTTTCAAGCAGCCCGGCGAAAGCCTTGTTACTAAAATGAGACCCACCATCACTCAAGATGACCCTTGAAGTACCAAACCGTGTGAATATGTTCTACTTAAAAAATGTGGTCACACTCCTTGCTTCATTGTTCGGTAAGGTGATTGCCTCTACCCATTTAGAGACATAGTCCACAACCACCAAGATGTATGTCACGCCATATAAGCTCACGAAGGGAAACGTACAGTCTATCCCCCACACATCAAAGATCTCAACCTCTAGTATAAAGTTCATCAGCATCTCATGTCTTTTAGATATTAACCCTTCTCTTTGACATTGGTCAGATGCCTTGACCATTTGATTTTCATCTTGGTAGATCGTTGGCGAATAGTAGCCACATTCAAGCACTTTTGATGTCGTCCGATTTCCTCCATGATGACCCCCAACTAGCGAATCATGGCATGCCTTGAGAATTGCATTACCTGATCTTCTGGAACACACCGCCGGATGATATTTTTGGCACAATTATGGAACAAGAAGGGTTCCTCCCAATAGTAATGCCTACACTCCCCCAAGAACTTTTTCTTTTGATAAGCTTCCAACCCTTCGGGAATAAGATCACTAACCAAGAAGTTAGGAATGTCGGCATACCAAGGAGCAAATGTGTTAGACAATGCCAATATGTGTTCATCTGGGAAAGCATCATTGATTTCAAGATCTTCCTTTCTCCCTGCCTCTTCAAGCCTAGACAAGTGATCCGCAACTTGATTTTCCGTCCCTTTCCGATCCTTGACATCAAAGTCAAACTCTTGCAACAAAAGGGCCCACTGAATCAATCTTGGTTTGGCATCCTTCTTCGCCATAAGATAACGAAGAGCCGCATGATGGGTGTACACTATCACTTTGGACGCCAACAAATAAGCCCGAAATTTTTCAAAAGCATAGACAACGGCAAGAAGTTCTTGCTCAATCACAGTATAATTCATCTGAGCGTCATTGAGTGTCTTGCTTGCATAATAGACAGAGTGAAGAATCTTGTTATGACGTTGGCCAAGCACTGCCCCAATAGCTACACCACTGGTGTCACACATGAGTTTGAATGGAAGAGACCAATCGGGTGTGACAATAATAGGTATCGTGGTGAGCATTTCTTTCAATTCCTCAAAGGCTTTGAGGCATTTCTCGTCAAATACAAACTTTGTATCTTTCTCAAGGAGTTTTCATATGGGATTTGCAATTTTAGAGAAGTCCTTGATGAAATGCCTATAGAAGCCGGCTGCCCCAAAAAACATCGGACACCTTTAACTGAAGTAGGTGGAGGAAGCTTGGAAATGATCTTGATATTTGCCCGGTCAACCTCTATGCCTTGTTTGGAAATTTTGTGGCCCAAAACAATGCCCTCGTCCACCATGAAGTGGAATTTCTCCCAATTTAGCACAAGGTTCATTTCTTCACATCTCTTAAGCATTTGTCTAAGGTTGTCTAGACAATGCTCAAAAGAATCACCCATGACAAAGAAATCGTTCATAAAAAGCTCTAAGAAATCCTCCACCATGTAGGAGAAGATTGACATCATGCACCTTTGGAAAGTAGCCGGAGCATTGCATAGCCCAAATGGCATCCAACTAAATGCAAACGTCCCATATGGACAAGTGAATATTGCCTTTTCCTGATCCTCCGGAATATCAATCCATGAAGTAGTAGAATGACCTTCCCGCTAGCCGATCAAGTATTTGATCAATAAAAGGCATAGGGAAATGGTCCTTGAACGTAGCACTGTTTAACTTCCGGTAATCCATATAAACCCTCCATTCGGTCACTGTTCTTGTTGGGATGAGCTCATTTTTATCATTTTCAATCACGGTCATGCCTCGTTTTTCGGCACACATTGCACTGGACTTACCCAAGAACTATCGGCAATGGGGTAAACTACCCCGACATCCAACCACCTTATGATTTCCTTCTTTACCACCTCCTGCATGGAAGGGTTCAACCTTCGTTGATGCTCCACACTTGGTTTACTCTCATTCTCCAATTGGATCTTGTGTTCGCAAATTCCGGCGGGAATCCCTCGGATGTCCGCAATTGTCCACCCAATAGATTGCCTATGCTCCTTCAAGACATTCAACAATTGTTCTACCTGCACATCATTCAACAAAGAAGAAACAATTACCGATAGAGTATCATTTGAGCCAAGAAATTTATACCTCAAGTGCGATGGAAGTGGTTTGAGCTCTAGTTGTGGTGGCTCAATAGTTGAGGGCTTTGCAGGAGGAGTGACTCTACTCTTCAAATCGAGAGAGAGATTCTTCGGAGCATAGGTGTAGGACCCAAGCCCTTCCAATGCATTTACTGATACCATATACCCCTCCATACCTTCACCATCGAAGTTTACCAAAATAGCCGCCAGCACCTCACCGAGGCATTGTTCTTCCATCTTCATTTCAATTGCATCTTCCACCTCATCAACAACATCAATCACCAAGATGATTTCATATTCATGTGGTAGTTTCATACCCTTGCTTGCTTGGAATATGACCTCTTCATCATTCACACGGAACTTGATCTCATTCTCGTTCCGAATCCATTAGTGCTCTTCCTGTAGCAAGGAATGGTCTTCCAAGATGATAGAGATCTCTTTGTCAACTGCACAATCAATGATTATGAAATCGACAGGCAAATGGAACTCTCCCACTTTTACAAGCACATCATCGACAATTCCCACCGGTCTCTTTATGGAACAATCGGCCATTTGCAACCTCATAATTATAGGCCTCGACATACCTAACCCCGCTTGTCTGTAAATAGCAAGAGGCATTAAGTTGATGCTATCCCCATTATCATAAAGAGCTCTTGCAAATTCACGTGCCCAATAGTGCATGGAATGGTGAAAGCTCCTATGTCTTCTTTCTTTTGAACGGTGGTTGTTGCAATGATGGAACTAACCCGATGAGTCACATTCACCACTTCATTCTTGGTGGTTCTCTTCTTGGTAATCAAGTCTTTCAAATACTTAGCAAAACCCGGCATCTCTTGAAATGCTTCCACAAATGGAATATTTACCGATAACTGCTTGAGAATGTCATAGAACTTTTCGAGTTTGCTATCATCAACCTTCCTAGCAAGTCTTTGAGGGAAAGGAGGAGGAGGTCTAGGAATAGGTGGTAGAGTTTTTGGTGTCTCTTTTACCTTTTCCTTTATCTCTTCCAGGTTCACTTCTTGAACTTTCAACTCTTCCGGAACCTCTTTAGCTTCAACAATAATTTGCTTTTCAACTTGTGACTCAACCTCTTGTTCGGGCTCTCCCACATCAACCACTCATCCGCTCTCTCCTTGTAGTACCTTTCCACTCCGAGTAGTAATTGCCATGATATGAGAAGTTGGACCACTCCCACTACCCTTTGGGTTCGCAATTGTGTCACTTGGAAGTGTCCCCTTTTGCTTTGGATTTTGTTCCCTAGAGAGATCTCTCATTTGCATCTCCAATTTTTGAATGGATGCGGTATGAGAACCAACAAGCTCGGTCATATTCCTCATAGAAGTGTTGGACCTTTCTTGATTTTGCAATACCCGTTCAAGCATGCTTTCCAACTTGGAATCACTTGAGGAACCTTGATTTGAATATTGCCCCTTTGGTGGAACATAAGGGTTTGAACTCCTATTTGAGAAGTTGTTGTTGTTGTTATTTCAATTTCCTTGATTTAAGCTACCTTGGTCATTTCGCCACTGTTGGTTGCCTTGCCTTGCGAGTTAGGCCTCCATTGATTTTTTTGTCCTTGACCTTGGTAGTGTCGCCTTTGATAGCCTCCTTGAGAGTTGTTGACATAGTTTGCTTCTTCATAATATTCATTTGATGATGGTTGAACATCTTCCACCACATTTACCTTCTTCGTTTGGCTTTCAGTGAACATTTTTGTCAACACATTGACTTTGGTGGCAAGCCCTGCAATTACTTGATTCTCCTTAATCATGTTGGTCAAGGAGGGAGAACCATATGCAATTCCACCTATGGTGTCCTCTGAGTGCCAAGCTTGATTATGTTTTGTCATTTTGTCGAGGAATTGTGTGATCCTTGCGAATGTGTTATCTATAAAAGATCCATCAGCTGCATTCTTGGCTATAAATTGGTTCATAGAATCTAAACCCATGTAGAATTTCTCCAACAAAATAGAATCTGGAAAACCATGATTGGGCTACCTCACCAAATATAACTTGAATCGATCCCATGCCTTATGTAGATGTTCTCCCGGTAGTTGCTTGAAAAAGAAAATTTTATCCCGGAGCTCAGATTTCTTGCTTTGCCGGAACCATTTAGCTAAGAATGCTCGGACTAGTTCAGGCTAAGAATGAATGGAATTTGGTGGCATATTTTGAAGCCATTTCCTTGCGTCCCCAGCTAGTGAGTACTTGAACACCCTCAACCATAGGGCATCATCTGAGACGATATTCTGCTTGTGCATCGCGCACACACCCAAGAAGTTTCTAAGATGTTGTGTCGGATCATCATCAGTGGAATTCCCGAAAAACCCCTCCGCCTTGAGCATTAGGATTAAACCATGTTCCACCTTGAAAGTAGCAGTGCCGACTATTGGAGGTACAACAACATTTGTATCCTCAATGTACTCATCTATGTTCGCAAAAGGATTTTCTTCCATTTCTTCTTCATATTCAGCCATGTTTTCCTATCAACACCAAGCAAAACAAGCAAAGTATGATGGAATAGAAGAAGACATAAAGTAAAGCACACACTAATTAGTAATTTCAAAACCGTATTCCCCTGCAATGGCGCCTAAATTTGATACACTCAAATTATACTTTAATTAAGTAGTGTAAGGCGGTCGGTGTCAAATATAATAACCCAACAAGCTTGGGGTCAAATCCCATAGGGAATATGGTGTGAAAAGCTTACTTTAGTAGTGTGAAACTTGACTTAAGTCGTCATTCTATTCCGGTAACGTAACAAGAGAATGATATGAATGTGAATTAAAGAGATAACTAATTGTAATTTTGAGAATGTAAATGATTTGATTAAGGAAACCAAGGTTGCATCCCCGCTAATGGAATGTAATGCTATTGGTCTTAATATGATATATTTCTAATGGAAGGTGCTTTGATATGCAAATGATTTCTAAATGACTGCCCAATATTTTCCAATAGTTGAGTAGTATTTTCCCTTTATGATTTTTCCAAATATAAAAGAGTTGCAATTTAAGAACAACCAATATGCCAAGTAGAACCCACTTATTCCTAAGCGATTCTATTAAACAAGATTTAAAGTCTTGAGTTCTTGATATTCAATTCTACCAAACCCTAACTCACTTTTCCAAGTAAAGAAAGATAAATAGAATAGATTAATGTTTACAACCACCAACCATAAATAAAGAACAAGAATTGAATAAATACCAACCAACCATTATATATATATTCGATGTTAAACACCCATTAACATTACACCCATCTAGGGTCTACAACCTTAGTATTTAAAACTAGTTACTCATACTAAAATATAAGAACAAAGTATTTAATAAAGCCATAAAGCTTACAAAAGTGCAAGATTCCTTCTTCACAACCCTCCAAATAAATGCAGTATTTAATGATCTCTAAGTATGTCCTTGTTTCAGACTTGAATGACACACAAAACCCTGTTTATTCTTTTTATAGTATACCAAAAGTCATAGTCAAAATCGGACAAAAATGCCCCTTCAGATAGCTTATGCGATCGCATAATGGTTGCAGACCAATTATGTAGACCTCATATTAAGCGTTCCATCGCAGACTTACTGAGTTCCAGATCTTGCTTCAGTCGCATAACAGCTATGAGGTCCGCATGTGTGTTATGCAACCACATATCCCATCGCATATCATGCCGAGGACTGTCTTCTACTGAAGTTATGCGACCATTATGCGGCTCGCATAGGTGTTATGCGACCGCATAGTGGACCGCATATTTTCTTCTTCATTTGGCCCAAAAGACTGTCTCTATTTGTGATTACCATGTCAGTTATACGGTCTGCATGTGAATTATGCGACCGCATACTTGCAGCATATCCGTCTTTTTGTGACTTTTTGACTTCTTTTCCATGTTTTCGGGTCTTCAAGCTCATGCACTACAAAACAACCAAAGTTGATCAGAATTAACTAAAGATACATTAAAATACAAGTTAAAATCTAAGTAATTGGTATCAATTGTGCCGAAATTCTATGGCACATCAGTCCACAGTCACAACAGTCGAGGTCTTGTTATACTTGTGGTGATCCGAGGCACATTGCTAGGTTTTTCCCTCAAGCATCGTGTAGTTCTCAACATCAGGGTTCTCGTGCCATGATTCCGGCACCAGGTGCATCATCGCCCGCTCAGCCAACTAGAAGTAGGGGTTACACATCTAGAGGTGCAGGTCAGGCTGCTAGAGGTGGAGGCCATCCAGATAGGGTCTGTTCTCAAGATGTAGTTCAAAGTGGTGGGGCCCAGCCTTGATGCTATGCTTTTCCAACCAGGCCTGAGGCTGAGTCACTGACACGGTTATCACAGGTATGGTTTCAGTTTTGCAATAGGGATGCCTCAGTACTATTTGATCTGGGTTCTACTTATTCGTATGTGTCATCCTATTTTGCTTCATATTTGGTTGTGCCTCATGATTCTTTGATTGCCCATGTTTATGTGTCTACCCCTGTGGGAGATTCTATCATTGTAGATCGCATTTATCGTTTGTGTGTGGTACCATTGGGAGTCTTGAGACTCGTGTAGATCTCCAACTTCTCGATGTGGTCGATTTTGATGTCATTTTGGGGATGGACTGGCTGTCACCTTATCATGCTATATTGGATTGTCACGCCAAGATGGTGAACTTAGCCTTGTCGGGGTTGCCTCGATTAGAGTAGAGAGGGACTCCTGGTCATTCTACCAGCAGGGTTATCTCTTACATGAAGGCTCAGCATATGGTGGAGAAGGGGTGTTTAGCTTATTTGGCTTATGTCCGCAAATCTAATGCAGAGTTTCCTTTCAGGGATTCAGTATCGGTTGTTCGTGAGTTTCCAGAGGTGTTTCCTACAGACCTACCGGGGATCCCACCCGACAGGGATATTGACTTCTGTATTGATTTTGCTCCGGGCACTCAACCCATTTCCATTCCGCCATACCGTATGGCCCTGCCAGAGTTGAAGAATTGAAGGAGTAGTTGCGAGATTTGCTTGATAAGGGCTTTATTTGACCTAGTGTCTCGCCCTAGGGTGATCCCATATTGTTTGTGAAGGAGAAGGATGGATCGATGAAGATGTGCATAGATTATCGGTAGTTGAACAAAGTCACCATCAAGAACAAGTATCCATTGCCAATGATTGACGACTTATTTGATCAGCTTCAGGGTGCCAAGGTGTTTTTAAAGATTTATTTGAGGTCCGGCTACCATCCATTGAGGATTAGGGCATCCGATGTCCCTAAGACAACTTTTCAGACTTGGTCTGGGCATTATGAGTTCCTAGTGTGTCATTTGGGCTGACAAATACCCCAGCAACATTTATGGATTTGATGAATTGAGTGTTTAAGCCCTATTTGGATTCCTTTGTGATTGTGTTTATTGATGATATTTTGATCTACTCCTGCAGCCGAGAGGAGAATGAGCAGCACCTTAAGATCTTTCTTCAGACTCTGAGAGACAGCCAATTATATGCTAAGTTTTCAAAATACGAGTTTTGGTTGGACTCAGTCGCCTTCTTGGGGCATGTTGTACTAGCAGAGGGTATTTAGGTGGATCCTAAGAAGATTGAGGCAGCCAAGAATTGGCCTAGACCCACTTCAGTTATAGAGATCCGAAGTTTATTGGATTGGCGGATTATTACCGTCAGTTTTTGGAGGGGAATTTCATCTATAGCAGCCCCGTTGACCAGTTTGACCCAGAAGGGTTCCCCAGATGGTCAGACGAGTGTGAGGCGATCTTTCAGAAGCTCAAGACTGTTTTGACTACAGCGCCGGTGTTGGTGTTGCACACAGGTTCAGGATGTTATACAGTATATTGTGGCGCATCTCGTATTGGACTTGGTGCGGTATTGATGTAGGGTGGCAAGGTAATTGCATATGCTTCATGGCAGCTAAAGGTTCACGAGAGAATTATCCTTTCCATGACTTAGAGCTGGAAGCCATTGTTACGCATTGAAAATTTGGAGGCACTATCTTTATGGCATGTCATGTGAGGTGTTCACGGATCATCGGAGTTTGCAGTATTTGTTCAAGTAAAAGGAGCTCAATTTGAGGCAGAGAAGGTGGTTAGAGCTATTGAAAGACTATGATATCACCATCTTGTATCATTTGGGGAAGGCCAATGTAGTGGCCGATGCTTTGAGTAGGAAGTGAGCGAGTGTGGGCAGCCTTGCATACATTCCAATCGGTGAGAGACTGCTTGTATTAGATGTTCAGGCCTTGGCCAATCAGTTCATGAGGTTGGATGTTTCTAAGCCCAGTCATGTTCTAGCTTGTACTGTCACTCGGTCTTTGTTGTTTGAGCACATCAGGGAGCGGCAGTATGACGACCCTCATTTGCTTGTCCTTAGGGATATAATGCGGCACGATGATGCCAAGCAGGTTAAGGTTGGAGATGATGGAGGTTTGAGGATGCAGGGTCATATTTGTGTGCCTAATATGGATGGACTTCGTGAGTTGATTCTAGAGGAGGCCCACAGTTCCCGGTATTCTATTCATCCGGGCGCCACCAAAATATATCAGGACTTGCGCAACATTATTAGTGGAGGAGGATGAAGAAAGATATAGTTGCATATATAGCTCGGTGTCTAAATTGTCAGCAAGTAAAGTACGAGCATCAGAGACCTGGTGGTTTGCTTCAAAAGATAGAGATTCCTGAGTGGAAATGGGAGCGTATCACTATGCATTTTGTTGTGGACTCCCACGGACTCAGAGGAAGTTCGATGCAGTTTGGGTCATTGTAGATAGACTGACCAATTGAGCATATTTCAAGTTGCCAGTTGAGATCAAAAAGTTAGCCTTCAGTTCAAGTGTATTGGAGAGGTTAGCCTGTTGAGGCAGCTACCTGGGAGTACGAGTCCGATATGCGGAGTAGATATCCCAACTTTTTCACTAGCCTAGGTACTTTTCTATGTCTGTTCGAGGATGAATGATTGTTTTTGAGGTGGAGAATGTGATAACCTGAAAGGTCATCTTGTGTTGTAGATCTCAATTTTGCACTTTTAAGCCTTAAAAATCTCATTTTTACCCTCCTCGATTTGTGTACACAGTCCGATGTGTTTTCAGAAAGCTTTTATGTTAAAAGTTGATAAAAATAAGAAATTTTGCCTAAAATATCATTTGAGTTGACTTCGGTCAATATTTTTGGTAAACGGACACGGATTCGTGTTTTGACGGTCCCGGTGGGTCTGTATCGTAATTTGGGACTTGGGCGTATGTCAGGAATCAAAATGGAGATGTTTGACCAAGGTTTGACTTTTTGGATATCGAGTTCGTATTTTGGTTCCGGAACCCAGTATAGGTCCAATAGAAATTTTAAAGTGTTCTTGAGAATTTGATTTGATTTGGTGCTAAATTTGTAGTTCTAGGTGTTATTTTTGCTATTTGATCGCGCAAGCAAGTTTGTATGACGTTTGAAGACTCGTGTGCATGTTTTGTTTGGAGCGTCGAGAGCTCGGGTGAGTTTTGGATAGGCTATAGAGTGAAATTTGGACTTAGAGATGTTACTGGTGTTCCAGTTCTGGTGTTGGCCTATGATCTCGCAAATGCGAGATCAGAGTTCGCATTTGCGTGCATGACAACTTCGCATTTGTGAGCTACTCATCGCAAATGCGAAGAGTAGCTGGTCCAGGCAGTCCTCTCAATTGTGAGAAAAACATTGCATTTGCAAATTGAGTCAGGAGAGGGCATGATCGCAAATGCGATCATTTCTGTCGCAATTACGAAGTGGGATGTTCGCATTTGCGAAGGCAGCAAAAATGTGTGATAAGTAGGGATTTTGGCCGCTTAATTGCTCTCTTTTACTTGCTTTTTAGCTAAAAATTTCTTAAAGGTATTCCCGGAAACTAACGAAATGTGCTTACTTGCAGGAATATTGGGAAACGAGCCAAAGAAGGCAAAATCAACTCATAAAGGAGTCAAAAGTGAACAAGAGCCAAAACTAGGCAAAGAGGCTAACAGTGCGGCTGCAGAATGAGATTTAGAGAAGAGGTTTTAGACAGCTTAGACAGTGCGGACCGCACCAAAAATGTGTGGCCGCAGGAGATCAAGTGCGGCCACAATCGTTATTATGCAGTCCGCAAGATTGAAGAATCAGAGAGTTGATCAATGTCCAAAAGCTAAAGAGTGCAGACCGCATCACTTTTTTGCGGCCGCATAATCCTAAGTGAGGTCACACCCACTTTTATGTGGACCGCAGAAGCCCGAAGATTTCAAGACCACTTTCCCAATACTATGGACCGCACTAGAATTGTGCGGCCACAGAAGCCCATTTTGCAGTCCACATCAGAATTATGCGGCTGCACAACCTCCGTAGGGGCATTTTTGTCAAATATTTTTCAGCTTAGTATAAATACAACTTTTTATCATTTTTAGGTTAAGTTCAGTTTGCAGAGGTGCACCTAAGCATTTTTCTTTACTTCTTTGAGTAAATTTGTATTAGATTGACTTCTTAACATTAGTTTTTATTTGTTTAATCTATGATTATGCATTCTACCTTAATTTCTTCTTGTATTTCTTCATTTTTTATGAGTAGCTAAATCTTTAGCTAGGGTTGTGGCTCAACCCTAGTGCAGATACTTAATGGGTATTTAATTTTAGGGCTTGTTTGTGATTGGGTTAGTGATATCTAGCCCTGTTTATGCTTAAATTCTAGAATTAATGGTTGCAAACATTGATTCATACTTTTTTGACCTAGTCTTTGCTTGAGAAAAAGAGGCTAGATTTAGGAAAACTTGGCTAGCAAGGAATTGGGGTGAATTCAAGAAATTGATAGCCCCAATTAAAGGGTCAAATCTAGAGATAGTAAGACCCGATTTGAGCATATATCACTTGATTTGTGCAAATATCCATTTGGGCTTGAGAAAGCCAAATCGGGCAAAATTACTCAAACTGCCGAGAGGTATAGAGTGAGAAATTGCGTGTGTTTGCTATACCACAAACCCGATAAATCAAACTTGCCCTATAGTTTACAACCCTTAAGTAGTCACCTAGGTGGAAGTCACGACCCTAGATTCTTTTATCATTTGAAAAACACTCAAAACTAAAAACAATGTCTTCTAATTATTATTTGCAATCATTAGCTAAAAGTAGAAATAGAAAACAACCAATGAACATGTGGAAGTCCAATCTAAGGCACATCATACATTAACTCTAGTTATATACCTAATCCAAATTCTAACTCCCTGTGGATTCGATCCCGACTCGTGTTGGGTTCTTTATTGCTTCGACCGCCTCACTACCTAATTGTGGTGTGGCTTTGGGTGAGATCAATTTTTAGCATCGTTGCTAGGGAGTTAAGCGGATTTAGCTATATATCTAGGTTTTTGTGTTTTTTTTCTTTCTTTCCTTCCGAGTTACTAATTTGTGTTTGAATTGATTTTAGGTACAAAAATGGCTCTCAACAACGATACTATTAGAAATGTGCCATTGGGGGAGGACGTGGACGATGATGCAACGGATGAGTTTCCTATTGAACCTCAAGCTAATAGACGAGGCCGCCCGCCTCACGATAATGTGTTCGTCCCTCCCCCCTCCACCAAGAGCGGTAGTCCACCGACAATTGTCAAACGAGGGTTATTCAAGTGCTATAGTCCCGCCCCGCATTAGGGCGGTCAACTTTCAAATCACCAATATGATGCTTACACTACTTTAACAACGGAGTTTCTTCACTGGGGCTCCGAATCAAAATGCCTACAAGCATCTCAAGGGGTTTGTTGATACTTGTTGGGGGAGCAAGAAAACAAATGTTTCTGAGGCGTACTGAGGTTGAGGCTATTTTCCTTTTTCTCTATGGGGAAAAGCATTGGACTGTTAGAGAGGTTGCCCAACCATTCCATCACCACTTGGGATGAGTTGGTAGAAAAGTTCATTTCTAAATTCTTCTCACCGAGACATATGGCAACGCTTCAGGATGAGATTCTTGCTTTCAAGCAAAAACCCAATGAGCCATTGCACGAGATTTGGGAAAGATATCATACCATGGTTAAAGAGTGTCCGAACAATGATATGACCGAGGCCATGATCCAACAGACTTTCTACAAGGGGATCAACACAACTAATCAATGTTTGGTCAACTCGTCGGGCGTAACTTCATGAACACGCCATATGCCGAAGCTTGTGAAATTCTTGATGAGATGGCGGATACCTCTTCGTCGTGGAAAAGTAGAGCCAATGTGCCACAAGGTAACCCTAATGTTATTCATCTACACAAGGAGCTATATGACCACAGGCAAGCTATAGCCGAGTTGACAACTACCATAAACCAATTGTCCAAGGCTCAGCTTCAACAAGTTCAAGGGCCGAAACAAGTGCATGCAATGGAAGGTATGAATATGATGGTAAACAAAAGACAGCAACAAGGTCAACAAAAAACCGTCCGGAACAATTTATGCAAGATAATAGTGGTTATGATCAAGGTGATTCATTCAATGAGCAAGATGAAGAAGTTCAATATGTCAATAATTATCAAGGTCAAAGAAACACAGCTCAAGGGAAAAATCAACAACAATGGAGGTCACAAGGTAACCAAGGTAATTGGAATAACCAAAACCACCAAGGCAATTGGAGTGGTGGTAATTCTACTCAAAGCAATTGGAACAATCAAGGAAATCAAGGCAATTGGGGTAATCATGGCAATTGGGGCAACTACAATCAAGGCAATTGGGGAGGCAATAATCAATGACGGTGGAACAACAACAACAACCGGGGGTCGGGTTTTCAAAGGCCTCCAATGTTCCAACAACCAAGCAATCCACCTCCCTATCCTTCTCAAAGCCTGAGCTCTTCTTCCAATGAGATGGGTAGAATTAAAAACATGTTTAAACAGATGATGGAGAAGAATGCCGACTCCGATGCTCAAATAGCCTCGCACAACACTTCTATTCAGAATTTGGAGGTTCCATTAGGCCAAATCTCACAAGCTTTGAACACTCATCCTAAGGGGCCACTACCTAGTGATACGGTGGTGAACCCGAAGGGTGGGAATAATACGGGACATGCTATGGCTGTGATTACTAGAAGTGAAAAAAGTGGAGATGCAACCACCTCAAATCAAAGAATGATTATGGATGAAGATGTTGTGGTTCAAGAGGATGAAATCCTAAGCAATGTGGTTCAAGCTAATGAAGAAGTGAGAATTGATATAGATGAAAGTGTGGAGGAGACATAAGAAGAGGTGAACTTGTCTAGGGAACACATGATTGACATGCCAGAACTGGTGGTGCCAAAAGCTAAGGCACCAATGCCAAGGCCTCCTCCTCCATACCCTAAAAGGCTTGCAAAGCAAAACAGTGAGAATCAGTTCAAAAAGTTTATCGATATGATGAAGAGTTTGTCAATTAATGTGTCGTTGGTTGAGGCATTGGAACAAATGCTGGGATACACAAAATTCATGAAGGATTTGGTAACCAAGAAAAGATCGATGAATTGTGAAACTATCAAGATGACACCAAGTGAGTGTTATTGTGAACTCAATGGCTCCAAACTTGGAAGATCCAAGCGCTTTCACAATCCCTTGAACTATTAGGAGCGCCGATTTTGCCAAAGCATTATGTGATCTCGGGGAAAGTATCAACTTGATACCCTACTCAGTGTTCAAAACTTTGGGAATTGGGCAACCAAAATCCACATCCATGAGGTTGCAAATGGCGGATCGGACAATGAAGAGGCCTTTGGGTATTATTGATGATGTTTTGTTTAGAGTTGATAAGTTCATCCTCCCAGTGGACTTCGTTATCCTTGATTGTGAAGTGGACTATGAGGTGCCTATCATTTTGGGTAGACCTTTCCTTGCTACGGGGAAGGCTCTTGTTGATGTGGTCACCTGTGAGCTCACTTTCCGGGTGGGTGACGAAAAGGTAGTTTTCCATGTGTGCAAATCAATGAGGCAACCGAATAGTAATGAAGTTTGTTCATTTGTGGATTTGGTGGCTGACGTAATAGTTGATGATTCTAGTGCAACAATGAATGTCGAGGACAAATTGGAAGTTGTTTTGCTCAACCTAGATGATGAGGAGGAGAGTGATGGCTATGTGGAGTGTGTAAATGCATTGCAAGGCATGGGGTCGTAACTTATGAGCCCCGAAAGCTATCTTTGGATCTTGAAAACCAGAAGACTCCTCCAACAAAGTCCTCAATCGAGGAGCCTCCTACATTGGAGCTAAAGACATTGCCCCTGCATCTTAGGTATGAATTCCATGGCCCTTCTTCTACTCTACCAGTTATCCTTTCTTCTTGCTTAACTAACATGCAGGTAGAGTCCACATTGGAGGTGCTACAAAGGAGGAAAAGAGCAATCGGTTGGACTTTGGCGGATATCCGTGGCATAAGCCCTGCCTTTTGCATGCACAAGATTATTTTGGAGGAGGGATCCAAACCCTCCATTGAACATCAAAGAAGATTTAATGAAGCAATGCAAAAGGTGGTGAAGAAAGAGATAATCAAGTGGTTAGATGGCGGGGTTGTGTACCCCATTTCTGATAGCTCATGGACCTCTCCAGTGCAATGTGTCCCAAAGGAAGGGGGCATGATTGTGGTCAATGACAAGAATGAATTGATCCCAACAAGAATCGTCACCGGATGTGCATGTACTATAGGAAGCTCAACAAAGTTACCTGGAAAGACCATTTCCCGCTTCCATTTCTTGACCAAATACTTGATAGGTTGGCCGGACGTGCTTTTTATTGCTCTTTGGATGGATACTCCAGTTATAACCAAATCCTTATTTCTCATGAGGACCAAGAGAAGACCACTTTCACTTGTACTTATGGTACTTTCTATTTTTCAAGGATGCCTTTTGGGTTGTGTAATGCATCGGCGATATTTCAACAGTGTATGATGGCTATTTTCACCGACATGGTGGAAGATATTCTTGAGGTTTCCATGGATGATTTTTTTGTGGTTGAAAATTCATTTGATGATTGTTTGAACAACTTGGATAGAGTTTTGGCTAGATGTGAGGAGACCAAAATTGCAAAACATGGTATTGAGGTTGACCAAGCTAAAATTGAGGTGATCTCCAAACTCCCTCGTCCTACATCCGTGAAGGGAGTGAGGAGCTTCTTGGGTCATGCGGGTTTTTATCGCCGATTTATCAAGGACTTTTCCAAGGTGGTGAACCTATTGTGAAAACTTTTAGAGAAGGATGCCAAATTCCATTTCAATGAAGATTGTATGAAGGCATTCGAGTTGCTTAAGTTCAAGTTGACTAATACTCCTATTATCACCGCACCGGATTGGAGCTTGCCTTTTGAGCTCATATGTGATGCTAGTGATGTTGCGGTTGGAGAGGTGTTGGGGCAAAGAATCAACAAAATCTTCCATCGGGTCTACTAAGCTATCAAGACCATGAATGATTCCCAAGACAACTACACAGTGATCGAAAAGGAGCTACTTGCTATTGTGTTTTCCTTGGAGAAGTTCCGGCCGTATTTTATGGGTATTAAGGTGATTGTTCACACCAACCATGTGGTGCTTTGGTATTTGATGAGCAAGAAAGATTCTAAGGCAAGGTTGATGTGGTGGGTTCTTCTTTTGCAAGAGTTTGGTCTAGAGATTCAAGACTGCAAGGGTAGTGAGAATCAAGTGGAGGACCACTTGTCCCATTTAGAGGAGGAGGGGAGGCCACATGATGGCTTTGAGATCAATGATTCATTTCTAAATGAGCAACTCCTATCCATTTCAATGACCGGGATGCCATGGATCACTGATCTAGCCAACTATCTTGTGAGCGGCATTGTATCGAATGAGTTCTCTTCAAACCAAAGGAAGAAGCTCAAACGAGATGGCTTGGATTACCATTGGGATGAGCTGTATCTTTTCCGACTATGTACCAATGGTGTGATCCGACAACATATGCCGGAAGAAGAACAAATGGGAATTCTTGAGGCTTGCCACTCTTCAATGTATGGTGGTCACCATGGTGGAGAGAGACTGGCTACAAAAGTTTTGACTTGTGGATACTATTGGCCTACCCTCTACAAAGACGCTAGGGATCTTGTAAAGCGTTGTGATGAATGCCAAAGAGCCAGTGGAATTTCTAAGAAGAATGAGATGCCTCTTACCACCATTTTAGAGATTGATATCTTTGATGTTTGGGCTATTGATTTCATGGGAACGTTCGTGAGCTCTTGTGCTAACACTTACATTTTGGTAGTTGTGGACTATGTGTCGAAATGGGTTGAAGTCGTGGCTTTACCCAACAATGAAGCTCGAAGTGTGGTGGCTTTCTTGAAAAAGAACATCTTCACAAGGTTTGGTACTCTACGAGCCATTATTAGTAATTGGGGTTTGCATTTTTGCAATCGGGATACCTTACTCACCAAGTATGGTGTCACTAATAAAGTCTCAACCCCCTACCATCCTCAAGCAAGCGGACAGGTTGAAGTCTCCAAACGGGATATCAAGAGTATTTTGTCAAAGACTGTGAATGCCAACCGAATGGATTGGTCAAGAAAACTTGATAATGCTCTTTGGGCTTATAGGATGGCCTATAAGACGCCGATTGGGATGTCTCCATATTGATTAGTTTTTTGGAAGGCATGTCATCTTCCGATAAAACTTGAGCAAGTCCATGTGGGTGTTGAAAAAGTTGAACCTTGAGTGGGATGTCACTGCAAACCTAAGAGTGGCACATTTGAATGAGCTTGATGAATTCTGGCATCATGCCTACAAAAGTTCGTCCCTTTACAAGGAGAAGATAAAGTACCTCCATGACAAGTATATCTACAACAAGGAGTTCAAAGAAGGAGATCTAGTGATATTGTTCAATTCCCGGTTAAGGATATTTCCAGGCAAGTTAAAATCAAAATGGAGTGGGCCCTTTGAAGTAGTGAATGTAACCCCCTTTGGTGCTCTAAATTTGAAAAATAAAAATGATGAGGTCTTTAGAGTCAACAGGCATCGGGTTAAACATTATCTTGGCAAGGTTGATGATGGCCACATTGTGGCGGTTCTTCATTTCAAGTGATTGGTAATTTGCGTCGTGCCGCAGCGTTAAATCAGGAGCTTCTTGGGAGGCAACCCATGTCTTTTTCTTTCTTTTATTTTTCTTCTTTTAGATAGGCTTGATTTTGTGCTAACCAGTTTTGAAGTATATGCAGGAATGGGTGTGCATTGTAGGGACTATGCATGAAAAATTTGGCCAAGTGTCAAAGTGCATAGTCTTTGAAGTTGTCCTGTCAAAGTTTCTTAAGGAATTGCGGCCGCACAATTTTTGTGCGGTCTGCACTGATGCGGTCTGCAGCTAGTCATCTGAGAATCAGGTAAGGAGTGCGGTTCACATAAAAATTATGTGGCCGCACTCAGGTTAAAAAATGTGTCCTACGGGTAAAAGTATAAATAGGACTTCCCCCTTCTGTTTACACTTTTCGAATCCCTAAGCCCTGGAGACAAAGCTTGCACAGTAAATTTCCCCATTTGCACTCAAATTGTTCCCTCAATTCATCACCGGATCTTCATTATTGGTATGTTAAATTCCTCATTATATTCTTTATCTTTTATTTGCTTTTGTTCTTAGATTTAGGGTTAATTACATGCTTTAAAATGTCAATGTTCCGTTGTTTTTGCTTAAAATCATGTGGGTAGCTTTTTGTATGATAATTGGGGTCTGGTTAATGTGCTAATGAGGTTTGATTGCTAAAACCATTCAACTTGAGAGCAAAATTGCATAAACTCGTGCTAGTGAATTTTGAATTATGCGGTCGCACACATTTTTGTGTGGTTCGTAGTCCTCTGATTTCTAAAAATAGTGAGCTCAACTTATGCGGCCGCACTCAAAATTGTGCCATCCGCAATGGACTTATGCGGTCGCACTCATTTTTGTGCGGTCCGCAGTGATGGAAGTTCAGAAACCCCAGTAGTCTGAACCTGGGGCTCTGCGGCCACATTCATTTTTATGCGGTACGCAATGGGAGACTCTACGGATGCACTCATTTTTGTGCAGTCTGCAATGGGCATTATGTAGCCACACTCATTTTTGTGCGGTCCGCAATCAGCACTTTACGGTCGCACTCACTTTTGTGAGGTCCACACTATCTTTCTGAGACACTTTTACTGCAACTTTCCATCATGCCTCTCTATACATTATAGCCTTCAATTGTCACTAATTCTTGTTCTTATATGCTGCAGACAATGGTTCGCTCCAAGGTAAAGGTGATCTATCAAAGGGGAGGGCAGAACCATCTCGGGGCCGGGGTAGAGGTAAAAGCAGCCTACTTCTTGCATATCAAAAGGTCATAAGCAAGAAAGCCATATCAAATAGAGCCCCTGATACCTCGGAGACCAACGAGTATGTCCCATCCAGGGAAGCCTCTGAGGATAACTCTGTGCAAGCATAGCCGGAAGCTCAATCACACCAATTCCTAGGGAGATTTCATTTGGTCGATAGTCTTCTTCAGCTTCCAGTTCATCTGAAGATTCGGAAGAGGGCAACCAAGACTTTGATCCCTCTTCCTCACCTACTCCCCATGCTCCAAGAAACTTAGATGATGATGATGTCCCAGAAAATGGGAGAGGGGGTAATACTACAGTGCCAGAGTTAGAAAGATCACAAGGCCGGAGATATGGGAGGATAGATTTGTTAGTGCCAATGCCTTCGCAAAGTTTCGATAATTGTGGCCACAAAGGTCGCTCACTCTTGAGCGACAATTCTTAATGAAAGACCTGAGCAAACACAACCCCAGTGTCCTTAGGCAATTCCAAGAACGGAAAGGTTGGAGTTGGTTTACCAACAAAGTTCTAGATGCAAATGAGTACCTAGTCAAGGAGTTCTACGCAAATATTGCTCACATCAAGCAGGGAACAAAGGTTACAAAAGTGAAGAATCTGAAGATTCGCTTTGACTCTTGTGCATTGAACACGTATGTGGGGTTTGAAGAAGTGGAGGCAGTGTAGTATTTGGACTTTGGAGAAGCTAGCCATGGGTGATGCAGCTCGTCCGTGGCTAGCTGAGATTCTAGAAATTCCAGGGTCAATACCTCCGTGGCTCAAAGCTGGAGTTCCAATTCTTCGGGCCACCCTAAAATTTGAAGTAAAAGGGTGGAAAACGTTTGTATGTAGCCGTATTGACCCATGCCTCAGTGGAAACATGATCCCAATTCCCCGTGCAGTTTTGGTGGCCTTTATTATGGTTGGGTATCCGATAAATATTGGTGTCATCATGTCCACCAACATCACTCTAGCTGTACAGAAGGGTGAGAGATCCTATCCGTACCCAAACTTCCTCACCGAGTACATCAAGGATCAAGGGGTGGAGTCCAAGCATTATGATACAGATGTGAAGGCGAAAAATCCTTTCTCTTGGTACCACTTTCAGAGAGCTGACAACCCAAAGTTTAAGGGTAAAGCTACTACCTCCACTGACCAGTATAAGGAGCCAACGGTAGTGGTTACTTATTCAGCAGTTGAGCCTTCCACGGCAGCAGGTACGTCCACTGGGGTAGCAGCCATGCCACCATCTTCATCCTCCGGTCCACTAGCTTCTACTAGATTAGCAGTTCCATTGCCAGTTCCAGTGCCAGCTTCATCTACCTATCCTCAGACTGCACTGCAAGTCTCCTAGACCTTGGCGAGTCTCAACAACTGGATGCATGTAGCTACCACAAAGCTGACTGATGTTTCCAGTGTTGTTGCAGCACGGTCCTCAGCTCCAGCACAGCCACAGGTACCTTCGTCAGTGGAGGAAGCATTGAAGAAGATTCTAGAAAACCACAAGACTATTACAGATACTCTAGTGGCACATAGGAAGGTCATTGCAGACTTGACCAAGTAGGTCAGGAAGATGAAGAAGTCTCAAGCATCAAAGAAGTCCGTGGAGAAGTTGACAAAGGAGGTCGAGAAGATTGCATCTGCCAGAGACCTTCCATTGGACCTACTCATGGAGTCCACTATTCCAGTAGCACAGACATCACCAAAGGCAGCAACCAGCCAGTCTGAGGAGCCAATTGCCACTTCCCACATTGCTGAGGAGATGATCCGGATGCTCAGCAACCCAGTTGACCCTCAGTCAGGTGATGATGAGATACAGCTTGAGGCTGAGGTTGCTGAGGATCCCATGAAAATTGAGACCACATAGGGAGTTCTCTTAACTCTCTACCCTTTCCCTGTTCTTATTTTTGTTAAGCATTGGGGACAATGCTTTTTTCATTTGAGGGGTGGTGTATTCTGATTATTTGACATTTGGGCTTTAATAACTCTAATACTATTTTTATTTTATATTTATTTTCCTTTGGTATGTATATATTTTTCTCCATTTGATGTAAATATTCATTTCCCTTATGTATATATTCATTTGACTTCAGTTTGTATATTCCTTTATCACGCTTTCTGTTGATTATTTCATAGCTTCTTTAGTTGTTTTTCTTTAGTAGTAACTTCTTATTTACTTTAGTAGCTTCTTTTTAATTTTTTAGCTTCTTTTTACGTTTTGAGTGAACAATAAGCCTTTGGTTTTCTTAATACCATGATTCTTTTCAAAGGAGGATTATGTGTGAACCGGGTGGCTCTTCCCAACGATGGATGGCGTGACAACCTTCTTAAGGGATTGAGTCCGTTTTCTTTTATGTTTTGGTATATATAGTAGTAATGAATAAAAGGGGTCTCAAGCATACTTTACTTGGTACCAACACATTTACCTATGATTGTACGGTTAAAAATAAGTTGTTGGCAGAAAATAGCTCTAGTTGTGACTCTTCTGACTCTTGTGTTGACTTAAGCAGTCATCGAGTGGTTCAAATCAAGCCATTTGTGATTTTCAATCTTAGCTAGGGTAGTTGTAGGCCCTCGACTCTATTCTCTTTAGCAATCCAGAAGCGTGAGAGGTGAGATGTTTAGTTGCAAATCCAAGTACCTATGCTAATGGTCTAGAACTTGCCCCAAATGTTTGTCTAGGCGAAATTCTAAGTGTAGCTTGGCTTGAGAAATGATCGTAGGCTCTCCTTGATCCGATTTGAAATTTGAAATCTTCCATGGCCTACCAATGTGATATCCCTAGTCAACCCCTTTGAGCCGAAGCCCTTTTGGTTTCAGTAACCACGTTAGAAGCCTTCATCCGTTTTACAATGACCCTCTCTTGGCACCCGATCTTTACTTAGCATTCTTGAGAAACAATTGGCAAAAATATAAGTTTGGGGGAGAGAATAGGAGTTTGAAAGTGATGAAAGGTACAAAGAAGAGAAAGAAATGAATAAAAGGGAAGGCAAAGAAAAGAAATAAAGAACAAAAAGAAAAATGCCAAAAAGAAAGTGAATTAAGTGAAGACTTGAAGGGAATCCAAAAGAAAATAAGGAAGAAAGGTTGAAGTAAATCAAAAAAGGAGAAAAATGAATGTCATGCTCAAGAAAGAGTGATGTTACGTCTCTCTAGTTCCCCCGTGGAAGAAGAAAATGACTCAAAGAGTCGAGAAAGTATGAGCCGAAAAAAGAAAATGAAGTGCTTAAGGAAAGATGAAACCATTCTATTCCAACAAGTCCTACCTTGATCCAAGAGCCTCCATTACATCCCGCAAAAGCCCTACATGATTTCAAGTTGAGTGAGCTTACATTAGTGGTGTTCATGAGGGGCAAGTTATGGTACTTAAAGTCGGTCTTGTGATGTTCTTTTGAGAGAGATGAGCAAACTTTTCACAATCCTTGCTTCGAGTGTTTCATTCTAAAGTGAGATTTGCTAATGGATAGTAAAAGAGGAGGAATTTGGGATCCACAATGACCTACGTGAAAGAGCGAGCTTCCTTGATGAATAGAGTCAACTCTTGATGCTTTAGCGTCACACTAGAACTATTGTACTCAAAAAGTCAAATCATTGCATTGTTGATAATTCATATGTGTTGTGAGTAATTGTTGGTCCCAATTGATGTGTGTCTGGTTCATCTTAGGCCAGCTGAAATATCCCTTTTTCTAGTGGAGGTGGGAATTGCCTTATTTGCTTGAGGACAATCAAAAGCTTAAGTTTGGAGGAGTTGATAAGTAAGGATTTTGACCACTTATTTGTTCTCTTTTACTTGCGTTTAAGCTCAAAAATGCTTAAAGGTATTCGCGAAAACTAACCAAATGTGCTTACTTGCAGGAATATTGGAAAACGAGCCAAAGAAGGCAAAATCAACTCATAAAGGAGTCAAAAGTGAACAAGAGCCAAAATTGGGCAAAGAGGCTAGCAGTACATCATTATTATGCGGTCTGCAAGATTGAAGAATCAAAGAGTTGATCAAAGTCCAAAAGCTGAAGAGTGTCGATCGCATCACTTTTCTGTGGCCGCATAATCCTAAGTGCGGTCGCACCCACTTTTATGCGGACCACAGAAGCCTGAAGATTTCAAGACCAATTTCCCAAGACTACGGACCGCACTAGAATTGTGCGGCAGTAAAAGCCCATTTTGCGGTCCACAACAAAATTATGCGGCCGCACAACCTCCGTAGGGGTATTTTTGTCAGATATTTTCTGCTTAGTATAAATACAACTTTTTATCATTTTTAGGTTAAATTTAGTTTGCAGAGGTGCACCTAAGCATTTTTCTTTAATTCTTTGAGTAAATTTGTATTAGATTGACTTCTTAACATTAGTTTTTCTTTATTTAATCTATGATTATGCATTCTATCTTCTTGATTTCTTCATTTTTTATGAGTAACTAAATCTTTAGCTAGGGTTATGGCTCAACCCTAGTGTGAATACTTAATGAGTAGCTAAAGAGAGACTAGGTTTAGGAAGCTAGCAAGGAATTGGGGTGAATTCAGGAAATTGATAGCCTCAACTAAAGGGTCAAATGTAGAGATAGTAAGACCCGACTTATATCACTTGATTTGTGCAAATACCCATTTGGACTTGAGAAAGCCAAATCGGGAAAAATCACTCAAACTGCCGAGAGGTATAGAGTGAGCAATTGCGTGTGTTTGCTATACCACAAACCCGATAAATCAAACTTGCCCTATAGTTTACATCCCTTAGGTAGTCACCTAGGTGGAAGTCACGACCCTAGATTCTTTTATCACTTGAAAAACACTCAAAATCAAAAACACTATCTTCTAGTTATTATTTGCAATCATTAGCTAAAAGTAGAAATAGAAAATAATCAATGAATATGTGGAAGTCCAATCTAAGGCACATCATACATTAGATCTAGTTATATACCTAATCCAAATTCTAACTCCCTGTGGATTCGATCCCGACTCATGTTGGGTTTATTATTGCTTCGACTGCCTCACTACCTAATTGTGGTGTGAGTTTGGACGAGATCAGTGTGAAGGGCTTTGCATTTGCGATGGCTCCTTCGCATTTGCGATGGCTCCTTCGCATTTGCGATGTGAAGCCCAGGTCGTAAATACGACATCTGCAGCTGTGTAAAAGTGACTTAGATGGGATTTTTTTCCCATTCTTCAAATTTTCAAAACCTAAAACACAAGAGACGATTTTTCAAAGAACTTTTCTTCCCCAAATCTTAGGTAAGTAATTCTATACTAGTTTGTTTCAATCTTTCACTTTATTTTACAATATTTCAACCTAGAATCTAAGGTTTTTATGGTGGAATTGGGGATTTTTGGGTAGAAACCTGGGATTTCAAATTTGGGGATTTAGACCTCAAATTGAGGTCGGATTCTAAAATCAATTTCATATCCGGGCTCGGGGTGAATGGGTAATCGGGTTTTGGTTAGAATTTTGAGTTTGGACCAAGCGGGTCCGGGTGTTGACTTTGTTGACTTTTTTAAAAATGGCATAAATTGAATCCTTTGCAACTGTGGGTAGTTCCTAATGCTTGAATTGAATCATTTGGTTGGTAATTTGCTAGATTATATTGGTCCAGAGGCTTGTTTGAAGGGAAAAGTTGTGGTTGAGCTTTGAGTTTGGCCGTTGGAGCAAGGTAAGTGTCGTGGTTAACCTTGGCTTGAGGGATTAGGTATTATTTACTTATTTTCTATGTGTTTGAATGTTAGTTGCAACGTATAGGTGAGGTAACAAGTACCTATGCAATGTTGTCAAGTTATAGCATGCGAGTGGGTCTTATTCTAGTAATTATTGCTTTCCTTGATCATATTATCCATGCTTAGACGAGCTACTCATTATGTTAAGCATTCTTATCATGTTTAAGGACCTTAGTATTGATTGAGTATTGACTCCAAGTTAAGGTTGGTATTGTGGAACCAAATGTTAAAGTAAGACTTGTTATTGTCATTTCTATCTCCCTATTATTATTGTTCATTATTTTGGTGAGGAAGACTATTAAATGCACGAAAGGTGATGTTGTGCCATGTTTTGTGAGTAATAATGCACGAAGGGTGATGTCGTGCCATATTGTGAGTGTTAATGAATGAAGGGTGATGTCGTGCAGTTTATAAGAGAATTAAATCACGAAGGGTGATGTTGTGCCGTTTCTATTATTTCGTATGATGAGGTTGAGAGTAAAAGTACGAAGGGTGATGTCATGCAGTTTCCTTTGCCGTGTTTACTTGTTTCTATATGTTCAAGGCATATTGGTTGATCAAGTCCTTATCACTGCTTTGATTCTTTATCTTGTGATCCTCTCAACATGTTCCCCCTCCCAATATTACTTTTCTCGTTTCTGTTATTGTTGTTATTGGTATATATATTGTTATACTGCACAGGTTTGTTTTGTGCTATCTTGTTCTAGCCTCATCATTACTTTGCTGAGGTTAGACTCGATACTTACCAGTAAAATGGGGTCGGTTGTACTGATACTGCACTTTCTGTGCAGATTTTGGTACTTGACCGAGTTGATCCTGAGTTTAGCTGCTAGCTTCATCTAATCAGAGACCCAAGGTAGTCCTATTGGCGTCTGCAGGCCCTGGCATCCCCTTCTATGCATTCTCTTTACTGTTTCTTTTGTATCAAAACAGTTGTATTTCCTTGAGACAAATTACTTATAGTTAAATCTTAGAAGTTCGTGAATTGTGACTCCAGATTTTGGGTAGTATTATGTAATGAGGCTATTATGAATTTCCGCACTCTTTTAAATTGTTATGATTTAATCATTGTTAGTTCGCTAAAAGGTATAAGAATTTGATTAATGAACTGTAACGTTGGCTTGCCTAGCAAGTGAAATGTTAGGCACCATCACGATCCCGACGGTGGGAATTCTGGGTCGTGACAAGTTGGTATCAGTGCACTAGGTTGCCTAGGTCTCACTATTCATGAGCAGGTTTAGTAGAATCTAGGAGATCAGTACGGAGACGTCTGTACTTATCTCTCAGGGCTACATAGTTTAGAAACAACGTCACTTCTATTCTTCTCTATCATATGATTTTATTCTCTCAGTGCTAATCGAACTCTTCTACTCTTGTTCTTTCGTAGATGGCGAGAACACATACCACATCTTCAGCTGAGCAGCAGCCAGAGTCCCTAGTGGCAGCTCTTACGAGGGGCAGAGGATAAGGCCGAGGCCGTGCTAGAGGTCGAGGCAGGGGCAGAGCTCAGCCCAGAGCTCGAGTAGCAGCACCAGCAGCGGAGCCGCAGGTGGAGTTTGATGAAGAGGATCCAGCCCAGACCGTTCCAGCAGGACGAGCTCATGTCCTAGAGGGGTTCATCACCACACCGGTACTTCAGGATGCTTTGGTCCGTTTAGTGGGCCTCATGGAGAGTGTGGCACAGGCTGGCACATTTCCTGTAGCACTAGCCATCTCTCGGGCTGGGGGAGGAGCACAAACTCCCGCTACTCACACTCCGGAGCAGATAGCACCTCAATGTCAGACTCCAGCAGCTCAGCTCATTAAGGTAGTTCAACTGGGTGTTACGGCACAGACCGGTGATGGATCAGCTATGTCTTCTAAGGCTTTATGGAGACTGGATAGGTTTACCAAGCTTTTCCCAGTGCACTTCAGCGGTGCATCTTCAGAGGATCCCCAAGACTATTTGGACAGTTGTCATGATGTTCTACGAAACATGGGGATAGTGGAGACCAATGGGGTCGATTTCACTACATTCCAGTTGTCGGGTTCCGCCAAGAAATGGTGAAGGGAATATATGTTGACCAGACCAGTAGGGTCATCGACTCTCACTTGGGACCAGTTCTCTCAGTTATTTCTTGAGAAGTTCCTTCCTGTCACATTGAGAGAGGACTATCGGAGGCAGTTTGAGTGTCTTCAGTAAGGCTCTATGACTATCACTCAATACGAGACCCAATTTGTGGATTTGGCCCGTTATGCTATTCTTCTACTTCCTACCGAGAGAGAGAGAGAGAGAGGTGAGGAGATTTATTTATGGACTTGCTCAGCCTATCAGATTGCATATGGCTAAGGAGACTAGTAGTGAGATTTCTTTTCAGACGGCTACCAATGTTGTCAGGCGAGTCGAGATGGTACTAACTAGGGGAGTGGTCAGGGATCTAACAAGAGGCCTCGTCATTTTTGTGGATTCAGTAGTGCCTCGTCTGGAGACAGGGGTACTTTTGGTAGAGGCCATCCTCCCAGGATGTTTTATTCAGCACTCCAGGCTTCTCACGGTGCTTCAGGTGGTCATGGCCCTCGCATGCATTATTCTGATTAGCTAGCTTACAGTGCACCACTAGCTCCTATCATTGCACCTCAGCTCCAAAGTTTTCAGGGTAGTTACTTAGGCCGAAGGGATAAGTTTCAGGGTCCGCAGTCACAGCAACTGAGGTCTTGTTATACTTGTGGTGATCCGAGCCACATTGCTAGGTTTTGCCCTCGAGCATTGAGCAGTTCTCAGCATCAGGGTTCCCGTGCCATAGTTCAGGCACCAGTTGCATCACCGCCCACTCAGCCAGCTAGAGGTAGGGGTTAGATAGCTAGAGGTAGAGGTCAGGGCATTAGAGGTGGAGGTCAGACCGCTAGAGGTAGAGGCCAGCTAGACAAGGCCCATCCTCGAGATGTAGTTTAGAGTGGTGGGCCCCAGCCCCGATGCTATTCTTTTCCAGCCAGGACTAAGGATGAGTCATCTAATACAGTTATCACAGGTACGGTTTCAATTTGCAGTAGGGATGCCTCAGTACTATTTGATCCGGGTTCTACTTATTCGTATGTGTCATCTTATTTTGCTTCATATTTTTTTGTGCCTCGTGATTCTTTCAGTGCCCTTGTGTATATGTCCACCTATATGGGAGATGCTATCATTGTACATCGTATTTATTGTTCATGTGTGGTTACCATTAGGAGTCTTGAGACTCGTGTAGATCTCCTACTTCTTAATTAGGTCGATTTTGATGTTATTTTAGGGATGGACTGGCTGTCACCTTATCATGCTATATTGGATTGTCACGCCAAGACGTCGACCTTAGACTTGCCAAGGTTGCCTCATTTAGAGTGGAGAGGGACTCCTGGTGATTCTACCAGCAGGTTTATCTCTTACGTGAAGGCTCGGCATATGGTCGAGAAGGGGTGTTTAGCTTATTTGACTTATGTTCGCGATTCTAGTGCGAAGGTTCTTTCCATGGATTCAGTACCGGTCGTTCGTGAGTTTCTAGAGATATTTCCTGCAGACCTGCCAGAGATGCCACCCGACATGGATATTGACTTCTATGTTGATTTCGCTCCGGGCACTCAGCCCATTTCCATTCCTACATACCGTATGGCCCCGCTAGAGTTGAAAGAATTGAAGGAGCAGTTGCAAGATTTTCTTGATAAGGGCTTTATTAGACCTATTGTCTTGCCCTGGGGTGTGCCCGTGTTGTTTGTGAAGAAGAAGGATGGATCGATGAGGATGTGCATAGATTATCGGCAGTTGAACAAAGTCACCATCAAGAATAAGTATCCATTGCCAATGATTGATGACTTATTTGATCAACTTTAGGGTGTCAAGGTATTTTCAAAGATTTATTTGAGGTCCGGCTGCCATCAGTTGAGGATTAGGGCATCCGATGTCCCTAAGACAACTTTTCGGACTCGGTATGGGCATAATGAGTTCCTAGTGATGTCATTTGGGGTGACAAATGCCCCAACAACATTTATGGATTTGATAAACTGGGTGTTCAAGCCCTATTTGGATTCCTTTGTGATTGTGTTTATTGATGATATTTTGATCTACTCCCGTAGCCGAGAGGAGCATGAGCAGCACCTTCAGATCTTTCTTCAGACTTTCAAAGACAGTCAGTTATATGCTAAGTTTTCAAAATACAAGTTTTGGTTGGACTCAGTCACCTTCTTGGGGCACGTTGTATCAGTAGAGGGTATTCAGGTGGATCCTAAGAAGATTGACGCAGTCGAGAACTGGCCTAGACCTACTTTAGCTATAGAGATTCAGAGTTTCTTGGGATTGACGGGTTATTACCGTCGGTTTGTGGAGGGTTTTTCATCTATAGCAGACCCGTTGACCAGGTTGACCCAGAAGGGTGTCCCAGATGGTTAGACGAGTGTGAGGCGAGCTTTCAGAAGCTCAAGAATGCTTTGACTACGGCGCCAGTATTGGTGTTTCCCACAGGTTTAGGACCTTATACAGTATATTGTGACGCATCGCGTATTGGACTTGGTGTGGTATAGATGCAAGGTGGCAAGGTAATTGCATATGCTTCACGGCAGCTGAAGGTTAACAAGAAGAATTATCTTGTCCATGACTTAGAGCTGGCAATCGTTGTTCACGCGTTGAAGATTTGGGGGCACTATCTTTATGGCGTTTCGTGTGAGGTGTTCACGGGTCATCCTTCTAGCTATGTTCCCTACAATTTTGCCAATGTATTCTCTACTGATCGTGAGCACTTTAGATGCCGTAATTCTCTCTCGAGCAACTATTATAATTTACTAGACATATTCTTTCGAACTACACTAGTTGGCTTTATCTAACCGCTCATTATGACCATGCCAAGGCTTTGTTATTTCTAAACTTACCTTTAAACCCAATGTATTGATTTCTCACATACGTTAGGAGTGACGTTGTTCAACAATTACCTAAATATGTACTCTCTCTCGAGCACTCCACACTAAATAGGCACAGTCAATTGATGGTCATTCAATCAACAACAACAAACACGTAGTTGAACAAGTAGAGAAATCCAACGGCTCAATTATATAAAAACATAACAATAATTTATCCTACAAAAGGGGTAGAGAACATGTCTATATGATCTGTTCTGTTCTAATTCAAGTTCTGTATGCTTCCACACTTAGACACCATGCCTATAGGATTTGTTCTGTTCTAATTCATATGTTTAGGATTGTTCATATTTCTTCATTTGTTATAACTGAATTACGCTTGACCTGATTCCCGTTTAAGAGGGGATAGGCAGCCCTATGGGTTTAGTCACATCTTAATAAAATCTTCATTTTTGCCATGATCAGAAGCTAGGGCAGAATTTTGAGAGGACCCTCAAAATTCTAAAGCAAGTCCAGCCAACTTCGTCATATGCGAAATAGCCAAAGTATTGTTAAAAGTATTGCATTTAAACTGGGGCAGAATTTTGAAAGGGACCCTAAAAATTCTAAAGTAAGGAGGTCATAATGTCTCTAAAATATGTCACAGTCACTGGTTTATCTAAATTATTTGATATCACATTATTACATTTCAAATAACTATATTTCTGCAAATGCATCCATATTTTTCGAAAACTTTATTTCTATGACAGCCAGATGTTACCCAGGGCAACTTAAACAGGATCTCAAAATGGGAGCAAAGATAGAGAAAGAAAACAAAAGCGTGAACCAACTTTTCCCACATAACTCCCAATTTTTCTTTAGGATGTAGGCACAATAAGACAACGATATTCACAGATACATCAAGTCACTACCTTCAAGACAACAAATTATCTAGCGCAAGCACCTTCAGCTAAGAAATACTTTACTTTATCACTATCACTCATCATTTCCTTGCATGAGGCTAAGCATTGCCTCCCTAATTGCATAAGGCTAAGCACTGCCTTTCCCTGTATGAGACTAAGCATTGTCTCCTCTTTGCATGAGGCTAAGCATTGCCTCCCTAATTTCATAAGGCTAAGCACTGCCTTTCCCTGCATGAGACTAAGCATTGTCTCCTCTTTGCATGAGGCTAAGCATTGCCTCCCTAATTGCATAAGGCTAAGCACTGCCTTTCCCTGCATGAGACTAAGCAGTGTCTCCTCTTTGCATGAGGTTAAGCATTGCCTCCCTAATTGCATAAGTCTAAGCAATGGCTTTCCCTGCATGAGACTAAGCATTGTCTTCTCTTTGCATGAGACTAAGCATTGCCTCCCTAATTGCATAAGGCTAAGCACTGTCTTTCCCTGCATGAGACTAAGCATTGTATCCTCTTTGCATGAGGCTAAGCATTGCCTCCCTAATTGCATAAGACCAAGCACTGCCTTTCCCTGCATGAGACTAAGCATTATCTTATATTACTGCATGAGGCTAAGTATTGCCCCCTAATTGCATAAGGCTAAGCATTGTCTTTTCCCGCATAAGATTAAATACTATCTTCATTACGCTATCTAAGACTTAGCACTATCCTCTATTCACCTGGGGCTAAGCACTGCCCTCATCTTACACATGACTAAGCCTTGTTTTGTTTCATTTCGAATATGACCAAGTATCATATCTTTGCGTTTCATGGGCTGAAACATCGCCATTTTGTCCAAAGGTGTCATAGTCTGAAGGCGTCATCCTCACAGCCGGAAGACACCATACCCTGGCCTGAGGATCTCTCAAAAGTGCACATCATTATTCAAAGGCGTCATAGTCCAGAGGCACCATCCTCATAGTCCGAGGACATCATTTCATGGCCTGCGAATCCCTTATCACACGATTCATGTCCCAGGATGTCATGGTCTAAGGACATCATCCTCACCGTCCAAAAACAACCTTCATGGTCCAAAGGGAATTTGCATCACGTTTAAATTCTCGCAATAACTCATATATATATTCGCATGAGCCGCGTTTTAATTTTTGCAGGTAATCTAGGAGGAACCATTTTATCAACGGGAGCAATCTTCGCTCCAATTTTTGTTCATAACGTTCACATCCTGCAATTATTTCAAACATAACCGACCACCATCAATTACCCGCCTTTCACTCCATGGCTATTCATATATTTGTTCAGTGATATATCCATAACGTTTCAAATTCACATTTATGACTTCGTATAAATTCATCTAATACTATCCTACCCAAAAGAACCTTTTCCGAAATATACAATCATTCTTATAACAATTCCATCGGTTTCGTTCACCGTTGGACCTAGAACTACACACGACCTGATTCCCGTAACACCAAGGATATGTAGGCAGTCAGAAACTAGGGTTCGGCCCCTATTTTTTTAGATCATATCATTCCTCACTTAATTCGGCCAAAATTGGTCATCATTTTCTTTACCCGGTCATTCTTTCATTATTTCTGGGTAAAGAGGGGCAGTTGTTGATACTCAATTTTGCCCTCATATTTTCTCAAAAAACAAAATTATATATATATATATATATATATATATATATATACATACATACATACTTTCAAAACATCAATTTTGCATCATTATTTAGTTTCAGATCTATACAAGCATTTTGTATAAATTTCCATAATTTTTAGAGCTTTTAAATTGATTTTCCTGCATTTAAATTACTTGAATAATTATTAATTACTCCTTCAAATTATTTTTGTGATGACTTAGTTACCTAAAATTATTATTTCATATATAATATTAATTTCAAATATTTTACTTTATTTCATATAACTACATTAGTATTTTTAAAGCTATTTGCATGATTTTGCAAAAAATAGTCTATATTCATACACAACAACAACAATAACAACGACCCAGTATTTTTATAATATTGCTCTTTATTTATAATATTTGTGTCAAAATAGCATTTTATATTTTTATAATGCTAAATAATTATTTTAAATCATTTCAGTGCATACAAATATTTTTATTTACTTACTAATTATTTTTGATAAATTATGTGTATTTAAAAGGCTGTCCCAAACTTTGAGCCAATATTCGGACCAAAATCAGCCAAATAACGCCTAAGCCCACTCAAAATGACCCAATTCCCCAACCCACTCCTAAAATAAAATGACCCTAGCCTGATAAAATCATAGCCGTTGATCAAAATTGATCAACGCCTCATAACATTTCCCCCCACTCTCCTTATATCTCCTCACCCAAACCCTAATCCCTATTTCTTTTTGTCGGCGCCCTCAAACACTCTCCACTCTCTTCTCTTTCATGAACCTAGCCGATGTATCTCTCAACCTCTCTAAATCCGGCTCTAAAATGTAATCAATCATTGATTCACTTACCTTATTGGTCTCCTTTCGCTACTGGTCGTCCATTTGTGGTGTTACTTAGGTGCTTGCCTCAGTTTGGCAAGAGAGATCTTTTGAGATCGAACTAAAGTCATTTGAACCTTTTGATTTTGAGCATTATCTCGTCTATATACACTTCATACCACGCAATGTAAGTGGTATTTTAGTGAGATCTCTGTCGATTTGCGTTTTCCCTGTTGAATTAGGGTTTACCCGTTTCTCTCCTAAATTGATTTTGAATCGATTTTTGCATGCTTTCTTTCCTTATTTTAAGTTTGATTTATTTATTCGTCCAATTTTACTGCTATATAAACTCCTTCCCATTCCCCTTTGGAAAAGACTGGAATCGTTATAATTTCACTAAAATTTGAATCTTCGTTCTGTTATTCCCTCATTCTCATGTTTTGTATTTTGTTTTGTCCGATTGAAAGCCAAGGCCACTGAGATTCTATTATTCTAACTTTTTCTTGGTGTGATCATTGCCCGAAGTTCTTTTTAAAGCTCGTGGGAACTTTGACGCATTAGGATTATAGATTCTTGTGGAATTTTGTTCTTTATTGATTGTCAGTTTAACTGGTAAGTCACTTGACTTTTGCAATTTCATCCTTATGTGTCTCTGATTTGCATGTGTTCTCACTTTTGAAATCCATGGCTTAATGTGTTTCTGGGCTACTTTTATGCACAACTCTGTTAGCTTTACGCTCATTCTAAGTCTCTTTAGCATTTAACTGCACCTAATGCTGCTAGCTCTGAGATTGTCTATGTCTAAACCCTCCTAAGCTCGTTTAACTAATGTTTGCCTGGATGTTCATGAATATGCTTACCTGTTTTGTATTGAGTCTCTGTAATGAATGTCTCACATCTGTAATAACCTGAGTTAAAACTTTCATTGTTAACTGTGACTTGTTTCTCTGCTATTGTGTTACTCAGCATGCTCACTTGATCCTATACCACTTTAGTGATTGCTTGGGATTTTAGAACAGTTATCTCAGCTTGTTTTATGTTTGAATTGTTGTTTCATGATATTAGGATGAATCCTTGGTATAACTTGGACCTTCTTTAGTTAATTAGTCTATTGTGTCAATGCCTTGCTATTTGACATGAGTTTACTTTCCACTCTGTTCTGAATCTCTATAATGATAGTCTTTCATATGTAAGTGTTTTCTAATTTGTTTTAAGACCTTTTCTATCAACTATGATCTTGCTTCTCTGCTATTATGTTCCTCAGTATGTCTTTGGCTCACTTGATGCCCTTTTCCTTCAGTGATTACTTGGCTTATCACAATGTGTGTTCCCCATCATGTCTAAATATTGTCTTGTTTCCTTATGAGGGTTAACATATATGTCTTATGACAATAGGATGTATACTTAGCATAATTTGGATCTCTTTGGTTTCAACTTATTTAGTATTGTGCATCTGTGCATGACAATCTTTGTCAATCCTACAAACTTGTTCCCCCTCTCTCCCCCTTTAACTTTTTCAATATATGGTTATCCATTTGTTATTTTTATAAGTGTTGAACTTGCTTCTAAGTCCCTGGTGAACCTGCTTTTAAGTTTTGTGACCTATTTGATTAGTTACTTTGTGTTCTTAAACTTGCTATGTCTAATTTAAGTTATAAGTGTACCCCCTCATCTTCTGTCCCTCAACCATTGTCTACTCTCCCTCATTTATTACCTATGCTATTCTGAACCTCTCATTCTTAGTCGGCTGAAAGCCAAGGCCACCATGGTTCCTATTACTGACCTCCCTAGTGTGAGCATTGCTCGAGGTTCATTTGAGACCCTTGTGAACTCTAACACACTAGGATTTGGGTCTTTAGTCACCCCCTAAAACCTAAACTATCCCACTCAATCCTTTCTTCCTATTATCTACTGAATAGCTAAGTTGGTTGGTTTAAGTGATTCAATGCTTGGCAATATGGTTGTGTGATTTGGCTTTGAGCTCTTCTATGGATTCTAGGTTGTGTTGATAAATATGGCTCCTTGTTGGTAATCTGGGTATGTTGCATGAGAATTGTTGAAGGCTCAGACAGTGCTGGGTATTTCTTTTGGGCCTGTTGTAGGCCTATTGTCATTATTTGTACAATATTTGTAATTACTTTATTATTGGGTCTGTAATAACTTTGTAATAAACAATTGGGGTGTTTGTAAAAATGGGAAATAGGTAAATTTTGATGTTTGCATACAAGGGTAGAAAACATGCCTATATGATTCAATTTGCTATATATGCCATTCAATCTCTATGTACACTGTAGAAATCATGTGATTAGATAGGCACACACTCACACTACTTGTTTACTAGCAAAGCATGAGCTCAAATACTTCAATTATCCCTGTTGCTACATATTATTAGAAAATCTACCCATAGGAAATAAATACCGTTGAACTTTCCTTCAATTTGCATTGCTGCAACATATCCACTAGAAATTATGCCTATGAGATTTTAATCATTTCTTTTGTTACTGCATCGCACTGTTCACCTAGAAAACATGCCTATAAGGTTAAGGTATAACAATAAAATCAGTTCGAAGTGCTAATCGTTAGAGATCCTGTCTATAGGATACCACTATTCGCCTTAATAATGGTTAATGATGCACCTCTCAACATTGTTTATTGTTCACTTAGGCCACTATCAAAAGCATGAGTAATCCTGGGTTTCTCCCAATAGATTTCACTGTCATTCAGTGCTTAAATCACCTAGACACAGCATATGTAGGGTAAATAACTGGAAATCTGCAACCTCAAATCAGCATGTAACAATCGTGTATCATTTGGAGATAAACAGTGCTTGGCCTCCGAAACTGCTTGTATGCTTTGATGCATTGTCATATAGAAATCATGTCTATAGGGCTTAAGGTTCTTAATTTTGAATTGTCGAATGTGAAAACTTGTCTTGCTGCATTTCTTGTTTAAGTTTGGAGGCAAACTTGAGCCCTTAACTGGCCATATTTGAAGTCCAATGTGTTTTTGTATGTTACCTAGTTTTGACATTTCTAAGCAACCTAACTAACGTCTAGAATCACCCAAATAGAGGTCCAATACATCCTAGACCATATGTATGGGACGAGTAGTGCACGCATAGAGCACGCCTTAGAATTGAATTATCATGCTTTAGGTAAACAACTTTAGCATAGTAATCAGGTAGCAAGAGATGATAGTCTGTGCCCGCTGAATAATATGAGTAACTCCCTACCCCAAGGGAGTTGCGGAGTATTATTTATGTTGCACAGGGTGATTCTTTAGGCTAAAAAACTTAGCCCTTCTCCCCTTCTTTTATATGTTGCTATTAGATCTAAATAGTTGTATCCCTATATTCGTACTAAGATTTATACTAATTATATTGTAATAACAATTCTTTGACTTCTGGATTCCCTTTGTTTATTTGATCACTTAGCTTAATTGTAATCCACATAATCTTAAGCTCAGCCAGGACCCACAATTGTGGACATCAAAGAGTGTCTAACACCTTCTCTTTGAGGTAATTTGAGCCCTTACCCGATCTTTGGTGGCGTTGACTAGTCAAACAGAGTTATATGCACAATAGGTGCCCTAATACACCTTAAAAATCGTTAGGTGGCGACTTTTCTTCTTTTAGCACCCTGCCTCCCATTCTAAAAGGAGTTGTCATGATATCGAAACCCGCTTTCGCGAGAAAATGGGGCACGATACTCAATCACTCCCAAAGGTCTCTTCATAGTACAATCGGCAATTTGCAGTCTCATAGAAGTGGGCCTTGGTTGCCCAATTCCCAATGTATTGAAAACCGAATAGGGCATTAAATTGATATTTTCCCCAAGATCACAAAGAGCTTTAGCAAACTCGACATTTTCAACTGTACAAGGAATCGTGAAAGCACCGGCAGCCTCCAACTTGGGATCCATTTAATGCACAATTGCACTCACTTAATGAGTGACTTTGATAGTTTCAAAATTTATTGACCACTTCTTTGTCACAAGATCCTTCATGAACTTTGTATAACCGAGCATTTGTTCCAAAGCTTCAACTAATGGCACATTGATTGAGAGACTCTTCATCATTTGAATAAACTTCTTTAATTGGTTTTCACCGTTTCACTTGGCAAGTCTTTGAGGGTATGGAAGTGGAGGCTTAGGCAATGGTTCCTTAGCCCTTTGCAATACCGGTTCCAGTATGTCAATAATGTGATTCCTAGATAGGTTCACCTCCTCTTGAGTCTCTTCCACACTATTATCAATATCAATTCGAACCTCATCATTAGATTGCTCTACATTGTTCGGGATCTCTTCTTCTTGCACCACTTGCTCTTCATCTACAAGTTGCCTTTGGCTTGAGGTAGGTGCATTCCCACCTTTTCCACTTCTTGTAGCAACAGCCATGGCATACCCCGTGTTGTTACCACCCTTTGGGTTTACCACTGTGTCACTTGGTAGTGCCCACTTAGGACGAGTATTTAGAGCTTGAGAGATTTGCCCCATTTGAACTTCTAAGTTGCGGATTGATGTGTTGTGTGAGGCAAGTTGGGCATCCGAATCGGCATTCTTTTCCATTAGTTGCTTGAACATATTCTAAATACGCCTCATTTCATTGTTTGGAAGAACTTGAACCATGGGAAAGATAAGGAGGCGGGTTGCTCGGTTGTTGATACATCAGGGGCCTTTGAAAACCCGACCCCCGGTTGCCTTGATTATTATTCCATCTACCTTGATTGTTAACCCCCCCCCCCCCCAATTTTCTTGATTATTGTCACTCCAATTTCCTTGATTGTTGTTGTTATGCCAATTCCCTTGATTGTTGCCGCCACTTCAATTACCTTGGTTGTTGCTACCACTCCAATTTCCTTGATTGTTAGAGTTCCAATTACCTTGATTGTTTTGAGGTCGCCATTGTTGTTGATTCAGGCCTTGGAAGTTGTTTCTTTGCCCTTGAAAGTTGTTCACATATTTTACCTCCTCTTTTTATTCATTATAAGAGTCATCTTGATCAAACCCACTATCCTCTTGCACATAATTCTCCACTCGATTTTGCACTTGTGGATCCTTTGTTCTCCTTTTGTTTACCATCATGTTCACCCCTTCCATGGCATTGACTTGCTTAGGATTTTGCATTTGATGAAGTTGTGCCTTTGCTAGTTGATTCATTTTAGTAGTCAATTCGGTAATGGCTTGTCCATGGTCATGCAACTCTTTATGGAGGTGAATCATGTTCGGATCACCTTGTGGAACATTGGCCCGGGATTGCCATGCCGATGATGTTTCCGCCATTTCATCCAAAATCTCGCAAGCCTCCGCATAAGGTGTAGTCATGAAATTCCCACTAGCAAGTTGATTCACTACACATTGGTTGGTTTTGTTAATCCCACGATAGAAAGTTTGTCGAATCATATTCTTCGTCATATCGTTGTTGGGACATTCTTTGACCATTGTTCTATACCGCTCCCATATCTCCTATAGTGGTTCATTGGGCTCTTGATTGAAATGCTAGAATCTCATCTCGAAGTGTAGTCATATGACTGGGAGAGAAGAACTTAGCAATAAACTTCTCTGCCAACTCATCCCAAGTACGAATGGAATGGTCCGGTAATTGTTCCAACCAATCTAAAGCTTTCCCCCGTAAAGAGAAGGGAAAAAGACTTAGCCTCAATGCATCCTCGGAGACATTTGTTTGTTTGCTCCCCAACAAGTGTCCACAAATCCTTTCAAGTGTTTATACGTATTTTGACTTGGAGCCCTGGTGAAGAAACCTCGTTGCTCTAGCAAAGTGAGCATCACATTGGTGATTTGAAAGTTACCTAACCTAATACGGGGGAGGGGGGACGTATTGCACTTGCATACTCTTTATTGGGTAACACCCGGTGTGGAGCCGCCCGTGGTGGAGGTGGGGGCGGAACTGGAACATTGTCATAAGGCACCTGGCCTCTTCTATTGGCTTGAGGTTCAAGAGGAACCTCTTCAACTTGGTCATCATCAATGTCCACATCCCCCAGAGGCATGTTTCCGAGTTCATTGTTCGTCGCCATAATTGTACCTACAATTGATTCACACAAATTAGTAACATAGAAGGAAAAGAAGATAATCCACACACAAACCCAAATATATAGCTAACACCGTTTTTAACTCCCCATCAATGGTGCCAAAAATTTATCACTGCCAAATGCACACCTCAAAAGAGATATGACATGGTCGTATGCAATAATAAAACCCAATGAAGAGCCAGGATCGAATCCGCAATGGGAGCTAGAAGTATATATTCGAAATGAGCAAGTAGAGTATCTAGATTGCACTTTCACAATAAGGCTTTTGTTTCTATTTCTAATGTTAATCTAATGATTGCAAATTAAAGGCAGAAGACTAGAGATAATTGTTCTTGAGGTTTTTCCAAATATATAAAAATCCTAGGGCTATGACCATGACCTAGGTGTTTGCCTAATGAGATAAAGAATTTAATGCTCGTTTGTTGATTGGGGTGTATTATAGTTCATAACTCCATATTACCCACTCAGTACCTCTCGGTCAGAGAGTGGTTTTGCCCAATTTGACTTTCTCAAAACCAAATGGGTATCAACCAAAACTGTTGATAAGAGCTCAAGTTGGGTTAATGCTATCTCTAGGTTGAACCCTTTAATTGGATTAATCAATCTCTCAATTGACCCAATTTCTTGTTAGCCAAGTTATCCTAGACTAGGTCCATCTTTCTCAAGTAGAGACTAAGTCAAATTGGCATGAATCAATATTTGCAACCATCAATTCTACAATTGAAGCATGAACTAAGCTAAATAATAGACACCCAATCATAAATAAGCTTAAAATTAATCACCCATAAGTTTTACACACTAGGGTTAGGTTACAACCCTAGTAAAAATCTAGCTACTCATAGTAGGTATTGAAGAAAACAAAGAAGAAAAGCTAATAGAACTCATATTGGAAGATTAAAATAAAGAAATCTAATGTTAAAACACCAAAATAAGCTAAAACTTCCTAAAATAGCAAAGAGAAACAGCTACAACACTTTCAGATGTTCAAACTTGACCTAATTTTGTGAAACTCGTCTATTTATATAAGACTGAAAATCTCAGACAAAACTGCCCCTCGGGAGGTTCTGCAGCCGCACAATTCCATGTGCGGTCCGCAGATTTCTTCATCTTGGCAGGAAGTGGAGTTCTACGGCCACATATTTTTGAACTGCGGTCGCGAGCAATCTTCTGCGATCCGCACAATTAGGTATGCAACCGCAAGGTAACTCTTGTGCGGTCCGTAATTCACAGAGGCTCCTGGACTTGGTCGTTTTGTACACTCTTTGAATGTCTGCTAAATTTTCCTTCTTTGTTTGTGGCCGCAGATGGAATTTTGCGATCCGCAACCATTTGCGGCCACAATTTCTTCTGCGGGCGCAGAATTCCTTCTGTGGACCGCACAGTTGTTCTCATGTGCCCTTTATTGCCTTGTGCCTTGGACTACTCTCTTTTGAGTCGGATTTCATCTCGGGAGATCAACTTCTATCATTACTTCAATTTTGCACAATTTCATTAGTTTGGGGAACACAATTCAATGCTTTTAGACTAAAATAAAAGCTAAAAGGAGATAATAAGTAGTCAAAATCTCCACTTATCAGTCACCTCCTTGGCATCACCGTGTTGCTCCGTGTCTCTAAGGAAAAGCAAGTGGGGATCATCATACTGACGCTCCGTGGTGCACTCAAATAAATAAGACCGTGAAATCATGCAAACAAGAACCCGTCTAGGCTCCGAAACATCAACCTTACGAACCTGTTTGCTAAATCATGAACATCCAAAGCTAACATTCTCTCACCAACTAGAATAAAAGCTAGATTCCCCATGCTTCCTACTCAAAGCGTCGGCTACCACATTGGCTTTTCCGGGATAGTAAAGAATGGTGATATAACAGTTCTTTATTAGATCTAACCACCTTCGTTGCCTCAAGTTCAGATCCTTTTGTTTGAACAAGTGTTGAAGACTCCTGTGATCCGTGAACACCTCACAAGACACACCGTAAAGATAGTGTCTCCAAATCTTAAGCACGTGGACAATGGCTTCCAACTCTAAATCGTGCACTAGGTAGTTCTTCTCATGGGGATTCAACTGACGTGAAGCATAAGAAATCACTCTACCACCCTGCATCAACACGCACCCAATACAAATCCATGAAACATCATAATAGACTGTATAAAAACCTAATGTTGAAAGCAGAACCAGAACTAGAGTTGTAGTCAATGCAATTTTGAGCTTCTGAAAGCTCTCCTCAAATTCGTCGAACCACCTGAATGAGGCACCCTTCTGGGTCAATCTAGTCAATGTGGCTGCTATAGATGAAAACCCCTCCACAATAGAGATAATACCCATCCAACCCAAGGAAACTCTGGATCTTAGTAGCGGTAAAAAGTTGAGGCCAACTCTAAACTACCTCAATCTTCTTCGGATCCACCTTAATCCCCTTACTGGACACCACGTGGCCCAAGAATGTCACCGAATTAAGCCAAAACTCGCACTTGGAGTATTTAGCATATAGCTTCTTCTCCCTCAAGGTCTGGAGCACGATCCATAAATGTTGTTCATGGTCCTCCCGACAACGAGAATACACCAATATATCATCAATGAACACGATGATGAAGGAATCAAGATACGGCCAAAGCACAATGTTCATCAAGTGCATAATTTGGGGCATTGGTCAGCCCAAAAATATCATCAAGAACTCATAGTGAACCATAGTAGGCCCTGAAAGTCGTGTTTGGAATATATGAAGCCCGGATCTTTAGTTGATGGTACCCCGATCTCAAATCAATATTTGAGAATACCGTAGCACCCTGAAGCTGATCAAATAAATCATCAATACGTGATAATAGGTACTTGTTCTTGATAGTCTCCTTGTTCAGCTGCCTGTAGTAAATACACATCCTTATAAAACCGTCTTTCTTCTTCACAAATAAAACTGGAGCACCCTCAGGTGAAACATTCAGCCTAATGAAACCCTTATCAAGCATCTCCTGAGGCTGCTCTTTTAATTCCTTTAACTCCACTGGTGCCATAAGATATGGTGGAATAGAGATGGGTTGAGTGCCCCACACCAAATCAATACCAAAATTAATATCCTTATTGTGTGGCATGCCTGGTAGGTCTACTGGAAACACATTTGGAAACTCTTTCACTACCAAAACTAACTCAATGGTAGGAGTATCAGCATTAACATTCCTCACAAAGGCTAAGTATTCAAGCACCCCTTCTCAACCATCCGTTGTGCCTTCAGAAAAGACACCACCCTACTAGGAACGCGACACAATGAACCTGTTCACTCCATCCTCGACAATCCCAGCATAGCCAACGTCGTTGTATTATCGTGACAATCAAGAAAAGCAAGATATGGTGACAACCAATCCATGCCCAATATCACATCAAAATCTATCATATTGAGTAACAAAAGGTCAATCCTAGCATCATATTCCCCGATAGTGACTAAATAAAGAACGATAGACACGGTCTACCATGATAGAATCCCCAATATGCATAGACACATCAATATAGGTACTCAAATAATCATGAGACATAGCCAAATATGAAGCAAAATAGGATGACACATACGAATAAGTGGAACCTGGTTAAAATAAAACTGATGCATCCGTTTGACAGACCAGAATAATATCTGTGATGACAGTATCTGATGCAACAGCCTCAGTCCTACCAAGGAAAGCATAGTAACAGGCATGGCCTCCCCTCCTAGAACATCTTCTACCCGCCTGTCCTCTACCCCTAGATGGTTGTGTAGGTGGAGGAGCAACTAGAGCATAAACCATAGCCTGAGTACCATGCGGAGGTCCACCCCGCATTTGCGGAAACCCATGCTTCCGCTCAACTTCGCTCCTGCGCTCACCTGCCAGCACCTGCACGCTCGTAGATACGGAAAACCCTCACACTTGCGCTCCTCCCCAACTCAAACCAATCCCGCTCCTGCGATCACCAGGCCATTTCTGTGGTCTCGCACCTGCGGCCAAATCCACGCATGTGCGATTTCACTAGACCTGAAACCATCAACCATTCCTCTAAGTCCAAACATGATTCCATCAACCATCCAAAATACACTCGAGGCCCCCGAAACCCTATCCAAACATACAAACATGTTCTAAAATATTATACAGACTTATTCAAAGCCTAAAATTACATCAAACAACATCAAAAATCATGAATCGTACCCCAATTCAAGTCTAATGAAACTAATGAACTTTCAACTTCTAAAGCTGATGCCGAATAATATCAAATCAACTCCGAATAACCTCAAATTTTGCACATTAGTCCCAAATGACACAATGGACCTATTCCAACTCCTAAAACTAAAATCTGAACTCGATATCAACAAAGTCAACTCTCAGTCAAACCTCTCAACATTCCAAACCTTCAACTTTCCAACTTTTGCCAAAAAGCCTCAAACCAACCTACGGACCTCCAAATCAATATTCGAACATACGCCTAAATTCAAAATCACCATGTGAAGCTATTGGAAGCATCAAAATTTTATTCCGGAGTCGTCTACACAAAATTCAACCTCTGGTTAACTCTTTCAACTTAAGCCTTCACCCATGGGACTAAGTGTCCCAATTCACTCCAAAACATCCCCAAAACTAAACCAACCACCATGGCAAGTTACATAACCACAAATTAATATAGAAGGGGAAATAAACAGGGGAACAATGCTACAATACACGAAATGACCGGTCAGGTTGTTACATACTGTAAAATGCACTGATCCAATTGTAGCAAGAGCAACAAAACATTCTGAAAAAGTGGCACGTGTACTCCAATATATGCTGAACACTGGAAATATTGGAGGATCATATTATAAAAGCTGATTTCATATTAGGAATTAAGAGATTTGCTCAAGTCCAGTTGTCCAAACACAGTAGAAATAACACAAAATAGTAGCAATTGCCCCTTCAAAATTAAGAAGTTCAAATATAATACTAATAGAAAATGAAGCCCTAAGGTGGCTTTATATACCTAAGGGTAAGATTATAATTGTGATAAAACTTATTGGGTTTTAAATTGTTAATAGTATTAGGCAAATTGAGACCCGAATCGATAACCAATAGTCAAATAACTCTAAATTGTCACCGAACCATTAACCCAATCAGCCGATATCAATAATCCGATAAGTTTTTTCGATTTAGATTATCGATTTTACCCGATATATGCCCCGCCCTAGCGTGCCCTGCATTGTGTTACTCGTCGTGTCAGTCCAAGTTTGGACATGTGCAATCTTGTTTTGGTTCATTAAGGGTATTTCGGTCCAAAGTTATTTCTATATAGTATAAATACGTGAAGAATATGATTAAGTGATTTTTGACCTAGTGAAGAAAAGAGGACGTCTAGAGCATGGAGACACAAGGATTTTGAGTCTCTATCAATGATTAATTTAATAAAATATTGTGGACTGAGAACTTGGTTGTAACGTTTTCTATTCTTCTCTTTTCTATGATCCATAACATAAACTCATTCATGGAGTAATTTTTTCTATTACACCTTGATGATGTTTATTTTAGATTTCAGTTTTTTGCTTTAAAATCTATTGTGCATGTATGGCAGTAGATCTTCCGGAATAGTTTTATTTTATTCGTGAGAAGAAATAATTTTTGATCATATGCTTGAATTAATTCCTATGATCTATTTATTCGACAAGAAACATTAGTATAGGAATAGTCTTCTTTAATCTATTTATTCAAGATAAGAGTTGATTGTAGCAACATCCATAAAATTTAGGATATTCGAAAGAAGATCCAAATTATCTAAAAATCTATCGCATATAAAATACATATAAATTAGACCCTTAATATTTTTCTAGGATCATTAGACTATAGTTGTTCGAGAGATGAGTTAGTTTAATTGGTTACGGAAATAAATAATTATATTCGAAAGAAGTAATTAATATTTGTGATCAACAATATGTATCAATTCAAGGAACAAAATTTGAGTTAGTCATAAAGTCAAGTTTAATGTCTTCATACTTTAGTAAAACTCTTCAATATTAGTTTACAACTTTAGATCACTTTAAATTCTTATTTTAGAACTTTAAGAAAACATATTTGAAATTTATATTTTCACTTAGCCAAGAAGATATTTGTTGATAGTTATTCAAGTCTCTGTAAGTCAAACATATTTTATACTATGTTTGACAAGCCTGGACTTTAAATGTATACCACGATTTTGCGCTTGTCAACCTAACTATTAACTGAGGGTATAACTACATTATTTTGCATATTTCACAAGCAAATTTGAACCTTTGCCTTTATTCAATGAAATTATTATTACTAATATTATATTGCAACTTTAACTTTGTCTTGGCTGCTGGGATTATGCAAATCCATAGCAAAATGCATCAGTGGCACTGTTACTTAGTAATTTGTTACGATGCTTCTATAACAGCAACAACAATAACAATAACAAAAAATTCAATGTAATTTTATAAGTAGATCTGGGAAGGGTAGTATGTTTGCAGACCTTACCCATCTTGTAAAGATAGAGATGCTTTTTCCGATAGACCCTCGGCTTAAGGAACAATGAAAATAAAGCAACAAATAATAGTAACAAAAATGTAATAAGGTAACGGAAGCGGATGCCACAACATGTAATAATAAAGAACAAGGAATAAGAAAATACAAGAATATTACTAATACCACTCATAAGCCTAGGAGAAATTCACAATAACCTGTCAACCTTCAACCCTAATCCTCGACCTCCACACCTCCCTGTCGTGGGTCATGTCCTCGGTAAGCTGAAGTCATGTCATGTCATGCCTAATCACCTCTCCCGGTACTTCATTGGTCTACCCCTACCCTTTCTCGAACCCGCTATAGTCAACCTCTCACACCTCCTGATTGGGACATCTATGTCTCTCCTTTTCACATGCCCGTACCATCTCAACCTCGATTCCTACAACTTGTACTCCATAGAGGCCGCTCCCACCTTGTCCCTAATAACTTCATTCCTAATCTTGTCTTTTCAGGTATGCCCACACATCCATCTCAATATTCTCATTTCAGCTACTTTCATTTTCTGGACATGAGACTTCTTGATGGGCCAACACTCAGTCCCATACAACATAGTCGGTATAACCACAACTGTGTAGAGACCTTAAGTCTTGGCGGCATATTCTTATCACACAAAACCTCAGAAACGAACCTCATTACCTTGCTCCAATATGATGAGTAACATCCTCGTCAATCTCCCCGTTCACTTATGCTTCATGCATCCCATCATTGAACTTGCACTCCAAATATTCTATTTTCGACCTACTCGACTTGAAACCTTTAGACTCTAGCATCCGTCTTCATACTTCCAACCTAGCATAAACTCTACCTCGCGTCTCGTCAATCAATACTATGTCATCAACAAATAGCATACACTATGTCACCTCCCCTTGTATGTGTCGCGTCAGAACATCCAACTCCAGGACAAACAAACAAGCTAAGAGCCGATCCCCAATGTAAATCTATCTCCGCTAGAAAATATTTTGAGTCTCCTCGTGCAGTCCTCACCCAAGTCTTAGCTCCCTCGTAGTTATCGTTAAACACCCTAATATACGCTACTGTAACATAAAATTCTATAATATGGGTGTTTGAGTTATAATTTCAATTTAAAGTTTTTGGTAAAGCCTTAATTAATTCAATCAATTTAACAAGTTTCACCAAAGCTTTTAAAATTATTTTTTTGGAAACTTTCCCAAAATCAAAATCCAAAAGCTGTTGATACACGAAGATAGCCCTTCTCTCCAGCTCGTTTTCTCATTTTCATCTCTGAAAAAATAATAAGGAACACATTTTGCCTACATATACGAACATAGATACGTACATCTGTTCTCCATTCAGCTCTATCGTTTAATCGATAAACGGGAAATTTGCAAAAGATCCAAATCCATATAAACTCTCTCTTCATCCAGGTATACAGATATAGAACCCTAGCTTCTAAATCAAATTACAGCAAAACAGAAAACGAAAACCCTAGAATGTAATCGCTGTATATAATTGCAGTTTTGTTGATTAAATAGCTGCTGACTGTACTAATGTTGTACAATTTTGGGTTAATTTGCGAAGTTGTTGTATAAGATGGTTTGAATCTAGTTTATGATTTGATAGTGGTTGCAAAATATTGGTTGTGTTTGCGCCTTGGGAGCAGAGGCGGATCCAGGATTTAATAGTTGTACATATTTAGTTGATTTCTTTAACACATAATCAGGACAGAGTTTGAGCCAGAGCTATTGGGTTCAGCTGAACCCTTAGCTTTAATTGTTCATCAGAATGAGCTCGGGGATTGATGATGGAAGCTCCACCAATTGCGCATCAGAAGCTCGAAAGTAATGCTTGATCTTTTTATTCAGTTTTATAACTTGAATTACTGCTTATGTCCTGTGTTGTCTTAGACTTAATTTGTCTTAAAGTGTTATATGAATGCTAGATGTAACGATTCAGGCATTCAAGAATATCATATTCGAGAGAGTTTTTGTTGTCGATAAGTCGACTGGAGATTTGCGAGAAGTTGCCAAGTGAATTTGATCAGTCGATCCTGAGGTATGCATTTCAATTTTCCGTAATTGTATTGCGGTTGCTTGGAATACGAGCAGTAACGTGATGTTTTAGTTTCCTAAATTGTATTGGGATTGCTCGCTTAACATGCTCTAGTGTCTTTTGGATATTGTTGTGCATATTGATAAGTTGCATTTTCTCAATTTAAATAGTGAATTTGTGGACATTTCACATAGCATACAAGACCGCCAAAGAGTACCTGGCAGCTTGCCTTTGCAAGGGTTTAGACGTACTGACTATAGTTCATCCCCACCTACTCGTGGGGATTCCAGTAGTTATTCACGAGGCAATTTTGGAAGATGGGAAAGCCGTTCCTCTGGACGGAGTGATCGAGATAACGAGTCACAATCTGATCGGGATTCAGGTTCAGATCAGATTCTTCTATCTATTGCTTTTATGTGTGTGATAAGCCTTTTTCATTATACTTGATTGCTTTAGAACTGCAGCAGTAGTTGTACTGTAAGTATTATTATTATTATTTTTTTTGAGATTTAGTTTACTGTATGCATTACTATCTGCTGTAAGAGTCCATGATTGTGCAATTGATGCTGTCAAAACCCAATCTAAAGGCTATTCAGTGACTAACAGTATCCCTAACCAAGGCATGCTATAGTTGTTCCTCTTAGTGTAGATTGCTCATTTGGTTGATATAAGCAAGCATTATGCCTGTTAGGCACCAGTAGGAGATCAGCTTATCTGCTTTATTTAAAAAAAGGAAAAAAGAGGGAAATTTATGGGAAATTATAGGATCATGTTCACTTTGGTATTGGACCATAATCTCTCATGCAGCTTATTCATGAGCAACCACCTCCACCCCCTCCCCAAAAAGGAAGTACGGGGGGAAAAAGAGATAGGAAGCTCTCGTCCATACAGTTATCCTCTTTCTTTGATACTGTGTACATTGAAGTCATGGAAAATCTAACTCTGATGATAGCATTATATGCCCCAGTATCTGCATGAAGGAAGAAGGAAGACTGAAGAACTAACAATAGAGAGTTGAGGGAATACATCATGGGGCTTATTTGAATGCATTCAACAACTTTCTACATTCAAATGTGTATTTTATGATAAAGTTGGTTTAGTGTATTTGTTTCCGTACATTTGGAAACACAGAATTGTGTCTGATTAAACAGATGGCAAAAGGTTCAGATGCTTTGGCAGTGAAGTATGGAGGTTGAATTACTGGTGCTGTCCTGGCGCTATTATTATTTATGAGCTGCCAGTTTGCCTTCAGCTTCTTCTAATGTTCAAGGAAGTAACTTCCTTGGAGAAGGTTGATATAACAAATGTGAGAAAAGGAGAATGAACAGGGCTTATATTTGAAGCCTGTGGTTGGAACCTTGAGGTTAGAATGCCATGCCATATGGGCATATAGTTGTCTAAATTTTCCCAAAGGTACTCTTTACTGATTAAGAAACTTCATATGGTTACCAAAAAATTTAAAGCTGATTGAAACATGGTCCTAGATTTGGCAAGGGTTCCTAAAATTTTCATTGCTAATGCGAAGGTGTGACTGTAAGATGTGTTCCTTGTAAATATATCTCCTTTTAAATGTCTTATTTATCGCCTGTATGGTCATGTGTGATTTTGAATTGATTTTCTTTTTACCTTAGATCCGAACTCTTAGAATTTCTTGTCTTTGGTGCTTTCTTCTTGCTAACTATATTGATGCGCTCTGACGGGTGCAAAATGTTGTGGTCTTTGTCAAATTCAACAACCTGCTTCTTAAGTTTTTGAACTAGTCATTTTGTTAATCTGCACCAACTGTAGTTGGATGTTGAATTCTAAATAGACACAGGCTCAAACCCTGGCCATGATAGGTTTCTATAACTATGATGAATGTTTTGGTTCTTAGATAAACAGTCGCTTATCATTAATATATTTCACATTTTAGTTTAATTATCGAAAGATAAACCTTTCACATTTTAACTCACATTCCTGTGTCTAGGGACCATGAATCATATCATCCCCGTTGCAAATTGGGTTAACTTCCTTCTGAGTACACTACGTACTATTATATTCATATTTTATGGATCACATAAATATGTCATTGAGGATAACTGTGTGAGGTTGGATAATTGGAGGGCTCATCCATGAGGATCATCATGCTTTATATATTTTTCTCATTTTACAACTGGGCACCCAGGAATCAGGATAGCTCCGTTGGACGTAATTAGAGGGAATAATGATAGAATTAGGAGTATCATGATATGACTTACTTTTACATTTTTTTCTTCAGTTGTTTTCATGGCTGCTGGCTAAGTGCCTTTCGCATGGTTGTTTCTTTGCATATTATATATCTAGGCCATTTGTGATAATCATAGTTGGAGGGACTGTTTGCCAAGGGTCTTGAATCTCGATCTCCCTTTAAATTCAATCTCCAAAACACGAATTGGAATCCAGGTTCTACTCATTGTTAGGTTCATTATTCATTAGGTGAGAAAAGCCTCGAGTGCCATTTGAAGGTTCTCTTCTGCTCCACTTCTTGTGCTTCACATGATTTGCTGGGTAATTGCAGAAATATTGCCCCTCTTGCATCATAAGCAATAAAGTGTTTTCTGTTGTGTAATATTTTTTTTTTTTATAATTGTGGTGTCCGGGCTAGCTTGCGCTCACCTCAACTAATCCCACGGGATACCTGCTACCTCCCACCAACAATAGGTACAAGGTAATTCTATCCACCAAGGCTTGGATAGATGGGAAGAATCACCTAGTGTTTTTTTTGTCCCCACTAGGAATTTCTACTGTGTAGTACCCTGTTCTTGTGTACCACGTATTGTCCAATTTCTTAGTTGATTTTGTGTGCGTGTGCATGTGACATTGAAGTAGTTTGTTTCTTCAAAGAATTTAGTAAATATTTTTTGCCACAGATTCTGGTTGGAGATCTGGCAATCAAGCCCAGCACACTCGGCAGAGTTCTGAGCATGATGGGCTTCTTGGAAGTGGTTCATTTCCAAGGCCGTCAGCATATGCATCTGGAATATCTGCACCTAAGGTCCGAGCAAGCAATAACTATCAATCTAACAAGAGCAACGAGCCATATCATCCTCCTCGCCCTTATAAGGTGAATTTGAGTTGATCACTGCGTTCCAACGTTCTGGCGTGCTTCATGATTTTGTCCTCTTATTTCAGCGAAACTTTATATAAATTTGACTCTTGCAATATCTTCAGGCGGGACCTCACTCTCGAAGAGACACTGATGCGTTCAATGACGAGACTTTTGGTTCAGTTGAGTGTACGAGTGAGGATAGAGTGGAAGAGGAAAGAAGGAGAAGAGGTATTACTTATTAAGATCATGCATTTCTGTTATGGTGCTATATCCCATGTTAGCATCTTCAATTCTTATGAGCTTATGGGGGATAATATTGATTGAATTCCTTTCAGCTTCCTTTGAGTTAATTAGGAAAGAACAGCAGAAAGCTCTTCAAGAAAAGCAGAAGTCAAAACTGGAGAAGCATAAAACCGAGGACATCTCGGTACTGCTGGAAGAGACTAAGGAGGATAGAACGTTTTTGGACAAAAATAGTGAAGCAGATGGGATGACCACACAACCTTTCGCAACCAGTGATCTGGGAAAATCTTCTTTTCCTTCACAGAATCCACCAGCTAGACCGCGTGTACCCCCTGGCTTTAAAACCACTGTTTTGGATAAGAACTCTGGCTCAAGTTTGAGCCATTCACGCGTGGCAGAGGTATTCACTTGTACTTAGTTTTCTCCAATACAACATACTTATGCTTGATCCTTTTCTCATATAAAAAGAAAAGAAAAGAAAATGAGGCTTCAAGGAAATGAGCAAAAGGGACAACAATGAGAGTTCATTTTTCATTTTATCTTGTGCTTGCTTCGTCACTTTTTAGTTCTCTGTCTATTACTATTACTCCCTCCATCCTAGTTTATATGACTATGTTTGACTGGACATGGAGTTTAAGAAGCAGATGAAGACTTTTGACATATAAGCCAAATATATGCGAAGTGCCAAAATTATCTTATCACCACCAATTAAATGAGATGGTAAGAATTCCACATGTTCCTTCATCTGTCACTCTCCTAATAAAAAATCTTTAGATCAAGTGGATCTCAACAAGTCGTATCAGTAAGGTAAAATGATGATGTTAGGATTAAATAGTTTCCAATAACAACAAAGTGTCAATGTTACTTAAAATGGAAATCAGGAAGGATATACTAAAGTTTAATGCTTCCTCCTTCAACATCCTCCCAAGGATCTCTTTTTGCTTCTATTTTGAATTTCTTAACAATGAGGAAGTCCTGTAATTATTTGCTGCACGAGCTATGAAATACTTAATTACTATAACTAAACCGGCTCAAAATTTTGCAGTGCTAAACGTGAGTGAAGTGGTTTGCTCTTCTCTGTTACTTCCTTTCTACTTTTAGGGTGTGTTTGGTATGAAGGAAAATGTTATCCTAGAAAATGTTTCATGGAAAATGAGTGGTTTTATCACTTATTTTTCCTTGTTTGGTTGGTGAGTGGAAAACCATATCATAATTTTTAATAATCTTTGGTTAGAGAGTAGAAAATATTTTTTAGAAAAATAATATTTTATGCTACTCTCCTCACCCTCCTTCCCCTAAGTCCTTATGTTTCCTTGCTCCCCTCCCCCAAATACCAAACGTTTTCAGGACTTTATTTTCTTTAAGAATTTAATTATTTTTCTAAATTTCACACAAACCCAAAGGAACCAATGTGTTGCTTTACTTTTTTACGCAAAAATAACATTAAAATTTGTGCTCCATAACTAAAAAGAAAATACTCCTTTTTTGGTTGAAAAAGAAAGTACTCTTTCTACAACATGAAAATAAAGTACTCATTTTGTTAAAATGAATTTTTATTTGATTTTTTTACATTATGAAAAGAAAATACCTTTTTTGGTTGAAATGGAAGAAAATACTTTTCATATCATGTAGAAAAAAATGCTCATTTGTTGAAATGCAAAAAAAAATAAAAATTCTATCTATAACATGAAAAGAAAGTAGTATTAGTAATATTTTTATTTAGGATGAGGGTGGGTAGGCATGGGGTGGGGGTTGGGTTTGGGTGGGTGGGGATGAGAAAAAGGGTGGGGAAGGTTGAGAAGGAGTTTTGGAAAATATTTTCCCTTCTCTTGATAAGAAAACATTTTTCTCCAATTGAAGGAAAATGAGTTCATAAGGAAAATGTTTTCCAAAACATTTAAGCCAACCAAACATGGGAAAATTGGAAAATATTTTCTTCATACCAAACACACCCTTAATCTTGACTCAAATTAGGGGAGATGTAAGTATACCATAATTCTTGGTCATTTTATCTGTTTTTAAAAATTTTGGCACGTCAATGGATCTCTCAGCAAAGCAGTTGAGCTTAAACGGAGCGAAATGGTTACTAAGGATTTGATATAGCCGATCCCAACTAGTTTTGGGTTGAGGCATAGTAGTAGTAGTTGTTTATAGATCTCTAAGAGCTGCAATCTCTTCCTGTCAGGCTGTATCGGTAGCCAGGTGAAAGGAATACAGTTAAGCATCCTAAGTTTCCTTAGGTATACTGGTTATCAAAAAAAAAGAAAAAAGTTTCCTTGGGGATACTTTGAATTTTCATAATTCCAGTGTTTCCTCCTTGGGAGAGGAGGTGGTATGTAATCAAACACTTCAAAAGAAAAGCTTATGTGAAGAGTGATACATTGACTGGCTGAATTCACTTCTCTAGTTTATTTTAAAAGATAACCTAAGGAAACTGAAAAGTAGGAGAAACGAACAGTAATTGCAACAACTCTAGTCTGTTGGTTGCTTGATGTACGGTTTTCACTTGCACTTACGTAACTGGACTCAACTATGCAAAAGCTACTAATGCTGAAAACAAGCAACAACAACATACCCAGTATTATCCCACACTGTAGGGTCTTGTTTTCAGTATAATGCTGAAAACAAGAAACCCCTAAAATTTTTTGATGTCATCACATCAAATTTTCCATCCGGCCTTCTTTGAGAGCAGCTGGATAACAACTTTGTCATATGTGTTCTTGTTCGTTAATTGTTTTTAGATGCAGGGTAGTGCATGGAAAATAGATGGAAAAAGAAAATGGGTGTTGGAGAAAACGTTCTCTAGCTTTTGGTATTCTCAGCTCTCAAGTATCTTTTTAACAGCTTGATCCTGGAGAAGAGGAGCAAGGGGGTGGTTGGCAATGTAGACATTCCGGTACTCTTGTTGTGCTAAGATCTATTGGAACTGAATGCCGTGGATTCTATTAAAGGCTGTGCCAGAATTTCGACCACATCCTCAAATGGAATATTGCATCACTTATTATTTAAAATCAAATGTTTGATATATTCTGCTTTAACTCCCTCTCATCGTGTGCACCATCTGAAAAGTAATCTGTTGCCCTGCATTTGCCCCATTCTTTATGAAGTAATCCAGATTTTGTGTCCCTGCTCAATGATATTTTAGGTTGATGAGTATTTGAGAATCTTAATAAAGTTGAGCAATTCGTGAAGAGACAGCAATAGCTGTATGGTTTTTATTTAAATTACGCAGTTGCTTGTTGATCGAATTTTAAGTTTGAGTTAACATGTGCCGACATCTTAGTCCATCCTTGTGTATCTGCTAGTGTTATCTATTGATTGCCTGGTCTGTATGTCTTCTGTTTAGGTTGGACAACCTGACACTGAAGAAAGCCCATTGGAAGCCAAAGCCTATGCTGCCCCGAACGGTGTTCTTCAGAGTGTAGAGAGACAGAGCTTGCAAGAAATTAGTTCAAGTTATAAACTTGAAACTAGGAGTTTGCATGCATCAACTCTGAAGAAGAATGACCAAATTGCTAATCTTTCAGCAAGATCAGATATTTCTGATGGGATACTTGGCATGGAAGATCGTTTAAATCGGATTACCAGTCATTTAGAGTTCCACGAAGCCTTGGAAGAGCCTGAAATTATTGAAAACAGTACTCAGCCTTCTGGTAGCAAATTTGATGAGTCTAGCCCCAACCCTTCAACATCAATCTTGGATAAGATATTTGGAGGTGTTGTAGCAATTAATGTTGGCGACTCTGAGGCTCCAATTGTGGTAATAGTTTTACACACTTTATCAGCTTCAGTGCTGTCTAAGTTTTAGTTTCATTACTCTTAAACAATCCTATCAACCCCACCACCCTGCCCTTTTGCAGTCCTCCCCTTCAAATTGCTATACACTTATTAGGTGGTTAAAAGCTCTTAGGTTGAGGTCATCCTTCGTTTAGGGTAAAACTTATGTGCTTTATGGACTATTGTTGTCATCCTGATTCCTGAGGGGTGATTGAATTTCATTCAGTCCACAGCTAAGATTGCAACAGTATCGTTAAAACAGTGAGAGGAAGCATGGTTTCTTTCATCATCATGCCTGTTTTTTGCAGAAATTCTTGTCATCTGTTGTTGAGTTTCTTTTTCTTTCCACTGTTGGAATTTTCATCAATATTCTTGACTTCATTTAGCAGTAAATATACATAGTGCACTTGTGGTTTCCCTACTAGTTGTTTATTTTCTTCGTTTGACTTTATCCCCAGAATGACAATATTAAACCGAATGACATGTTGGGCTCCAAGGCTATAGAATCTTCGAAGTTCTCTCAGTGGTTTATGGAAGAAGGTATCTTTCCTTTTATGGTTTTTTGTTTTTTGCTTTTTAGTTACTTTTTCTATCGAAGTTCTACAAATTCTTTTTTAACCTGTCTTATACCATTTAATATCGTTGTAGATAGGAAGCCACCAGAAGATTCCTCGTTAAGTAGGCCAAACGATTTGCTTGCCTTAATTGTTGGCGGCGATAAAACCAGATCACAAGCTTTTGATGGAAATGTTTCAGAATGCTTTCCATCTGAAAATTTCATTCAGAGTACTGAGCCTACAAGTAAGGTCACATTGCATATGCCTTCTGCACCACCTGGGATATCTGAGCCTATGTATGAGTCTAGTAAAAGGGAGGCAGCCCCGTCGATCTTTACTTGTGAGGACCTTGAGCATAAAATGCTGTCAGAGTTTGGTGAAAAGAGTTCTAATCTGCATTTTACTTCACAAGGTTGCGGTACTAATCGCTTAGACACTGAAGAACAACCCGTAATTGTGGACAGCCATGCATCTCAACACCTCCTTTCATTATTACAGAAGGGGCCAGATCATACAAATATGACAGAGAAGGGCAGTACTGGCACTGAAGCCAGGAATGGACATGTTAAGTTTACCGTGCATGACCGATCTAAGGAGGAAGATACCAGGGATCCTCAAGCTTCAGGAAAAGCAGTTACACTTGAAACGCTTTTTGGAACTGCTTTTATGAAGGAGCTGCAATCTGTACAAGCTCCAGTTTCAGTTCAGAGGAGCTCAGTTGGTTCTGCACTAATTGATGGTTTGGAGACACGCAAGTCATCCTTGTCTGGTTTTGATGACGGCCTTTTTTCTTCCATAAGTGATGGTATTGGACCAAAAGGAGGCGGTAAGGAGAACAGGCTCTTGCAGTTGAATCACAGAGGTCAAACCAAGCTGGATGAGCCTCAAACCTGGTTGGGATATGAAAATTCTCAGTATGAAGTTAAATCAAGGCACCCGAGTGAAATGTTTTCCAAGAGTGAGGCTGTTGAATATCACCTGCCTGCAGAAAACTTAATTAGTGCTCGTGATCATTTGAGTCCCCAGGTCTCAATGGTTATGCCTGCAGGAATTTTGAGTAAAGGAGACTTGGCAACTGGTAGTGGCGCTGGCGGTGATGGAAGGTCTTTGATGAATGAAGGTCTGCCCTTCCCACGTGTTTCCTATGATCAGATGGAGTCTGAAATGCCATTGCACCATATTCGTGCTCAACCATCTACTTCGCAATTTCATCCCTTGCAGATGAGTCAAGGGAAGCCATTGTTTCATCCTATGGATTCTGGTCCTGCTCATTTAAATCCTCAGATTTTCAATGGTCCAGAAAGCATGGCTCTACATGATGCTCCTGGTCGTCAGTTTGCTGGAAATATGATGCGACCTCCATTTCACCACCCTAATGGTGGACTGACAGGGTTTGATCTCCCCGTTCACCATCCTATGCTGCAGCAGATGCGGATGGCTGGAAATAGCCCTCCTCGTCTGCTACACGACCGTCTAAGGGGTGCACAGGTTCCTTCACATCTCAGTAATCAAGCAGCTAGCATCATGCAGGAAGTTAACAGAATTCAAGCATTCCCTTTTGCGCCACACCAAGTCAACATTAGTGGCCAAGCTGTGCAAATGCCAGGTAAAAAGCCCGAATGTGTTGTCTCTGTAGGTGTCTGTGCGATGATATTTTACTGATTACACCTCAAAATATTGCTCCCTATTTGATCTTGCTGAATTTAATGCATAAATTTCATCTCTACTAAGTCTTCTACTTTTTCCTTAGTTTTGCCGATGTAAGATAGCACTTGCATCTTTCTTTCTGGACTACACCTCAAAATGAAGTTGCCCTTTGCTGATCTTGCTGATTTAAAACATAGATTTCATCTCTACTACTGTCTCTATTTGTTCCTTAGTTTTGCCGTCCTGATAATGTAAGAAAGACATCTTTATTTATACTCTTTCCTGACCCTCATTGATGCAGCAATTCTGCAGTTCTAAATTTGACTGTATTGTTACTGTGACCATGCACGTAATAATGAAACTACATTTTATAATTACAATGGGATGCTGGGATTCATCTTTCTATGACTACGTCCTGTGAAGTTTTGAGTGATATCAAGTCGAAATGAGGATTAAGCATGAGCAGATGTTGTATATTCTGTTATCAGCTTTAGTTTTTCCTCATAATTGTGTAGGTTAGTAAATTTATTTACCTGAAAGCAAGAAGGCGAACTTTATATTCCCCTTTTTGCTTGTGAATTTGGCCTTTGAGGCTTGAGCTAGTGAAGTATGCTCTTCCCCACCCCCAGTACCCTTTTGATGCTACGTCTTGAGATTTTTCTGCTGTTGATTGTTAATAACCCTGAGAAACTAGTAAAAATTAGTAATGACGTGCTTATCATTTATTCTACATAGGCCTTTGTGCTCTTCTTCCTTTTATTCGTGTATACACTGAAACTCTTCTGGTTGAGAATGCATCCTCTGCTGATGTTTAACTAGCTGGGTGAGTTTATGCATTAAAATTATTATTTGTTTCACTCCAGCTCCAGATATCAACACCAGAAACATTCATCCAGAGGCCTTGCAAAGGCTTGTTGAGAGGCAACTTGGGGCTTCTAAGCAGATACACCCTTTTGCTGCTGGCAATGTCCAGGGGATGCACGGCCACGAGCTTGACATGGGATTGCGATATAGATAGTTGATCATGGAAACTCATCTTCATTGCAGCGTTCTGCAGGGTACAATGTGGTGTTTTTTTTTTGTTTGGTGATAACCGAGAATCCACTGTTTACAGCTTCGAAACTCGTTGGATAGGTCGGTTCCCCTACCCCTTCTCCACTTAAATTCGATAATTTTTTTCCCAACAAGAATCGGACCTGTGAGGTGCGCCTGCCACATCCCGTGTTGTACTACCTATACCGTTGCACCAACACCCTTGGGCGCAACTGGGTACCATGTTCGCCTTTCACTTTTTTATTTTTATTTGAGGGCTTGGTATAAACTCCTGGGAAGTGTAATTTTAGATTTTATTTTCGTGTACCAACTCCGAGGGTCTCCTGGAAACAGCCTCTTTGCCCCTCGGGGTAGGGGTAAGGTCTGCGTACATATTACCCTCACCAGACCCCACTTGTGGGATTACATTGGGATGTTGTTGTTGTTGTTGTTGTACTTGGTATGTTTCTCATCTTGGCAACAGGTTAATAGTGGACGAAAAAGGGGCTCTATATCAACATTTCTGATTCTTGTGCATGCATGGTTGTGCGAATTCTCACCAGTTAAGTGTCTGGTCATTCATATGTTCCTTCTGATAACGGGGGACCTGTTCGCCTTGCAGATACTGTGTATAACGCGAATTGGACTATCCTTATTTCTGATATCGTACCAACTGTTACTCCAAAATAAATATGCATGCTACATGCAAGGGCCTGCAAGAGATTTATCTTTAACTGGATGTCATTTCATTTGACCAAAGTAATATTCTTCTAAGGGACCCTGCTCAAAACAAATTCTTGTTGAACTTCAGTATTCTCTCATTTCAAGCTTAGCTTTTGATTCGGGTATAAAAAATTGGAAGTGCTTCCACTAAGGTTATTGTTTTCGACTCAGAGAATGAAGAGAAACCCTACACGCGCTGATGTTCGCTGATTTTGAACACCATATATTGGTAAAGTCTCACCTGAGGTGGTTGTGCTGGACTTGGATGATGAAGAAGACGTCTCTCCAGGTCCACCTCTAGGTTACACTGCCAGTTTTTAATTTGATTTACTTACAAATATCGACCCCAAATAATCCAGATTTACGAATTACGTCCTAATTAACCAAAATTGATGTTAGTTATTAATGTTTTCTGTCTCATAGACAAGGAGTGCCAAGATAATGATAAGCTAAGGTTAACCAGCTCCCTCCTAATAATGAAGCCCCACAATCCATCAGATTGGCTATTGCCCAACCATGTTTTTATGCTGCGTTTAAATTCTATTGTTTTTTCTTATGAGTTTAGATTTAATTTATATTGAGATTGTGTGATTTTTATTTATTTTTATAATGGTGATCTTTAGGCATTTTATCTCATTACGTGCACATCAACTATTGTGTTGAACACCTACTTCCTACCAATAGATGTATCTAATAACCCACTAAAACTAATTCATGCAAGATAATCAAGCAATCCTTTTTTTTTCCACTTCTAACTGAGATTCGAATTCTAGTCTCCCATAAGATCATCTTTCAGAACAATTGTTATGTGTTTCGTTTGTTTTATCTAGTATTAAAGGAATAATTAAGGAAACTTTTGTGGACGAGAAACATAACATAACGATTTTTAGTTTAAAGAGTTTATAAAAAAGAAATTAAAGACAGTTCTATGTTTTAGAGAGTTGTGCTAAGATTGGTACCCCGAGTAGAGCCCATCGAGTTACTTTTCTAGATTAAGGAGCTTTGCATTTCCAAGAAAAGTACCACATTTTGGAGGGATCAAGATAAGTTAAGAGTAATGAATAACATAGAAGGCAAAAAAAAAAAAAAAAGTCTTTGGGAGAAAGAATTATTCGAGGAGAGAAGATTTCGTTCATCGAGCAGATAGAGTCCACTCAATTCCATAGGCGAATATAGAATTTAAATTTTATGGGTTTAAACTAATTATATTTTTAAAGTTATGAGTTCATATCTACTACAGTATATGTTATAATTTTAATAATTTTTTATATATAAATTTTTACTCCATATTAAAAGTATTGGGTTCAGTTGAATCCGATACCAAAAGGCTGGATCTGCCCCTAGTCAATACCATCACATACCATGCAAGTGGGACGTCGGGCAGTCCATGCCATCATGCAATAATTAATGAGGAATTTTCAGAAACTACTATTGTTTAGATGTTATTAAGTTCCTATAGCTACCATATACATAATTACTTCCTATAGCTACTATTCAATTGTTACGGTAGTGTATTCGCTGTATTCGCGCTGCTGTATTCATGAATACAACAGCAAAAAGCGCCTAAAAATCAGGGTAGTCCAGCTGTACGTGCATGTATTCACATGTATTTGCGTCATGTATTCATGAATACAACAGCAAAAAGCGCCTAAAAATCAGGGTAGTCCAGCTGTACGTGCATGTATTCACATGTATTTGCGTCATGTATTCATGAATACAACAGCAAAAAAGGCCTAAAATCAGGGTAGTCCAGCTGTACGCGCATGTATTCACATGTATTCACTGCCGTATTCATGAATACAACAGTAAAAAGCGCATAAAATCAGGGCAATCTAGTTGTACGCGTATGTATTCACATGTATTTGCGCCATATATTCATGAATACAACAGCAAAAAGCGCCTAAAATCAGGGCAGTCCAGCTGTACTTGTATGTATTCACATGTATTCACGCTGTTGTATTCATGAATACATCAATAAAAAGCGTTCCAGCTGTATGCGCATGTATTCACATGTATTCGCGCCATGTATTCATGAATACAATAACGACAATCGCCTTAAAAATAGGTATGTCCAGCTGTCTAAGAGAGGAAAAACATAAATAGCGTATTTCATGCCTCAATGGTAGTATATACCATAAATACTTATTTCGTTATAAAATATAAAAGGTAGCTATAGAAAATAATATTTTAAAATAATTTTAATTTATAATAAATAGGATGTATACCTTTGCTATAAGAGGTAAAATTTCCATAATTAATACATATTTAAATGTAAGCACCAAAAAGCCCAAAGGCGTCAACATGTCATAGATAAGTCATGAGTAGGGATGCCAATTTGAGCCCAAACCCATTCAACCCGTCCAGAGATTAATGGGTTGAGCTACAAATATTTTAGCTCATGGTTCTATTTAGGTTGAGCCCAAGTTAATCAATTATTTTTTATAGCTCATTCTGATTCATTAAGCAGCTCAAATACAACCCATGAAACTCACTCAAAACAAAGGAATCTCAACCAACTTATCTAGAAATTTACTCTTTTTTTTTTTTTGCAATCCACTAGGCAAGTGCCTAGGGCTAATTTATATATAAATCAAAAGTCAAAGTCAAATACAATGTCAGGAGGTCTTAGACGATGAAAGAAATAAACATTGTTGATTACATAGTTCCTATTACCAATATTGAGCAACTGAACTCAACATTGATATTACATTATGTAATCTAATAAGAAAAAACAAAGGAGTTATACAAAATAGCCATGATATGTTTTCCCACATAAATGCTTTAGAAAGTGGCGCTTTGCCGCATCTTTGTTCTCCTTCCCGATGGTGTATGAGTTGTGAGTATAAAGTATCCCGTGTTTGCACAAATAGCCTCTTTGCATGTTGATTGCTACTGTCAAGCCTATAGTACCTTGAGACTGTATTTCCTGAGCTTGTATTGTCATTTGCATTGCCCAGTTGTCTAAAATTTCCTCCCAGTTGTGCATGCTTTCATTAAGAATTCCTGTATTGAATATTTGTACTGTCAAGTACTGTGCGATGCCTATACTTCTACTGTCCTTTATGCATATTTCCTTTCCTGCTCCTGCTGTATTTTGTGGATGCAATACTTCCTGAGGTAACATAGCATCATATTGCATTGCATCTTCAGCCCAGATTGCAGTTCTCGTGTCCAGAATTGTACGGCAACAAAGGTGCTGCCCATGAGTCCAGGCCTGCATATTGCTGCTGCTTTTTCCTTCTATTTCCTGTAGCCTCCATCTGATTATTGTTTTAGCCTTTGTGCAGTGCTGGTCTCGGGATAATGGGTTAATGACCTGCATTGAGATTTTGGTCCACAATGCATCCATTATTCCCAGTTTTGATCGCAATACAACCACACTACATATGAACATATGCTGTTTGGCCTTATCTTCGTGTGATCTCCAAATATAATAGGTGATACCCATTGGTTGGGACCATTCTTTAATTGTAGAGCTAACAGATTTGCTCCTCAATGTATCCAAAGGTCCCAACTGTGATGCCCAACTGCCCAGGTCGAGTATCACTTCGACCATACTTCTGGGCAGCCTCTTCCTTGATTCCATGCTTGTGCCTCCTATTGTCACTCCTTCAAGGGATTGAGCATCATGTGCTAATACCACCCTTTGAATTTGTGGCAAATAGGAGTGCATGAATACAGTAACATTTCCTTTCATCTTGCGTTCCTTGTATGTCCTACTTACTGTACATGACGAGCTGCTATTGTTGGTACATCGCAGTTCTTCCATATTTCCAGCTGACCGGTGCTGCCTCGTCCAAGAAAAACTGGACTGTCTCTTGTTACTTTGGGGAGCGTAACCCAATTGCGGTTTTTTGGACTCAAAATACATAAATAGGTGATTAAAAAAAAGGTGACATTTTTATATATAGTGCCACAATACTTGGCGCTATACATTAACGTTAACTGTGCCGTTAATGTATAGCACCAAGTATTGTGGCATTATACTGAAAAAGCTGACACGCCTAGGTATAGCGCCAAGTATTGTGGCACTATACTGAAAAAGCTGACACGCCCAGGTATAGCGCCAAAATACCTAGCGCTATACAACCGTCTTCTTCATCGTCGTTCTGTTCTCTTCCTCAATATTTTACTCCTCTTTCTTCTTGGCCCCCCCATACCCGCTGCCCACGATTTAAAAAAAAAAAAAATTCTGGGTCCCTCCGTCACATAAAAGTTGTAGAACGTAGGTCCCACATTCGAGTAGAGCTTCGTATTATTGGGGTGGTGCTGTCATCTCATATCTGTACAGGCAGATGTGTCGGGCTTGCATCGACACACAAAGAGACGTTGGTGGCTTTCTATCGCTTCTACAGGTGACAACATATTCAAATAATATGTCCATTAGTTACAATTCTACCTAGTTATAGTTAATCTTATACTTTACGTCAACTTTGTATGTTAGGTTTGGGTCTGGGAGCGATTTCTGCAGTTTCGGCCACCTCTACCACAACTACCGGCTAATGTAGAAATTCCGCAACTCCGTCTAGCCTGTAGGTGGGTTATGCGTCGTACTCTTGCACAAGAGTATGATGCCCATCATAATCTCCCCCTCTGCAGGGATGTGTTGGATCTGCTGGAGGACGCACAAGTGAATATCTAACTAAACTTACCTGTTATAGACTAACTTAGTGTTGCGCATACTAACGGTTTGTGTTCTTATTTGATAGTTCATCTGGACGTCGTACAATGATGAGGTAATAGGTACCCTGCCAGCGTATTGCACGTTCGGCCGACATATTTGGAGGGCTTCTGTCTCGCTCATATGCCTCGATATTGTTGAGCATCATGCCTCCGAGCGGGTATTTCGTCAGTTTGGCCTGCCGCAGCCTATACCGACTCCGCCTGCATGACATGCTTTACATTATAAGAGGGATGATCGGTCCAGGGCGGACGACACATCTATGGCATGGCTTAACGATCAGTTGGGTACTTGAGACATGCGAGGGGACTTGACCCACCTCCGCAGCACTTTCCTATTCAACGTTATATGGCATGGTACCGCACTGTTTCCCGACTTTTTATCGGGAACCCAGTTCATCAGGCACACGGTCGGTACGTCCCATACGCCGGGAGACACGAGGCCCTAGTATGTTTTCTGTTATTATTAATTATATACCTGTAATTTAGTGCCAAATATGTAGTTTATACTTTTTACTTTGTGCAGGCGATTGGATTGCATACCGTCTATCATATGGGGCAGCAGATGCAGAGTCATGTCCACAATCCTGTGGCCATGCAGGAGTATAGTCGTCGATTCATGGATGTGGCTGGCCAGACACTGCAGCGAGCCCGATCGAATCAGCGTTTGGCACACGAGGCTGATTATATGGACCCAGCGCAGTACCATCGAGGTCGTGGTATCCCACGAGCTGGTGGTGCCCGACGGGCTGGTGGTGCCAGACGACGTGGTCGTGGGAAGAGAGGAGGTGGTCCCCAGTAAAGGGGCGTTGAGGCTCCTACTGATGATGTTGCTGCTGATATGGCAGGTGACATGCATGAAACGGACATGCCGTCTTACAACCTTGGAATTTATCGCACTCCAGTGCCATCGTAGGTGACCCCATCGGGTCAATTATTGATCACGGGCTCGGATATTCAATGAGTGGATTGGGGTAGATACTTCCCAGGCCCGTCTACCACTGTTGAGGATCGATCGACCCGAGATTTTTATAGTGGGCGCCGACTGAGTTATGGCTCCACATCACATGCGTAGGTATGAGTTTATTAGTATTGAATTTGAATTTGTTTTAACTGTAACTTATTTATTTTCTTTAACTTTATTAATTTCCTTTTTAAGGCTTCATGCGATGCAGCGACAGATGACTACATTCAGGATCTAGACACGATGATGCTAAGACAATATAAATTGTTGTGAATTATTAAGTAGTTTTCTATACTAAGTTTCATATTATTATGTAGCCTTCTACTGGAGATGACATCACCACCGATACATGTCATCCTGCGCCGCATCCGGCGCTAAGGAGACGACTTGATGATGATGATCCTGATAGCGTACCCGGGCGGGAGGGGATGCACCTCAGGCCAGCGGCTGCATTGAGACACACCGGATGCGGGACACATTGACATGGTGTAAACAATATTTTTGTATACATTAACAACAATATTTAATCGAATATGCCCATTACTTTTTTTAGTTCTCCATTCATTTGATAGTTTTATAAAATAAAATTTAGAACAACACAAACACTTAAACTTAACTTCCACTTCAATTAAAATAAAATTTAGTACAACACAAGCACTTAAACTTAACTTCCACTTCAATTAAAATAAAATTTAGTACAACAAATAAGGAAAACATTACTACAGCACAAATACAAACATAGCGGGCCAACATAATAAAAATACATGAAATATGAAAAATACACTAAACACATACATGCCAATGTTTAGCCCCGGTTGCCATTTATTCTCCGCTCCAACCACTTATATCGTTCTTCCAGTTATTCTTTTTCTTTTTCTACCTCTGTCAGTTTAGCCTTCACCTCCGCAAGTTCCAGTTTATATTTTTTTTTACGTTCCTTTTGTGCTTCACAATTCCATTGTGTTTTCCATTTTTCTTCCCACCTCCTTTAGTTTCGCCCTCAAGTCTGCAATAATTCTATTGCTTTCTTTTTCATGTTCCCGTTGTCTTAAACACATATTATGAAGAAACTGCAGTTGTTCTCTGTAACATTCCTAATAATATGGTTCATCAACCCATTCCTCAAAATCACAAATAGGTTCGCCGGGAACCTTGTAAAACTGGTTCATACAGTGCCAGTAGTGGCGTCCAACTTCACCACCGTCCCAACAATTTTGCATCAAGCATGCTTTTTCACAGTTGCACTTTGGTGGACGAAGAGGTTGAGCCATTTGTGAAACATTTGCTTTTAGTAAAAAAAAAACCTTACTTTTAATGAAATATTTGCTTTTAGTAAATTTTGAGCACACAAAATAACTATAATGAGCCCGTTATTTATAGGCGAGACAATACACACATAACGTACTATCTAATGGCGCTATATTTTGCGTGTTAAATATCATGATGTTGACAAAACAACTTTATGTCAGCTGGTCAGTTTTTTCAGTTCGACATGACAACACACACATAACGTATTATCTAATGGTGCTATACTTTGCGTGTTAAATATCATGATGTTGACAAAACAACTTTATGTCAGCTGGTCAGCTTTTTCAGTTCGACAAGACAACACACACATAATAAATATACAGATAATTTTATTAAATTATTATTTAAATAGGTAAAATGGGAAAGTACAAATCATAATTAACAAGTATAATTTTATTTCATAAATCTTGCAACATAGACATAACAACTAATTATTACAACATCAACTCATGGATAGTTAGGTACACTAGAAGAACACCTACCCCGAGCTTGATTACTATTGCCACCCAAAGGACATTTTCTACGGTCGTGTCCTATTTGCGAGCTTATACCACATTTGTGCGCATAAACGGTGTCACTAACATTCATTTGGTTCCATATACGCGTTCTCTTCTGCACTTGTCTTTTACGCAAATAAGACTTGTTACACACCATTTTAAATGGTTCTGGAGGCCAATAATGCTCAGCACCCACTGGCTGCAACTGACCACTATATGTGTTTAGGTACTTGGAAGCACTATATTGTTGATCAACATAGTTGGTCTCCGCATAACCAACACGTTGAAAACACTTGATGGCATGTGAGCAAGGCATGTGGTAGATGGACCATTTCCCACCGGAGCATAACCTTGAAGATTCATTTACAGTATGTACATTATTACCCCAATTATTATGGATAGCGGTACGAACTTCAAAAACACCTCTTTCGTTATCATACTGCAAAAATGAATGCCAATATGCTCGCCGTCTGTATTTCTCAAATCTCTTCATAGGCACTGGCATAAATTCAACACCCCTCTCCATCAATTCCATTGCAGCTGCAGACCGTTCAACAAACCTCTCCGCCATCTGCTTGAACGACATCCGCACCATAGCTGTGATGGGCAATCCTCTTGCCGACTTCAATAACCCATTGAAGGACTCTGACACGTTTGTAGTAAGAATTCCCCATCGTATGCCACCATCCGCATGCAACGTCCACTTTTCAGGGTCATGTCGCATTAACCAACGATAGGCTGCCTCGTCTTCTTGCCTGATAGAATCCATATGCCTCTGGAATTTATGCTGTTGGTGGTCTGTTGCTGCCATCCACATTAAATCATGTAGATCCTTGTTGGGATGTGCCTTCTAGAAATTGGCCTTCAAGTGCCTCACACAGTAATGGTGGTATGCATAAGGTTCGTGCCATGCAGGCAAGTTCTCCACAGAACTTAATATACCACCGTGCCGATCAGATATTAGACAAATACCTGAATGATGTTTGACAACGTGCTCTTTCAGGTGGTTCAAAAATAGCATCCATGTCTTTGTGCTTTCATTGGTACAAACAGCAAAAGCTAGAGGAAATATCTGTCCATTAGCATCCACTGCCACGGCTATCAATAGATTGATATCGTACTTTCCATAGACATGAGTTTTGTCTATGGATATTACGGGCCGACAATGCAAAAAACCATCAATTGCTGGCTTAAACGCCCATAACACGTAATTGAATATGTATTTTGGTGTTCCCGGACTCTGCTCAAGCTTCCATTCAACAACTGTCGCGGGGTTAAAATGCTGCAGTGCGGCCATGTACTTTGGCAGAGATGCAAATGACTTATCCCAATTACTGTAGACAATTTCAAACGCTCATTTGCGCCCGAGAAATGCCTTTCTTTTCGTAATGGTATGGCCATATTCCTGGTGGACTGATGTAATGCACTCTTTGATTGTATACCTTATGGATACTTCGAGGTACGGAATAAGTACAAGAGAAATAAAGTCAATATCCAAGTTGAAGTGATTCCCGTTGAATGTGTCCATTTCGCATGTGTGGGTGGGAATGTATTTACCCATTTTTCACATACCTGTCTTCTTCTTGGTCGCACGCAACATCCAATTACATGGCCAAAACCACCTGCGGAAAACAGCCTTGTATACCATCGGACTTGACTCCCGTACCTGCATCTCACGACACTCTTTTACGTTGTGCATTTTACAAGCCCTGCTTAAGCGCACTTTATCAGGAAAAAAGCATCCCCTTTGCAAGCACCGTTGGTCTAGACTCATCCCACATTACTGTCCGGATTTCATCAAAATCCCTTGTGAGAGCTTCCACATCCGGCACGGTTGGCGAGTTATCAATGTAAGGAATCTCCCTTGAATGAAACGGCACTTCGGACTCGTACACTCTTCGTCTGGGGGGTCTCTCTTCAAATCAGGTCCTTCCTCCTCATCCTGCTCATCACCATCCTCACGAGGAAAGGGTGTCTCGTCTCTGGATTCATCGACATTGTTATCGTAATCACTGTTCTGTTCCTCACTCTGTGCATCTGCCAGATCCCGATGTAATACGTTGTTTTCGGTAAATTGAGTGAGTACGGGTGGCTCAACTTGCTCGTTTTCACTGCACAACCAACAAAAATATAAGCTACTGAATTAATAAATGCTTTTCATATGGCTATATCACTTCACTTACAAGTCGTAATGTGATGAAATTCCATGATGGACATTTTCAATTAGGTGATGACTACCGGATGGGCCACTTGTAAAATTCATATCCGGCCGGTACCCCCTATTAAATTTATGAGCATTAATACAAATTCAATATGCCAAAAATATACATAATTAACACAAATGAAAATTGAAGTTTACCACTCGTCTTGTGAATTATGAAAAGCAGGGTATAAATTATTTTCTCGCTGCTCATTCGCCGACGGTGATAAGTTTAAATCAAGGAAAACTCTTTCATCCGGAACCTGTCCTGCAAAAACTGCTCCAAAATAACCACCCGATGACTGGGGGTTATCTCTACTACGCACAACCTCGTTTTTTGGAACGTCTTCGACCTTCACGTATATCTCCAACATTGCGATTACAATAAATTCCCGGCATTCGTCCGGAGTCCTCAAAAAATCACTCAAAGTTTCATCATCGTCAATGTTAAACTCCGAGTAAAAAGCAACCCCCTGCGGAGTGACGGAATACAGATATCTTCCGGTTACTTTAAGTATCACTGAACATTTTCTCACACTCACTTTTTTGCATAACAACGATATCAATTTATCGTACTCCATTGTAAGTGACAATTTAACATGACACTGAGCAGGTAAACTGTAGCCCACGAAGTTATTTTCCATCACAACCTCACCCCCCCAATATAATGAAACTCTTATTCTACGCTCTTCAGACATAATGAAAAAATGTTGGAGAATTTAACAACAATAAACGTTTCAACAAGAGTTAAAATTTTATTTGAATGAATTTCTATACAATCCTAACCTCTTTATATAGGGAATGGCTAGCCGGATTTTTTTTTATATATATAGCGCCCAAAAAGTTGGCACTATACGCTTTTGAATCATTGAAGCCAGGAATTATTGGTGGGGCCAGGAAAAAGGAGTATAACGCCAAAATACCAGGCACTATATATAAAAATTTATGTATAGCGCCAGGTATTTTGGCGCTATACCTGGGCGTGTCAGCTTTTTCAGTATAGTGCCACAATACTTGGCGCTATACATTGACGGCACAATTAACGTTAATGTATAGCGCCAAGTATTGTGGCACTATATATAAAAATGTCACCTTTTCTTTTATCACCTATTTATGTATTTTGAGTCCAAAAGAACCACAATTGGGTTCCGGACTCGTTACTTTGCTGCATTTTTCTAGCTGATTCTATGCATTCCCTTAGTAGTAAATGGTACTTCTTTGCCCTTGTAATGTCCAATGCTTTGCCCCAGTTATTAAGGGGTCGTTTGGTAGGATGCATTAGATAAAATAATGCATGCATTAGCTTTGTGTATTAATAATATATTGTTTGGTACACATTTTGAACCTATGCACTAGTTATGCAAGCATTAGCTATACATCCTATTTGATATTATCCTATGCATAACTAATGCATAGAAAACAATGGTATTAGCAATGCAATGAGTTTTAATGCATGTATTAGCTTAGTTAAAGACAAAATTGTCCTTCAAAATTTATGTTTGATTAAAATATGCTAGTTAGTATATTAATGCAAGTTCAAAATAATCCAAATACTGAGAAATAAAATTATATCCCTAGTAAATAAATAAATACTTAGCATATTTTTTTTATATAAATAAATATTTAATTTTATTTTACAATATAAGTAGACAAATCAAATAATTTTTTGTAAACTTTTTCATATAAAAATATTTCTCAACATATATTTCTTTTAAAAAGTTAGAGTGTGAACTAGTTTTGAGGGCATTTTTGTAAACAAACAATTCTTTTAGAAATTGTGCAATGCTTTAATATATCAAACCAAACAATGGATAAGAAATATGTCAGCATAACTAATACCAGTATAACTAATGCAAGCATAACTAATACCAGCATTACTAATACACCCTATTCAACATTATTCTTATGCACCCTACCAAACGACTCATAAGTGTATAGAACACGATACCCAAAGTTCCTAGTTTTAATATCCCAATGCGCTTGTCTACACTGTCTACAACAGTGCTTGGCATTTGCATCCACGCCTGACTGTTTTTTGCTCCTTTTGATACATGAGCATGTAGTGCAAATACAGCATGCTGACTGCCTCTACAACATCTAGAAATTTACTTAGTTTCCCCAATTTTACTTTTTTTTTCAATTTTCTACTTTTTTTTTGTTTTTCTGCACCACCCACCCAGCCACCCCTATCCCCCTAATTTTTTTTTTTGTATTTTCAATTTTCAATTTTTTTTTGTTTTTCTGCACCAACCACCCCCACCCACCCACCCCCGCACGCTAACCCCCTCAAAAAATTTTTCTTACTCTTTTTTTATATTTTTAGTTTTTTTTTCCTACACCACCACCTAGGGATGGGCATCGGTCGGTTCCGTTCGGTTATGAATATTATCGGTTTAGCATATCGATTATCGGTTTACAAATTTGATAAAACGATAACCGAACCGATAAGATATCAGTTATCGGTTAATCGGTTATCGATCATTATCAGTTCGGTTATCGATTTACCCGATAAGATAACTCAATCAAGAGTTAAGTAAAAAAGAAAAGACAATTCACCGGAGTTAAGCTAAAAAGAGAAGAATTCACATATAGCATACTAAAGACTTACGCTAGGAGTAACTAGTAAGGTCTATAAAGAATGAAGATGAAGTAACTGAAGAGTGGGGTTGAGAAAGAATAGGAGAGAATGAACTAAAGCCCTAGCATTTGTATATACTTAAGGATAAAGTCGTAATTTTATTAATTCTTATTGGGTTATTAGTTAACCCATTAATAAAATTGGCAAATCGAGGCCCGAATCGATAACCCAATAGTAAAAAAATTCTAAATCGTAACCGAACCGTTAACCTAATAACCCGATATCGATAACCCAATAAAAACTAGCGGTTCGGATTATCGGCTTTACTCGATATATGCCCAGCCCTACCACCACCCACCCTAGCCCCTACCCCCCCGCGGAAACCCCCTCCAATTTTTTTTTACTTTTTTTTTGTATTTTTTAATTTTGTATTTTTTTTCTTGCACACCCCCCATGCAAACCCTCTCAATTTTTTTTTTTTACTTTTTTTTGTATTTTAAATTTTCTATTTCTGGTTTTTTCGTTTTTCTACCCAAATACCCCCGCTTTTTTTACCAGAAGAGTACATTATTTACCATAAGTTAATTTTACTTTTCATAAAAAAATATAGATCTCTTTTCTTTTAGGAAAATATTGTGATCTCTGTAAATTGAGGATCCCTCATTGGTACATAACACAATAGCAATCATAATGTAGTCTTTAAGTGAGCCTAGTTTAGGAGGAGAATTTATTCTCTCGGTAAGTTTTTCTCTCTTCATATTAGTATATTGATGCAGGTCAATTGACCAAAGCATATAAAGTATATTATGCCTTTTTTGGTATATTCCTCTTTATCATCTGATTTATCGTCATTCAAGATTTGCTTTATTAGCTTTCACATGAGGCCATATTTTTCGATCCCAATAAGTGGTATTAATTAGAGCCAATGATTCAGAGCTAATAGTTCATCGAGGTTGAAGAGAGGTTCAAAGCGGGTTCAAATCAAGTTGCAACCAATTTGATGATAATGAAGATTCCTATCCCAAAAAAAGTAATCTAAAATACTACACGTGGAGATAAATTTTCAATCATATATTTTGAATAAGCAGCATCTTTAAAACAAGTTATTTTTAATCCATGCTTACTTTTAACGCATAGACTCTAGTTTTAACCCTAATCAGTTTGAATGTGGGCTTTACTTTTAACTCATGCTCACATTTAATGCACAAGGCTTCAATTTTCAATCAATACTCATTTTAACCATTGCAAGCAGCAGTGATGAATATTATGTGAAAGAGGATCAAGTATTGTCAAGAAAATTCAGACAAAAGAGAAGAATTGTTAGGGTTTCCCTGACATTCTTATCATATCAAATGTATCTATTACTTGAGGGAAGGGTAAAATATTTACTATGATTAATATTATTTTTCATAAAGGAAATTCTTCCATATTTGACAGATACCTTTCTTGGAGTAAAAGGTTGTGACTTCTACAAATTGTGGATCCCTCTTTCAACACAACACAATAACATCCACAATGTAGTCGTTAAATGAGTCTTGTTTAGGGGGAGAATCTATTTCCTCGATAATTTTTTTTCTCTTTCATATTTAGTAGATTGATGTATGTTAATTGACCAAACTATATAAAGTATATTATGCATCTTTTAGTATATTTCTCTTTTTCATCTGATTTATCTTCAATCAAAATTTGCATGACGTCTAATTATTTCGATCCCAACATACTGATCCAAGGCATCTTTGATTGTGATATGAATATTAATTTGAATTACATGCTTTAGATTTTAGACGTATTTTTCATCTTCAAGCTAAAATCTCTAATTAAGTAATCACTATGTTGGATTGTCAAAGGATCAATGATAATTTCTTAGGAAAAATACATAAGTTACACCATATAATTATCCGAAAAAGTCACTTACATAATGAAAGATGCCTCATTAAGGATGATGTGGCAAAAAAATATTATTATCTTATAATAATTGGACATTTTTATAATTAATTACACTTATTTACTTGTATACCCTCATTTCTCTTTTATCTTTCATTTTTTCCTTTTTCTTTCTCAAACTTATTCTCTCTTTCGTCTTTATCTAGTCCACCATCATAGTTTTCATATTGCTGAATTCCTTTTTCATTTCCTCTATTTATAGACATCTTAGGATAAATCATATTGACAGTTTAGTTTCTTTACTCAAAGTATAGAAGTTTAACTTTTATATTAATGAGTTTAACGATAGCAATGGCCCAAAATATGTTGAAGTGTAAAAAAATGTTGGACGAAAGTGATTCCAAACGTGTAATATCTTAGATATACTATTTGATAATCTCATATTAAACTTTTAGAAACCATTAAAAAGCCTTACATCTTATCATTGTTATTGGACACTGTCTCATCACGAGAATGAACTAAATTTTTATTTGACAATGTTGGACCGTCATTCATAACTTTATTTGATCTCCTTGAACTTAGATCTTGAGATCTCCAGTAGTCTAGGTAAAGTTACCGCCATAATGGCTTGTCCTCGGCCATAGCTCTATTCCCCTCGATAATCTTTCAATTGACTCTCTAGTTAGGCCTTATGTAAGCATAATAGACATATTATCGCTTAGCTTCACATAGCTAATTGTAATAATTTTCCTTGAGGGTAGTTATCTAATTATTTTATGTCTTCATAGTATGTGACAAGATTTCTCATTATACATAACGCTCCCAGTCCTTCATACTGCCGCTTGACTATCGCTGTATGTATATAGGTATCAGTGGTTTGGGCCAAATGGAATATCATCCAAGAAAGTGTGACGACCCGGCCAGTTGTTTCGAGACATTTCTGCTTCCTTATATATTCCTCAGCTGTATTTTATCGTATCGTATTGGTTGGTTCGGGTCCAGAGTGGTTTCGGTGTGGAATGAGACACTTAGTCTCATATTTAAAAGCTTAAGTTGGAAAAGTCAATCGGATATTGATTTATGAGTAAACGACCTTGGATTTGGATTTTTATGATTCAATTAGCTCCGTTAGGTAATTTTGCACTTGGGAGCGCGTTCACAATATAATTTGGAGGTCCGTGGTAGATTTTGGCTTGAATTGAAATTTGCGCGATTTTGGTCGGTAGTAAAAAATTTGATATCAGAGTCGGAATGAGATTCCGGAAGTTGGAGTAGGTTCGTAGTGTCATTTGTGACGTGTGTGCAAAATTTCAGTTTATTCGGACGAGGTTTGGTAGGTTTCGGCATCGTTTGCGAAAATTGAATGTTCAGAAGTTCTTAAACTTGAATCCGAGGGTTATTTGATGCGTGTGATGTTATTTTGAGTGTTCTAAAGGTTCGATTAGGTTTAAATGTTGATATGTGACTTGTAGGTATTTTTGGTTGAGGTCTCGAGGGCCTCGGGATGAATTCGAATGGTTAACGGAGGATTTGGAAATGAAATTGTGCAGCTGAAACTGCTGCTTCTGATGTTTCCACACCTGCGGAGTGGCAACCGCAGGTGTGAGGTCCGCAGAAACGGAAAGGGGTCGTAGATACGGAGTTTTGTGAGCTGAGGAAGGTGCACAGGTGCACAAGTTTGGTTGCACCTGCGAGCCCGCAGGTGCGAGGTCTGACCGCAAGTGCGGGACCTGGGCGGATAAGTGACTTCCGTAGGTGTGGTTGTTTTGACCATAGGACGGTCGCGCAGGTGCGAGAAAAGGGCCGCAGGTGCGAAATTCCTGGGCAGAAGGTATATAATGCGCGCTTCGCGAATTGTTGGGTATTCTTCACCATTGCTATTCGGATTTTGAAGCTTTTGGAGAGTTTTGAAGAGGGAATCAAGGGGATTTTCATTGAGGTAAGTTACTTGAGCCTAATACTGGTGATTGTGGTAATTTTCAATTGTTTTAAGCATGTAATTCGTAGAAATTAGGGATGAAAGTAAATGAATTAGGGCTTGGATATTTGAAAGTTTGATTTGGGGATTTGAGAGGTCAAATGAGGTCGGATTTTGATAAATTTGGTATGGTTGAACTCGTGAGTCAAAGGCTTTTTAGTTTTTTGATTTTTGTCAGATTTCGAGAGTGGGCCCGGAGCCGGGTTTGAGAGAATTTCGGGATTGTGCCTAATTTGCTAGTTTTTCTTGTGGAATTCATTCCATTAGCATATATTGATAGTATTGTTCTAGTTATGAATAGATTCAGAGCGATTGGAGGCCGAGACGAGGGGCAAGAGTATCACAGAGTAGGGATTTGACCGGTTTGAGGTAAGTAACGATTGTAAATCTCATCTTGAGGGTATGAAACCCCGAATTCTGTATCGTTTTACTATTTTAAGGTGACGCACATCCTAGGTGACGGGTGTGGGCATGCACCGTTGGGGATTGTAACTTCGTCTGTCCTGTAGCAACTATAAGTTGCGCATTTGGTTGAAACTATATGATATTTATGTGTTTTAGAAAGAGTTTCTATAAATTAGGTTGAATGCCATATTTGGGCCTTGCCAGAGTTGTTTGGACCCTTAGGGGCCTTTTCTTACTATCCTCTCACTATTTTTGGTTGAAAATCTATAATCAGTCTTGTTACACTTATTGAATTTTATAATTCAGTCTTTATTACTCTGTTTTGATACATATAAAAATATTGTTTTGGGCTGAGTATCCTGTTTTTTTACTGAGAGCCCGAGTGGCTTGAGAGGTTTATGACTGAGTGAGGCCGAGGGCCTGATTTGTGAGGATATTATGGGATCGAGCTGCATGCCGCAACATGTTGTTATTGATTCATGATTTAGTGAGGCCGAGGGCCTGATTGATTTATGTCACGAGGTGGCTTGTTATAGCGCTTGGGCTGAAAGAGCCCCTCTGAGTCTTCACACCCCAGTGAGCGCGGGTACCCTGAGTGTGAGTGATATAAGATATGCCCGAGGGGTTGTATACGAGTGACTAAGAGGTTTGTCTGAGGGGCTGTTCATGAGTGATATTTTGTCCGGGGGGCTGTTTATGATTTCATTATTTTGCTCATTGTTATACTGAGCCTCTGTTAAGAACTGTTGAAAATATCTTAAAATGATTTTTACTGAAACTAAGTTTAAACGAAATGATTTAATTCAAACTATGTTTTTAAAAGGTTGTTGTACTTTTATTGAGATTTCATGATATGAACCTATATGTTTTATTTTTCGTCACTGCTTCTCAACCTTTATTTACTTTAATTACTTACTGAGTTGGTGTACTCACGTTACTCCCTGCACCTTGTGTGCAGATCCGGGCACATCAGGACCCGGTAGCGGCTGTTGACTAGTCCAACTGTAGATTCTTCTCAGAGTTGGCAAGGTAGCTGCTGGCGATCACAGACCTGTTCTTTTCCCTCCTATATTCCTATAGTTTATTTTGTAGTTACAGTTCCTGACTATGTTAGTCTTAGTATCTCGGATAGTGTTTAGTAGATGCTCATGACTAGTGACACCCCGATGTCGGGCTTTTCTTTCCGCACTTTGTTATTCAGATTTATCTTATAAAGTTTTATCAATTAAATAGCTTGCAGTTATCTTTAAATTGAAATATCGGGTTGTTTTTGGTAAAGATTTGGCTTGCCTAGTACCACGATAGGCTCCATCACAACATGGTAGTTTGGGTTGTGACAAGTTGGTATCAGACCCTAGGTTACATAGGTCTCACGAGTCATGAGTGGCTTTAGTAAAGTCTTGCAGATCGGTACGGAGACGTCTGTACTTATCTTCGAGAGGCTGCAAAACCTTTAGGAAAACTTCACATTCTTGAATTCTTGTCGTGCGAATCTGTTGATTCTGGTAACTAAACTTCTGTTATTCTATTCTCTTATAGGTGATGAGAACACATGCTACCGGTTAGGACGGACAGCCACCAATACCACCAGTTGGGACCGCGAGAGGCCGAGGTCGCAGTCGAGGCCGTGGTAGGGGCAGGGGTGTAGCCCGCACAACAGCTAGGGAAGCACTTGCAGATCCACCAACCGCCCAAGTTTATGATCAGGTCCCAGTTGTGGATGCTCCAGCGGGACCAACCCAGGCACCAGCTGTGCCTATTGTTATCCCAAGTCTTTAAGAGACCTTAGCTCTGATTTTAACTGTGTGCACCGGTCTTGCTCAGGCGGTCGCTATTTCTACTACAACAGCTACTTCCGAGGTCGGGGGAGGCACTCAGACTCCCACCGCCCGCACACCCGACCAGGCTATTTAGGGGCTACAGACACCGGAGGCACCACCAGCCCAGCCGGTTGCACCTGCTTAGGATTATGTGGTACCATTCATGCCTGATGATGAGCAACATAGATTGGAGAGGATTGGTAGACTTCAGCCTCCAACTTTCAGTGGTACAAAGGGCGAGGATTCCTAGGGTTTCTTGGACAAATGTTAGAGGATTCTTCATATGACAGATATTCTGGAGACCAGTGGGGTCTCGTTCACTTCCTTTCAGTTCTCTGGAGCTGCCTTTACATGGTGGGAGGCTTATGAGAGGCGTATGCCTGTTGGTGCATCTCCCCTTACCTGGAAGCAGTTCTCCATTCTCTTTCTGGAGAAATATGTACCGTAGTCCTGTAGAAAGGAGCTGCACAGGCAGTTTGAGCAGTTGCATTAGGATGATATGACTGTAACGCAGTATGAGATGAGGTTCTTTGAGTTAGCTCGTCATGCTATCTGGTTGGTTCCCACAGATAGGGAGAGGATCGGGAGGTTCGTTGATGGCCTCTCATATCAGCTACGAATTCTTATGACTAGAGAGAGGGTGTCTGGTTCTTCTTTTAAGGAGGTTGTTGACATTGCTGGGGACATAAAGGTGATTATCCGTCAGGAGCAAGTGGAGAGGGAAGCCAAGAGGCCTCGTGGATCCGGTAGTTTTGGTGGTGCGCCTCATGGGGGTCAGTTTCAGCATGGTAGAGGCCATCCATTCATACATGCTCAGTCAGCTCGCCCAGTTAACCGTGGGGCATCATCGAGCCATTATTCTCACAGTTCTCATCCGGTCCATTCATCACTTAGTGCCCTCCCAGCCTAGAGTTTGTCTCGTGCTCCATCAGTTCAAGGCTCCTCCATGCCAGGTTCTTCTACTAGTCATCCCGGTGCTAGGGGTTCCCTTCAGTCCCCGTCACCAGCACCAGGGGGTTGTTATGAGTGTGGGGAGTTGGGGCATATGTGGAGGTAGTGTCCTCGTTGTCATGGGGGTCTGCCTTAGCAGTGGAGTTAGCCATCGACTTCAGCACAAGTTAATTCGCCACCCACCCAGTCATCTAGGGGTGGAGGATAGTAGTCAGTTATGGGTCGCCCTAGAGGGGGAGGTCGATTAGGTGGTGATCAGGCTAGTTTCTATGTACTCCCAGCCAGACCAAATGTTATTGCTTCAGATGCTGTGATCACAAGTGTCACACCTCCTTTTTGCGCGCCCCGCCCCGAAGGGTAAAAATGCGCGAGAGAGTTTTTCCAATTTAAGTGACAATATTCGAAATGGGATTATTTATTTAATTCAGAGTCGCCACTTGGGAAAGGTTTGGCTTTTGGTGTCCCAAGTCACCGATTTATCTTGAATCCCAAATCGAGGAAATTTTCGACTTTTCCAAATGAAGTCTGCGAACCAAAAATTCTAAGTAAGGAATTCTGTTGACCCTAGGGAAGGTGTTAGGCACCCTCGAATCCCGTGGTTCTAGCACGGTCGCTTAAATTGTTATAATGGCTAAATATCTGATTTAAATACATGTTCTGACTTATGTGCTTTTGTTAAGTTTAAACCGTTTTTATTATTATCATTTATTTATAGAATTTCAACGTCGTGAAAATGCGTTTCGAACCACGTCACAATCAATGCACCCATAGTTGTTAGCACATTTCGACTTCGTTGAGATTTGAATTTGGGTCACATCAATGCGCACCCAAATTTAAGAATGTAATTTAATTAATTCACGCCTAAAGAGTCTAACACGTTATTATCTTTGGGGAAGACAAAGAAATTCACTAAAACGGTCCCTCCCGAATTCTAAGTATTTATTATGATCAAACATTGAGGGTCCCGCAATTTGCATTTTTTGTTCGGCGAGGCTCATCTCATTATTTTAGAAGGGATATCCTAAAGCGACTACATTTCTAATGTGTTTGTCTCAAAAAAAAAAAATAGAAGAAAAAGATACATGCTAATTCAATTGTATGCTTTGGCCAAATCCGGATTCTTGTTAATCATCTGATCAATTGTTTACCAAAGAATGAAGAATGCTATACTTCATAGAACATGTTCTTAATTTGATAAAAAAGAAAATTAACATACAAGATTAATGGAATGCTATACTTACTCCAAACAACCTTAAGTTAAATTTAGATTATCCCCTTTTAACAAGATTAATAGAATTACTTATTAGAGGATGCTACCAATGGTATTCGGAAACTCGTCCTATGAACTGCCTAATGAAGCTGAAATTCAAGAATTTAAAATTGTATCGTATTTGGCAAAATTTAAAAGTCCATCCACCCTACATATTTAAAGCATGACTGGAGAAAGAGTTTGAATTAACAATTATACTAAGCGATTACACATTCCATAATTTATATAACTATGTCATGTATACTACTAAGTGAACCATTTTGCAATTTCTAGACCCAAATAGTTTCCATTAAGTACAAACTTACTAAGATGTTCTCTATTAGGCTACAAATTAAAGAATTACACAATTTTGGCAATATTTACAAAACTGTAAGTAAAGCAACGACTGATTAAATTCCTTTGCATCTTCATTTCATACTTTCGACTTCTACATCAATGTGAGGTTTAAATGTGTACCTGAATGTTGAATATCAACAGAAGAAAAGAAGATAGGGAGAATCAGCAACAGCAGCAACAAGATAGCGGCAACAACAAAACAAACAACAGCAATGACAAACAAGTAACGGCAGAACAAGTTCCAGTGCAGAATGCAGTTATGGCCGATGAAAAAAAAAGTAGCAAATGACAGCAATAACCAGTAGCGTAGGATCAGAACTCAGACATGCCAAATATAGGAATAAACTAATGCAACACACAACCGGTAACCACAGTTAGGACTTGGAAGAATCAGTGTCGATTATACAGGTTGAGACAAGTGAAATCAAAACAACAATAGGAAGAACAGTTCTGATTTTATCTGTATATTTTCTATCTCTTGCTCTCTATCTCTCTCCTGTATATATCCTCTCTCAGTGTATGTCTGTATATGCCTGTCTTTGTGGTATCTCTCTGTGTATGTGTCTGTATCTCCTCCCTCTCCTTTTGTAGTAATGGAAGTTCTTCCTCTTTTATAGCCTAGCATCAGCCCTTTACAGTCTATAAAACCTATTCAGATCCCCTCCCATGTGGCCTGCTCCCTTTCCAGTTTCCACTCAACTATTTAAAGTAAAGCCCTTCCCATGATATTCCCCTGCCAGCCCTTTATCATCTTATTTAAATTAAAACCAGGGTATGGGCAGCCTGAAGATGGCCTGACAGCCCATGGTTGTCCCATTTGCTCTAATTATTAAAGCACTATAGTGCACATGCTATCAATTCAGAACTCAAGATGGACTGAAACCACAAACTAAACTATAAATGTTTCTGATTCAAATTGAACAAATCACAGGCAACATACTCAGTTCCTAATTGAATTCAAACAAAATTTCAGCAGACAAACCAATGACAGGGATCAGATTATCACCATTCCAAGCTGAACTAATTGACGACGTATATCGACTCGACTGTACTAGTTGTGACACAGGACAAGCAATCGATCAAATAAACATAAATAGGGCCTAGGCTGTTCTTGACAATTTTTGCACGATACAGGGGAAAGACAACACACAATATTGGTTTGATGATATCAATTGAATCGCAATATGTATACTATTACACAGATTCAACACAAACATAATAAACAAATGACTAAATAAAAGGTCTTCATAGATTTGGGGCACAAGCTGACCACAGAAATCCCAACATAAATAAACAAACTAACTAAACAGGCTAATAGACTAATCTAAAACTAAAATAGACAACAAATGAACAAACCTGAAAAAGCTTAAACATAGATGACCCAGGCTCGAGCTTTGATTTACCCATTTGAGGCCGGACAAATCCTAACCGAGGTGTTCTCAAACGAGAATACTTCGATTAGGATCTACTAGACCCCAAACTTTCGTTTTAATCCAACAGACTCCACAAATTCTTGTGTTCTAGGGTTCGATTTTTCAAATTTGGGTTTTCGGGATTTGTGGGTAGATTCGGACCAAACCAAGCTTGGTTTGGTCACGAGGGAGGTCAAGGGATTGTCTAGTATGAATCCGGGGGGGAGGGGGTTTGGTGTAAGTCGAGGTCCGACTCGAATCTTCAAATGAAGATTCGAGAAGGTGGGAGGGGATTCGAGACAAAGGGACAACAGATCTATGTTCAGGGTGGTGAGGCGGTCCTATGTTGTTAAAGTAGTGGTCACCGACGTCCATGCCGCCGGGTTTTTGGTGAGGGGAAAGGGGGGTGGCTCTAGGGTTCCGTGGTGTCTTGGGTTAGGGGCGGGGTACGAGAGGAAAGCCTATATATGGGGTGGATGGCTTGATCTCGGCCGTTAGATCAATTGAGATCAACGGCCTGGATCTGAAGGTTTAAACGAACGGTGTCGTTTGGCTTAGTATTAGGGTCAGGGTTGGTTCGGGTAGAATGGGTCGGGTTTGTATGTGGGTACGGGGGATATGATGAGGGCCGTTAGATCAGGGTGGCTTGAACGGCTGAGATGGGTTGCCCCCTGAAACGACGTAGTTTTGGTGTCAAACTACGTCGTTTGGAGACCTGTAGATGGGTCTGCTGGACCGGTTACTTGGGCTGCTCTTTTGGGCCTCAGATTTTAAATAGGGGACCAGCCCAAATCTATTTTAAACCAAATTGCACCCTTTTCTTCCATTTCTGATTTTAAAAACACAAAACCCAATTAAACAAAATTAAACCTCATTAATTAAAACTTAAAGCAATTATTACACACATATTAAAATATTAAAAATAGGTAAAATCAAACCAAGGCAACAAATAGGGCAAAAGATGCATATTTTGTGATTTTTTTCTTTTAATAACCGGATTATGGTTCAACTACACACGACACACATTTTTTGGGTTTGATAAAATAAAAATGGACAAGATCATAAATAACTAATAAAAATGCCACGTAAAAATCCAAAAATTGTACAACAAGACCAATTGCTATTATTTTTTTTTCTTTTGGAGTGATTGTCGCGAAAACAAAAATCACGTGCTCACAGCTGCCCCTATTTGTTCGGAAACACGAAGAGTTTTCGTGCAAAGATAAAGTGAGCGGATATGAGCGACTTTTGCCTAATGGAATACTCCGTGTGAAGCATGTTTTGAAAGACTTGACCGAATCTTTGCTTCGAAGATTTCCTACATATCCTGGGCTAAACAGGAATCATGTCAATGTAGTTTAGGAAATTTTGGTAACTGGGACTACCATGGGATTGCAATGCTTGCCGTTACTGCTGTTGTTGTTGTCGCTGTTGCTTTACTGACCACCTTATTACAACCAAAGGAAAATTAAAACTGAACTAACTACTTATGCTTGTCAATTGCTAGTTACAAGATTCCTATCTATGATTCTTTTGCAACTTGATCTTGGGTCTTAGCTGATTTTGCTCGTAGACTTCGATCCGAATCTTGATGCTTGCAAGTTGTAGGTGCCTGTTTATTTCTGCGATACTGAGTGAGACTGGATTGGTAGAACTCGGGACCTTGATCAAATCTTTGAGCGGTCCGCCCTTCGTCTCTCGGAACATCTTTTTTTTTTCTTTTTCTTTCTTTTCTCTATTCTGGGTTGAGACTCATCTCGTGGGTCGACCTGATCCATGCGTCTCGAGGTCAGACCTGCGGGGAAAAACAAACGGACGAAATTTTCTGCCCCAGTTCTACTAGGAAAATTTCGTGAGTCAGTTGCCAGGAAGTTTATAGAATTGATGAAGGGATTGGAAAATTCTAGTCTACAAAATGCAACTCCGGGATTGGATCCCTAATATTGCCATAAGGTAAAAATGCTCAGTTCAGGGTCGGAGCCCTAATGCTGGCTAAATGGAAAAAGTTCAGTTCAGGGTTGGAGCCCTAATGCTGAATAAATGGAAAAAGTTCAGTTCAGGGTTGGAGCCCTAATGCTGACTAAAGGGAAAAAATTCAGTTTAGGGTTGGAGCCCTAATGCTGATTAAAGGACAATGCTCACTTCAAGGTTGGAGCCCTAATGCTGACTAACAGACAATGCTCAGTTCAGGGTCGGAGCCCCAATGCTGGCGGAATGGAAAAAGTTCAGTTCAGGGTTGGAGCCCTAATGCTGACTAAATGGAAAAAGTTCAGTTCAGGGTTGGAGCCCTAATGCTGACTAAATGGAAAAAGTTCAGTTTAGGGTCGGAGCCCTCATGCTGACTAAAGGGAAAAGTTTAGTTCAGGGTTGGAGCCCTAATGCTGACTAACAGACAATGCTCAGTTCAGGGTCGGAGCCCCAATGCTGGCGGAATGGAAAAAGTTCAGTTCAGGGTTGGAGCCCTAATGCTGACTAAATGGAAAAAGTTCAGTTTAGGGTTGGAGCCCTAATGCTGACTAAAGGGAAAAGTTCAGTTTAGGGTTGGAGCCCTAATGCTGACTAACTGGGGAAAGTTCAGTTTAGGGTTGGAGCCCTAATGCTGACTAACTGGAAAAAGTTCAGTTTAGGGTTGGAGCCCTAATGCTGACTAAAGGGAAAAGTTCAGTTTAGGGTTGGAGCCCTAATGCTGACTAAAGGGAAAAGTTTAGTTTAGGGTTGGAGCCCTAATGCTGACTAACTGGGGAAAGTTCAGTTTAGGGTTGGATCCCTAATGCTGACTAAAGGGAAAAGTTCAGTTTAGGGTTGGAGCCCTAATGCTGACTAAATGGAAAAAGTTCAGTTTAGGGTCAGAGCCCTAATGCTGACTAAATGGAAAAGTTCAGTTCAGGGTTGGAACCCCAATGCTGACTAACAGACAATGCTCAGTTCAGGGTTGGAGCCCTAATGCTGGCTAAATGGAAAGAGTTCAGTTCAGGGTTGGAACCCTAATGCTGACTAAATGGAAAAAGTTCAGTTTAGGGTTGGAGCCCTAATGCTGACTAAATGGAAAAAGTTCAGTTTAGGGTTGGAGCCCTAATGCTGACTAAAGGGAAAAGTTCAGTTCAGGGTTGGAGCCCTAATGCTGACTAAATGGAAAAAGTTCAGTTCAGGGTTGGAACCCTAATGCTGACTAAATGGAAAAAGTTCAGTTTAGGGTCGGAGCCCTAATGCTGACTAAAGGGAAAAGTTCAGTTTAGGGTTGGAGCCCTAATGCTGACTAACAGACAATGCTCAGTTCAGGGTCGGATCCCCAATGCTGGCGGAATGGAAAAAGTTTAGTTCAGGGTTGGAGCCCTAATGCTGACTAAATGAAAAAATTCAGTTCAGGGTTGGAACCCTAATGTTGACTAAAGGGAGAAGTTCAGTTTAGGGTTGGAGCCCTAATGCTGACTAACAGACAATGCTCAGTTCAGGGTTGGAGCCCTAATGCTGGCAGAATGGAAAAAGTTCAGTTCAGGGTTGGAACCCTAATGCTGACTAACGGGAAAAGTTCAGTTTAGGGTTAGAGCCCTAATGCTGACTAAATTGAAAAAGTTCTGGGGATACTAACTGAACTGTTTTTTTTTTTTTGAGTTTTCCTTGTTTTAGTAAAAATGCAAAAGAGAATTTTGTGGGAACTTCCCTTTCGAGTGGATTCCTTATTGCCAAACTGCTTCTTGCACTCATGTGTTTCTTTTCTTCTTTGGGTGACATCTGCTTCTTGCACGGTTGTCTTGGATCATACCTGTTTCAACTTTTCAAACAAAGAACAATCGTTAGCTCAAAAATGGCGGTTGGTTCGGTGACCTTGATTGTTCCAGTTGCTTTGCTGCGTCCTTATTTCTGTTGAGAAACTCTGCCATTGATTGGATTCAAATGGCAAAACCCTTTAGACTGCTCAGGCCTGCGTTTCCAGATTCTGTGATGATTTGCCTTGTAAGGCTTTGGTTTTTCCATCCGGTTTTGCTTGGGGATTTTTCAACGGGGATTTTATTGGGGAGACTCTGTGGGGATTTGTACAAGGGGAAGTTCTGTGGGGATTTGTACAAGGCGGACTTGCTGGGGATTTGTTGCAAAGCGGACTTGCCAGGATTTGTTGGGGCAAGCTCGCCGGGGAATTTTACAAAGGGAGGCTCTGTGGGGATTTGTACAAAGGGAAGCTTTGTGGGGATTTGTACAAGGCGGACTTGCTGGGGATTTGTTGCAAAGCGGACTTGCCAGGATTTGTTGGGGCAAGCTCGCTGGGGAATTTTTACAAAGGGAGGCTCCGTGGGGATTTATACAAAGGGAAGCTCTGTGGGGATTTGTACAAGACAGACTTGCTGGGGAAATTTCTCTTTTTTTGTGACTTGCTGTACAAGACAGTCAAACCTAATGATTCATCAGGTTTGGACAAACGTACCAACGAAACGGGGCATTTCCCTTGCGAAACGGAATTCTGTGAAACCAATCCTGCCACCTATCCTTTCCAGTATATCTGGGACTTGGGGTTAAAAAAAAATGAAAGGGATTCGAAGAAAAACAAAGAAAGGATAAAGCAAACTTCAGAAAAGAAATGTCCCTTTCGGGACAAAATAGACTTATCTGAGGAAGACAATGCTGACTTTAAATGGACATGACATGCTCTTTGGACTGGACGCCTGACCTTCAATGAACTTGCATTTCCTCCCGAACAAAAATGGATCTGTGTTTCCAAACTGGTGGAACTTTGCCGAAACCTCCTTGGGTGGAGTCGTTCTTTCGGCCAACAGCGCCCTTTGCGGGTTTTTGCTAGCTGACCTCTCTCATTTCCCTCCTTGTTGTCGCTCGATAGCACTCTTTGTGAGTTTTTACTACACAAGCTCTCTCATTTTGGTTTCTCTACTCCCGTCGCCTCGCGATGCCCGAAGGTTTTCACCGACAAGACTCTCTCATTTTATTTCTCTCAATTTAGAGTGTACCGGCCTCCATTACTGACGCTTCTTGGCTTCCCGCTACCTTTGGTAATTGATTTGAAAGGCTAGTGCTTGGCAAAGAAAAGTAGATGATACTACAACTTCTAAGCCGCTTGACGTGCCCCGGTTTCAATTTCAGGGCAAATGGGATTTTATTGTTGGTGTGACTGAACCTCAGAGAGAGGCTACCTACGTATCCTTTCGGAATCAAGTCAGACGTAGTTCAGGCCTCGGTCAATGTTTTGTTTTGGTTTTTTTTTTTGTGATTTGATTGGTAACCAAAGAACTGTAACCGGCTCAAAGGCTTGTAGAGAGAGTTGATAGTGTTTGGGGTAGTGGGAATAAAACCTCCATCATTTCAAATGCGTCAGGATCGCTGGGGTGTCACTCAGACGTAGTATCTTTTGACTGCATCCGCATTCACCGCTGTTTCGGGATCATTTCCTTCAATATCACCCAGGTACAATGCTCCTCTCGGCAAGATCTTCCTGATGATGTATGGGCCTTTCCAGTTTGGAGCAAATTTCCCTTTTGCTTCCTGGTGATGTGGCAGAATGCACCTCAGTACCAGTTGACCCACTTCGAAATTCCTGGGTCGGACTTTCTTGTTGTAAGAACGAGCCATCCTTTGTTGGTACAACTGCCCGTGACAAACTGCAGCCATTCGTTTCTCATCAATCAAAGTCAACTGCTCCAATTGAGTCTTAACCCACTCGCTGTCTTCGATCTCTGCTTCGACAATGGTTCGAAGCGAAGGAATTTCTACCTCTGCTGGTATCACAGCTTCAGTCCCATAAACCAAGAGATAAGGGGTTGCCCCTACTGACGTGCGTACCGTAGTGCGATATCCCAATAATGCAAAGGGTAGCTGTTCATGCCACTGTCGGGAACTCTGGATCGTCTTCCTCAAAATCTTCTTGATGTTCTTGTTTGCTGCTTCCACAGCGCCATTGGCCTTGGGCCGATAAGGAGTAGAATTCCTATGCGTTATTTTGAATTGCTCGCATACATCTCCCATCAAGTGACTATTCAGGTTTGCTGCGTTATCTGTGATGATAGTTGCAGGAATACCGAAACGACAGATAAGATTTGAATGTACAAAATCCACTACCACTTTTTTGGTGACCGACTTGAGAGTGACAGCTTCTACCCATTTTGTGAAGTAGTCGATGGCAACCAGTATAAATCTATGTCCATTTGAGGCCTTCGGCTCGATTGGACCAATGACGTCCATGCCCCAGGCAACAAATGGCCAAGGTGCAGACATGGGATGCAATTCCGTGGGAGGTGCATGAATCAAATCACCGTGCACCTGACACTGATGACACTTCCGAACGAAACCAAAGCAGTCCTTTTCCATGGTCATCCAGTAATAACCTGCTCGAAGGATTTTCTTTGCTAAAACATACCCGTTCATGTGAGGTCCGCACACTCCTGCGTGTACTTCGTGCATGATCCTTCTTGCCTCCTCGGTGTCAACACATCTTAGTAGATTGAGGTCCGGAGTCCTCTTATACAACAACTCACCGCTCAAAAAGAAACCACTTGCATGCCGCCTGATGGTTCTCTTTTGATCTCCGGTAGCATGCTCGGGGTATTCTTGCGTTTTCAAAAACCTCTTGATATCATGGTACCACGGCTGTGTACACGATCCTGCCTCGATTACGTTACAGTAACCGTGTCTCTCCCTGATTTGGATTTCCAAGGGATCGACATGGGCGTTGCCTGGGTAGGGTAGCATTGAAGCTAGGGTAGCAAGTGCATCCGCTAATTCATTGTGACATCGCGGGATATACCTGAACTCTATTGATTTAAAACGCTTGCCGAGATCCTCCACGTGTTGTCGGTAAGGAATAATCTTGATATCCCGAGTTTCCCATTCACCTTGGGCTTGCCGAATAATAAGGTCAGAATCTCCCATAATCAGTAAGTCTTCGACATCCTGATCGATCGCCATATGCATGCCCATGATGCAGGCTTCATACTCAGCTGTATTGTTTGTGCAAAAGAAACGCAGTCTAGCTGTGGCGGGATAATGTTGACCAGAAGGCGAAATCAAAATTGCCCCGATTCCTACACCTTTGGCGTTTACGGCTCCATCAAAGAACATCTTCCAAACATGAGCGTCCTCCGAGACCACTTCTACGGTGTTTATTTCTTCATCTGGAAAATAGGTACTCAATGGCTGGTATTCCTCATCGATTGGATTTTCGGCCAAATGATCTGCTAGCGCCTGGGCTTTCATTGCCGTGCGAGTGACATAGACTATGTCGAATTCAGTAAGCAAGATTTGCCACTTGGCCAGTCTTCCAGTAGGCATCGGTTTCTGAAATATATACTTCAAAGGATCCAGCCTGCTTATGAGGAAAGTAGTGTGGGCTTGGAGGTAATGTCTCAGCTTTTGAGCGACCCACGTCAGAGCGCAACATGTTCTTTCCAGTAGAGTGTACTTGGCCTCGTAGCCGGTGAATTTCTTGCTCAAGTAGTAGATCGCTTGTTCTTTCTTTCCGGTTATGTCATGTTGCTCGAGGACGCAACCGAAAGAATTTTCCAAGACTGTCAGATACAAGAACAATGGTCTCTCTGGCTCTGGTGGGACCAAAACTGGGGGATTTGAAAGATATTCTATAATTTTGTCAAAAGCTTCTTGACATTCAGTCGTCCATTTGATCGCCGCGTCTTTACTCAATAGCTTAAATATGGGCTCACACGTGTTCGTCAGCTGGGCAATGAATCGACTGATATAGTTTAGTCTGCCCAACAAACTCATCACGTCTTTCTTTGTTCTCGGGGGAGGTAAACCTCTGATTGATTTTATCTTTATAGGATCTAATTCGATACCTCTCCTGCTTACTATGAAGCCCAAAAGCTTGCCCGATGGGACTCTGAAAGCACATTTGGCTGGGTTCAGCTTCAAGTCGTACTTCCTCAGTCTCTCGAAGAAATTCGTCAAATCTTGGATGTGATTATCCTGCGTCTTGGACTTGACTATCACGTCGTCCACATACACCTCTATTTTTTGATGCATCATGTCATGAAAAATGGCAGTCATGGCCCTCATGTAAGTAGCCCCAGCATTCTTCAGACCAAATGGCATGACCCGATAACAGTAAGTGCCCCAAGGCGTGGTGAAGGCAGTCTTCTCGACGTCTTCTTCATCCATCAATACCTGATGATATCCAGCATAACAATCTATGAAAGACTGGATCTCATGTTTGGCGCAATTATCAACAAGGATGTGGATGTTGGGCAACGGGAAATTATCTTTGGGACTCACTCTATTCAAATCTTGGTAATCTATACATACCCGAGTCTTCCCATCTTTTTTCAGCACTGGAACCACATTTGCCAACCATGTTGTATACTGGACTACCTGAATCACTCCCGTTTTCAGCTGCTTGGTGATCTCCTCTTTAATCTTGTCACTGACCTCAGTTTTGAACTTTCGTTGCTTCTGTTGAACTGGAGGATAATCAGGGTGAATTGGCAATTTATGAACCACTAGATCAACACCTAGTCCCGGCATGTCATCGTATGACCAAGCAAACACATCTTTAAATTCAAAAAGAAGTTGAATTATCGCGTCTCGCATTTTCTTGTCTATGTGAATACTTATTTTGGTCTCCCGTATTTCTTCAGGAGTTCCTAAATTAACCGGTTCGGTGTCATTCAGATTTGGCTTAGGTTTATTCTCAAAGTGTTCCAACTCTCGGTTTATTTCCCTAAAAGCCTCTTCTTCATCATATTCTGGTTCTGGGTTCATTATTTCACAATTAAATAGCTCATTGTGATCTGGGCGTGAAGTCCGCAAGCATGTAATATTTAAAGCCGCATTATTATAACTGAAAGATAAAGAAAAAAAATAACAAAAATCAGAACAAAGGGAAAAATGAGAAAACAATGATGATTTTATTTTTATTTTCTTGGAATTTTGGAAGACAACAACGTTTACAACTCAGGAATTCAAAACAACAATTGAAGGGAAGAAAACATCCAAGTTATATCCTGGGGATAACTCGTGATGCAGGAAAGGTGGCAGGATAGGTCTACCCAGACTTCTGCCTAGTCAGGAACGACGTGGCCTCCCAGTTTTGAAGTTTGGCATTTGGCCCCATATATAGCATTTCGGCGGTGCTGGTGCCTTCTCCTGGTTGAACCATGTGAGCTTCGTAGAGCATTTCTCTCATTGCCCCACATATCTCCTCTATTTCCTCAGCCGTGAAAACCTCATCGTCTTCTTCTTCAGTGTATCTTGGTTCGATGAAAGTTTCATATAAATCCGGCAGTGGCCGAGGCAGTTTCCACCCCCCATTCTTCCTTTTCTTCGCCCATTCTTCATCTTCCGGAGTGGGTTGAAAACCTATCCCAAAACGTTTCTTGGCGGAAGGCAAGGTGATGGGTTCCGTTATTCCCTGCAATGTTCGTCCGAGTCCTTTCCTGGCCTGAATCCATGTCGGATCATCTCTTTAGCCACCATGATCGAGGCGTTAGACAAGAAAGGTTGGGGGCAAGGTCTTCCCTCTTCGTACTGCTCTGCTAACACAATTTCGAAAGCCTGATAGACCGTGTGTTCGATCCCTTCCCTTGGTTCAAGATATGGGATGGATGGGTCCCGATAAATAGCCTGCTCGTCTTCTCCGTGGACCACAATTTCCCGGTCTTCGTACTCAAACTTCACCATTTGGTGAAGAGTGGAAGGCACAGCTCCTGCCGCATGAATCCAAGGTCTGCCGAGGAGAAAATTGTAGGACGTATCCATGTCAAGCACTTGGAAAGTTATTTCAAACTCCACTGGCCCTATGGTAAACACCAAGTCTATTTCCCCAAGGGTGTCTCTCTTGACGCCGTCAAAAGCCCTTACGCAGACATTATTGGGGCGGATTCTTCCGGTCCCAATTTCCATTCTCTGTAGCGTGGAGAGCGGACAAATGTCAACACCTGAACCCCCATCTAACATTACCCACTTGACATAGTAGTCTTCGCATTTAACTGTCAGATGCAAGGCTTTGTTGTGAGCCGCTCCCTCTGGGGGTAGGTCGTTCTTGCTAAAAGAGACCTGGTTAACGGCGAAGAACCTCTCCGTCATCCGATCCAGTTGTTCAACTGAGGTTTCAACTGGTACGTATGCTTCGTTCAGGGTCTTGAGCAAGATCTTTTGGTGCTCGGCCGACCTCATCAGCAGTGATAGCATGGACACTTGCTCGGGGCACTTGCGCAGTTGATCTACCACTTCGTAGTCTGGCATTTTCATTTGTTGGAAGAAAACTTCCGCTTCTTCAACGCTTACAGGCTTCTTTGGTGGGAAGCGTCTCCGTGTGGCATTGTTTAGCTCTTGAGTGTTCGAATACCTTCCAATGAAAGTATTTTCCGGAAGTTCTCCCGTCACTTCTTTACCTTTGTACGTAACCAACGTTCTTTGATAGTTCCACGGCACTGTGGACGGGTTGATCATCGGCTTCTATGGCACGCGTCCGATAACCACTGGCTCATTCAGCCGAGGTGGTTGAATCGTCCCCCGGACCACATAGGCCCCTTTTGGTACGTACATTAGCCTTGCCCTTTTGTCTTCGAAACTCTGCGGCTTCTCTGCTTGACCTCGCGGGACGTAAAGAACTCCATTCTTCATGGGCACCGTCTTTTTCTCCACCTTCTTTTCGGGATCGCACTTCAAAGTACTGACCTTCTTTTCCCCCTTTTCTAGCTTCTGGGCTGTTTCAGGCTTTTCCCCTGCGTCGACGATGGCGATTATAGCTTTCAAAGCAGGGTCAAATTCTTTGTCTTCGCAGATCATTCCAATTAGTGGCCCGTTGTTGTGAGCTGGCAATGGATTGTTGGTCACGTTTGGGACCTCCTCGTCCCTTAGCACTATTTTCCCCTGCTCTATCAAATTCTCGACCACTCTTCTCAAAGCCCAGCAGTCGTTTGTATCGTGCCCTTCTGCTCCTGAATGATAGGCGCACCTAACACCGGCTTTGTAAGAAGGTGATGCCGGATTGTGCCTTGTCTGAGGGACCGGCTGCAGGAAACCCAACTGGACTAGCTTCGGGAACAAAGTAGAGTATGGTTCACCGATGGGTGTGAAAGTCCGCCTTCTAGGTGGTTCCTGAGGGCGGAAGTTATTTTGAGGAGGCTGTGGGTTGTAGTGGTTGTGGTATGGAGGCTGATTTCTGGGAGGTGGAGCTTGGCCTCGATTGGCTTGCTGCGGCGGGTGGACATATGGCTGGGCGTTCATGACCATGTAGGGTTGAGGAGCATATGCCACATTTTGGTGGGGGTAGTAGTGTTGTGGGGTCCTTTCTGGAAAACGGGGCCTGGGATTACGATATTCCCTCGCTTCTGATGCTGCCATGGCCGTTTCCTCCTTTTTCTTTCCTCTTGCCATTCCTTCGGACCCGCTTTGGACTGCTTGGGAGGTTGCCCTTATGGCTGCTTGACTCAAAATCCTACCTGTTTTCAAACCATTCTCCACCATCTCTCCAATCTTAATCGCTTCTGCGAACGGCTTTCCCATGGCTGACATCATGTTTTGGAAATAGTCGGACTCTTGAGCCTGGAGAAAAGTAGTGACCATTTCTACCTCATCCATGGGAGGCTTCACCCTCGACGCCTGCTCGCGCCACCTAATAGCATATTCTCTGAAGCTTTCTGAAGGTTTCTTCTTCAAGTTCGACAGAGAATTTCGGTCTGGTGCAATGTCGATGTTATACTGGAATTGTCTCACAAAATCTCTGGCGAGATCATCCCATATATGCCATCGGTACATTTCCTGGTCCATATACCATTCTGAGGCTATCCCTACCAGACTTTCCCCAAAATATGCCATTAGTAGTTCCTCTTTTCCGCCGGCTCCCCGCAATTATTTCTTGAGATGAGCAATGGGGTCACCGTGTCCATAGTACTTCTCAAACTTTGGGGTCTTGAAACCCATTGGTAGGTGCAAGTGAGGGAACATGCATAGATCGGTGTAGGAGACGCTTTTCTGTCCGCTCAAACCTTGCATGTTCTTCAAACTCTGTTCAAGGCTTCTCATTCTTTTGGCGATCTCATTTTATTCAGCAATTCTGGGGTTCTGATCCTGCCCAGGTGCAAGCTCACACTGAGGCTGTGGAGGATGAGTGCTGGTGGCGAACCGAGTTGGTTCCATTGAGAAAGACGGTGCTTGGAATGTAAACGAGGATGAGTCAAAATTTGGCTTGTACGTAGCAGGTTGTGCTGCGATCGGGCAGGGTGGTGCAGTAAAGATGTTTGTGTTTGCATCTGTTGTTGATATCCGGGGATGAGAATCAGAGGGCGATCCAGTAGAGAAGGCCGAAATGGCTGGGTATCCGAACGGGGTAGCAGGATAGCTTATGGGGACATTAGAAGTCCCGCTTGTCCTGGAGAATAACTCAGGGAATCCAGGGACGACACTTGGTGGCTCTTTTCCGTTATTCCAGTCGTCCAGCATTTCCAACATGCAGAGCCGCAGGATTCTATTTTCCTCCGCAGTTGCGGACTCGGGCGTGAGGACAGCCGAGATTGAACTCTCCTCGGAAACAAGAACTGTTGGTAAAGGAATTTCTGCAGACATTTCTATGCTTCCTTTTGATCTTGTGAAATAAGTGTGAGCACGCCTCCTGACTTAATAACAGGTAATTGAACACTCCCTTTCGACCTCGTGAAGTATGAGTGCGAGTCCAGACTTTCACCAAACCAACCGCCTTTTTCAAAAACCTGGAATAACTCAATGACAAACGAACGGTTAATTTGAAACAAATAACAGATAGGCGATCTCACGTTGGGGCATGATGCACCTATACAGTTAAGTGGATTCCTACATGTTTGCGACGAAAGCATGCGTCATTCCAGCTTCCTTTTTAGGATTCCCTTTTTTTTTTCTTTTTTTTTATTATTATTTTTTATTATGTTTTTATTTTTCTTTCTTTCTCCTTTTGTTACTGTTTTCAATTTTTGTGGTTAAAATGCGACCGGATCCGATGAGGATTGCCTACGTATCACGATGCCACGTGAATCAGATCATTGCGTAGTTCAACAACAGATGAATGTAAAAGAAACACATATTTTATTACTGAAACGATCTATTACAAGCAACATTTTCGAAAAAGGAAAAACAAAACTTGAAAATAGACATAGACTCAAACAGACTAATGCACCCTGATGCGAAAAAGGCAGACAGAAGATGTTAAGATACAGACTCGACCTATGAATACATTATGGTTTCGAAAATTGGTGACCGCGGGGCATCGTTCGGCCTCGCCGCGGTCCTAGGTGTGAGATCCCTTTCAAGTTGTTCCAGCTCATGCATGGTTTGCTTGACATAACCCATCACTGCCGAGAGAACGGTAATGCTGGTCATGTTCTCACACCGTAGACATCGTCTGATGATGGCGTGGGCAATGTTCCTGATCTTATCTCTGGTTTGTTTCTTCTCAATGAGCAGGCGTTTTATCTGATCACTGCATGTTTTCAAAATCTGAGAATCTTGTATATGCTGATTCTTCAGTTGCCGCACTTTTGCCTTCATTTGGGCCAACAGTTCGTAACAGTATCTGCTCTCAAATTGGAAATCCTCGGCCCGCTTAACTGCTTTAACCTCAAGTGTAGCCATCTCTCTCTTCATTTTAGCGACAGTTTTCTCGTGGTCGCGTCTCAATTGGTTCAAGTATCGGCGATACTTATCTGCTCTTGTACCCTACTGTGCTTTGAGCTTTGCCATGACATTTTCAGACTCTTCTAAACCATCTCGCCATTCTCTGACTTCTCTTTTCAACCCTCTTATCAACTGCTCGTCTGATCGACTTCTGGGCTGTTCATCAAGAGCCAATCTCAATTTCTGGATTTGGGCCTTAAGTTCTTCATTTTCTTGGATCAATCTATTCTTTTTGCTTCGATCCGCAACGATTTGTATGCTGTTATTGAATTTCAGACTGCCAATCTGTAGCTTTAAATCGCCGATACCCCTTTTCTTTTGCTAACCAGTTCCATTGCTCTTGGGACGACTCAACGAAATCTTTGAGATGAGGTCTCTTAACTGGTCTCTCGCAGGACATGTCACCTCTAAACCAAGCGTGATACCCAGGGGCAACTTCCCCTTTTGCCGTATCCATCACACAAGTGTTTGCTGTCAGATGTTGGCACTCACTCCAGATTTGGCGAACTTCTTCTTCGGGGAAACGACCGTCCGGACTGATTTCAATCACTTGAGTACTCAGATCTTCATCTTTTGGTACTACTTGATACCTCCCAAGTTGCCTCAAAACCCGATATGGTGCATAGGGTTGGATGTTTTTAAGTCCCATTAACAGAAAGTGGGGCCTGGTTGCCGGCATGTATATGATCTCCTCAACGGGCAACCATCCGAGGGTCCACTAGATTTGGTTGGCAGTGAGAGTTCGAAAAAATGAGGTCCACGCTGTGACTCCCTCGGGTAGACTGAACCCTTTGATTCTTGTGTAGAATTCTCCAATACAAGTTTTTTCAGGCGAACTGTAACCCAAAAGCGGGGAGCGTGGCATAAATGATCGGTCATCCACATTTGCAACAGTAGGTTACATCCTTCGAAAAAGTCGGCCCTGGCTCGGCAAGCAGTGAGAGCCCGAAAAATGTCAGCCATAATCATAGGTGCCAGAGTACTTTTATCTTGGGTGAGCAAAGTACTGACGACCCCAGTTACTTTTAGATCGATGTTTCCGTCTTTCCTTGGGAACACTATAAGACCCAAAAAGGCTGTCATAAAAGCTAACAGCCTGTGTTCGTCCCACTTTTGTCGGTTGCCTCTACTACATAGTTTGAAATCCGGCTTATTGAACCCGCTCTCGTGGCCGTATCTAGCATACATGAGGTGGAGACTGCAGAAACCTTTGGCAATATCTGGGTGGTGAAATGTTCGGGGTATTTTTAAGAAATACAGAAACCGGTGTACCGTGACGGCTCTAGGTGCAATCAAGTATTTGAACCTTAACAGAGCTTCATTACCTCCAATGTATCCCGCTATTTCTTCCAACGTCGGGGTGAGCTCAAAGTCTGAGAAATGAAATACATTGTGCGCTGAATCCCAGCAAGTGACCAATGATATGATAATATCACCCCGAGGCTGAATGTCTAGTAAGTCCGGGAGATCTTTCAGATATTTCCTTACTTTGTCTTGCCCCTCCTTGCCTAAGTCGTTCCACCATAATCGCAACTCAAAAGGGATCTTGGTCATTATTGAAAAGGGTTCGTTTTGTATCGTGCTCATCCTGCACATTTATTAGGGCGATTATGCTAATGGAAAGACTTTTATTAGACTCAAAATAAAACTATCTAGATTTTTCAAGATTTTTTTTTTCAAAACGACGAACTCGATTTTCAAATGCGGCCTTTTAGTACTTCGAGACTGAAGATTTTAAAGCTGCGAGGATCAACCGAAAAAATGATGACCGAAGATGGCCGTTTATGCAATGTCAGCCTTCTGGCGTCCCGCTTGGGAACATTCGGCTGTTTTTACAAAAAAAACGGCATCACCCGACTCATAAATTAAAATTCTGTCATTTTGGCTATTTCTGAAAAAGGGGAGGTTGGACCCGATGAGGGTTGCCTACGTATCTCGCATCCGGTGAGAATCAAACCGGCGTAGTTCGGTCGAATCAGAAATAGGGGAAACAAATAAAATCTTTTAAATAAAAAGAGGAATAAATATTTTTCTGGAATTTTATATATATATTTTTTATTTTATGTTTTTTTTTGAAAAGAGACTAAGGAAATATTTATACATTTTAAACTTCTTTTTCATTTTTTTTTTGAAATTTCGAAAATCTTTTAAAGAGATACTCAATTTTTTTTTCTTTTGGTTCCTTTTTTTTATTTGTACATATTTTGGATTTTGAAAGTGATTAAAAGGAATAAATCAAACTAAAAGACAAACTTTGTTTTCATTTTTCTTTTTCTTTTTTTTTAAGAAAATTCCGGCGAGGTTTTGACATTACTTGGACATTGGTTTTATTTTTCCAAAAATAAGTAATTATCTCCCTACCCTGCTATTCTCTTTTTTTTTGAAATTTTTTTTCCGGAAACCGGTCAGCATGCAGATCCGAAGCAAATAGATGCGCAAAACAAACGGGATGCAGCAGGACGGTCTTTTCATTTCAGGTTGCCTGTCCTAGACGGACCCAACCCCTGTGTTGAGTCCCCTATGTCAAATGCAACATGATGCAGATAAGCGTTCCTACTAGGGATCCGGCATGAGGTTTCGTTATACTAGGTTTATAACCTGGGTATATGTTCTAGACTGTGTACCCGAGCGGACGACTCGAGTCGAGGAGGGGGCAACTTACCGGGAACCAAAAGGCCATCCGACTTCGTAACTTGTCCGTCCTCTTTCTTATTTCAGGTATTGACACTAACAGAATAGGGAGCCTCGACCAGCGAGCTTCTCCCCGGAGGTAAGAAGAGAAGGGTTTCGGCACAGTTTATATACAGTTCAGATAATATCAAAGCGGTAAAAGACAACATTTAGCACGTTATGCCAAAACATGTAATAAAGATCAGATAATAAAGCCAAATATAACAATTATTCTAAGCTCGAATTCTTGAACCCTGAACCAGTGGTTCTGGGTTAATTTTCCCAGCGGAGTCGCCAGAGCTGTCACACCTCCTTTTTGCGCGCCCCGCCCCGAAGGGTAAAAACGCGCGAGGGAGTTTTTCCAATTTAAGTGACAATATTCTAAATGGGATTATTTATTTAATTCAGAGTCGCCACTTGGGAAAGGTTTGGCTTTTGGTGTCCTAAGTCACCGATTTATCTTGAATCCCAAATCGAGGAAATTTTCGACTTTTCCAAATGAAGTCTGCGAACCAGAAATTCTAAGTAAGGAATTCTGTTGACCCGAAGGAAGGTGTTAGGCACCCTCGAATCCCGTGGTTCTAGCACGGTCGCTTAAATTGTTATAATGGCTAAATATCTGATTTAAATACATGTTTTGACTTATGTGCTTTTGTTAAGTTTAAACCGCTTTTATTATTATCATTTATTTATAGAATTGCAACGTCGTGAAAATGCATTTCGAACCACGTCACAATCAATGCACCCGTAGTTGTTAGAACATTTCGACTTCGTTGAGATTTGAATTAGGGTCACATCAATGTGCACCCGAATTTAAGAATGTAATTTAATTAATTCGCGCCTAAAGAGTCTAACGCGTTATTATCTTTGGGGAAGACAGTGAAATTCACTAAAACGGTCCCTCCCGAATTCTAAGTATTTATTATGATCAAATATTGAGGGTCCCGCAATTTGCATTTTTTGTTCGGCGAGGCTCATCTCATTATTTTAGAAGGGATATCCTAAAGCGACTACATTTCTAATGTGTTTGTCTCAAAAAAAAATAGAAGAAAAAGATACATGCTAATTCAATTGTATGCTTTGGCCAAATCCGGATTCTTGTTAATCATCTGATCAATTGTTTACCAAAGAATGAAGAATGCTATACTTCATAGAACATGTTCTTAATTTGATAAAAAAGAAAATTAACATACAAGATTAATGGAATGCTATACTTACTCCAAACAACCTTAAGTTAAATTTAGATTATCCCCTTTTAACAAGATTAATAGAATTACTTATTATAGGATGCTACCAATGGTATTCGGAAACTCGTCCTATGAACTGCCTAATGAAGCTAAAATTCAAGAATTTAAAATTGTATCGTATTTGGCAAAATTTAAAAGTCCATCCACCCTACATATTTAAAGCATGACTGGAGAAATAGTTTGAATTAACAATTATACTAAGCGATTACACATTCCATAAATTATATAACTATGTCATGTATACTACTAAGTGGACCATTTTGCAATTTCTAGACCCAAATAGTTTCCATTAAGTACAAACTTACTAAGATGTTCTCTATTAGGCTACAAATTAAAGAATTACACAATTTTGGCAATATTTACAAAACTGTAAGTAAAGCAACGACTGATTAAATTCCTTTGCATCTTCATTTCATACTTTCGACTTCTACATCAATGTGAGGTTTAAATGTGTACCTGAATGTTGAATATCAACAGAAGAAAAGAAGATAGGGAGAATCAGCAGCAGCAGCAACAAGATAGCGGCAACAACAAAACAAACAGCAGCAATGACAAACAAGTAACGACAGAACAAGTTCCAGTGCAGAATGCAGTTATGGCCGATGAAAACAAAAGTAGCAAATGACAGCAATAACCAGTAGCGTAGGATCAGAACTCAGACAGGCCAAATCCAGGAATAAACTAATGCAACACACAACCAGTAACCACAGTTAGGACTTGGAAGAATCAGTGTCGATTATACAGGTTGAGACAAGTGAAATCAAAACAACAATAGGAAGAACAGTTCTGATTTTATCTGTATGTTTTCTATCTCTTGCTCTCTATCTCTCTCCTGTATGTATCCTCTCTCAGTGTATGTCTGTATATGCCTGTCTTTGTGGTATCTCTCTGTGTATGTGTCTGTATCTCCTCCCTCTCCTTTTGTAGTAATGGAAGTTCTGCCTCTTTTATAGCCTAGCATCATCCCTTTACAGTCTGTAAAACCTATTCAGATCCCCTCCCATGTGGCCTGCTCCCTTTCCAGTTTCCACTCAACTATTTAAAGTAAAGCCCTTCCCATGATATTCCCCTGCCAGCCCTTTATCATCTTATTAAATTAAAACCAGGGTATGGGCAGCCTGAAGATGGCCTGACAGCCCATGTTGTCCCATTTGCTCTAATTATTAAAGCACTATAGTGCACATGCTATCAATTCAGAACTCAAGATGGACTGAAACCACAAACTAAACTATAAATGTTTCTGATTCAAATTGAACAAATCACAGGCAACATACTCAGTTCCTAATTGAATTCAAACAAAATTTCAGCAGACAAACCAATGACAGGGATCAGATTATCACCATTCCAAGCTGAACTAATTGACGACGTATATCGACTCGACTATACTAATTGTAATACATACAATCGAAGCCAATGATCAGAAATCCAAAAGTATCAACATGTGATTCAAATTGTACTGACTAAACAAAGTTGTACTGGGGACTAATTAATCAATCAAATTTGTATACTACTACACAGATTCAACACAAACATAATAAACAAATGACTAAATAAAAGGTCTTGATAGATATGGGGCACAAGCTGACCACAGAAATCCCAACATAAATAAACAAACTAACTAAACAGGCTGATAGACTAATCTAAAACTAAAATAGACAACAAATGAACAAACCTGAAAAAGCTTAAATATAGATGACCCAGGCTCGAGCTTTGATTCACCCATTTGAGGCCGGACAAATCCTAACCGAGGTGTTCTCGAACGAGAATACTTCGATTAGGATCTACTAGACCCCAAACTTTCATTTTAATCCAACAGACTCCACAAATTCTTGTGTTCTAGGGTTCGATTTTTCAGATTTGGGTTTTCGGGATTTGTGGGTAGATTCGGACCAAACCAAGCTTGGTTTGGTCATGAGGGAGGTCAAGGGATTGTCTAGTGTGAATCTGGGGTGGAATCCGGGGGGTTTGGTGTAAGTCGAGGTCCGGCTCGAATCTTCAAATGAAGATTCGAGAAGGTGGGAGGGGATTTGAGACAAAGGGACAACAGATCTATGTTCAGGGTGGTGAGGCGGTCCTATGATGTTAAAGTGGTGGTCACCGACGTCCATGCCGCCGGGTTTTTGGTGAGGGGAAAGGGGGGCGGCTCTAGGGTTCCGTGGTGGCTTGGGTTAGGTGAGGGGGATGAGGACGAAGGATAGGTGTTTGGATAGGGGGCGGGGTACGAGAGGAAAGCTTATATATGGGGTGGATGGCTTGATCTTGGCCGTTAGATCAATCGAGATCAACGGCCTGGATCTGAAGGTTTAAACGAACGGTGTCGTTTGGCTTAGTATTAGGTTCAGGGTTGGTTCGGGTAGAACGGGTCGGGTTTGTATGTGGGTACGGGGGATATGATGAGGGCCGTTAGATCAGGGTGGCTTGAACGGCTGAGATGGGTTGCCCCCTGAAACGACGTAGTTTTGGTGTCAAACTACGTCATTTGGAGACCTGGAGATGGGTCTGCTGGACCGGTTGCTTGGGCTGCTCTTTTGGGCCTCAGATTTTAAATAGGGGACCAGCCCAAATCTATTTTAAACCAAATTGCACCCTTTTCTTCCATTTCTAATTTTAAAAACACAAAACCCAATTAAACAAAATTAAACCTCATTAATTAACACTTAAAGCAATTATTACACACATATTAAAATATTAAAAATAGGTAAAATCAAACCAAGGCAACAAATAGGGCAAAAGATGCATATTTTGTGATTTTTTTCTTTTAATAACCGGATTATGGTTCAACTACACACGACACATATTTTTGTGTTTGATAAAATAAAAATGGACAAGATCACAAATAACTAATAAAAATGCCACGTAAAAATCCAAAAATTGTACAGCAAGACCAATTGCTATTATTTTTATTTCTTTTGGAGTGATTGTCGCGAAAACAAAAATCACGTGCTCACAACAAGTATTGTCTCAGTTTACCACAGGGATGCCTCTGTATTATTTGATCCTGGTTCTTCTTTTTCATATGTGTCATCATATTTTGCTCATTATTTAGATATGCCCCGTGAGTCTTTTGTTTCACCTATTTATGTATCTACCCCGGTGGGCGATACTGTTATTGTAAATCGTGTATATTGGTCTTGTGTGGTGACTATTGGGGGTTTAGAGACCTGAGTGGACCTTTTTCTACTTAGTATGGTTGATTTTGATATGATATTGGATATGGATTGGTTGTCTCTGTATCGTGCTATTCTGGACTGTCATGCTAAGATGGTGATGTTGGCTATGCTTGGGTGCCACAGATTGAGTGGAGAGGTTCGTTGGATTTTGTTCCTAGTAGGGTGATTTCATTCTTGGATGGATAGTTGGAAAGAGATGTCTTTCTTATTTGGCTTTTGTTAGGGATGTCAGTGCAGTGACTCCTTCCATTGATTCAATTCTGGTAGTGAGGGACTTTCCGGATGTGTTTCTTACAGACCTGCCAGGCATGTCACCTGACAGGGATATTGACTTCGGTGTTGATTTTGGTGCTGGGCACTCAGCCCATTTCTATTCCACCGTATCGTATGGCACCACCGGAGTTAAAGGAATTGAAGGAGCAGTTTCAGGAACTCCTTGATAAAGGGTTTATTTGACCTAGTATGTCACCTTGGGTGTGCCTGTTCTATTTATGAAGAAGAAGGATGTCACTGTGAGAATGTGCATTGACTACAGGCAGTTGAACATAGTCACAATCAAGAACAAGTATCCTTTGCCTCGTATTGATGATTTATTTGACTAGCTTCAGGGAGCGAGGGTGTTCTCCAAGATTGATCTCAGGTCAGGGTATCACCAGTTGAAGATTTGGGACTCAGACATTCTTAAGACAGCTTTTAGAATCCGATACGGTCATTATGAATTTCTTGTGATGTCTTTTGGGCTGACCAATACCCCGGCAACGTTCATGCATTTGATGAACATCATGCTTTAGCCTTATCTCAACTCGTTTATTATTGTATTTATTGATGATATTCTGTGTACTCGCATATCCAGAAGGAGCACGCTAAGCATTTGAGAGTGGTATTGCAGCAGTTGAGGGAGGAGAAACTTTATGCAAAGTTCTTCAACTGTGAGTTCTGGCTCAATTCAGTGGCGTTCTTGGGGAACGTGGTGTCCAGTAAGGGTATTCAGGTTGATCCGAAGAAGATAGATGCGGTCCAGAGTTGGCCCAGACCGTCCTCAGCCACAGAGATTTGTAGCTTTCTTAGTTTGGCGGGTTATTACCATCGATTCGTTCAGTGATTTTTATCTATTGCATCACCCTTGACCAAATTGACCCAAAAGGGTGCTCCTTTCAGGTGGTCGGATGAGTGTCAGGTTGGCTGTCACTGTTCACACATTGAAGATTTGAGGCATTATCTCTATGGTGTGTCTTGTGAGGTGTTTACTGATCATCGTAGACTCCAGCACTTGTTCAAGCAAAAGGATCTCAATATGAGGCAGCAGAGATGGTTAGAGCTGTTAAAGGACTATGATATTACTATCTTGTACCATCCGGGGAAGGCCAATGTAGTGGCTGATGCCTTGAGTAGGAAGGCAGTGAGTATGGGTAGTCTTGCATTTATTCCCATTGGGGAGAGACCTTTTGCGGTCAATGTTCAGGTTTTGGCCAATAAGTTTGTGAGGTTGGATATTTCGGAGCCTAGTCGGATCCTACCTTGTGTGGTTTCTCGGTCTTCCTTGTTTGATTGCATCAGAGAGCACCAGTATGATGATCCTCATTTGCTTATCCTCAAGGACAAGGTTCTGCATGATGATGCTAGAGATATGACTATCGGTGATGATGGGGGTATTGAAGAAGAAGGGCCGGATATATGTGACCAATGTAGATGGGCTTCGAGAGTTGATTCTAAAGGAGGTCCATAGCTTGCGGTATTTCATCCATCCGGGTGTCACGAAGATGTACCAGGATTTGAGACATCACTATTGGTAGAGGAGAATGAAGAAAGATATAGTGGGGTTTGTAGCTCGGTGTCACAATTTTCAGTAGGTGAAATATGAGCATCAGAGACCGGGTGGCTTGCTTCAACAAATGAATATTCCAGAATGGAAGTGGGAGCGAATTACCATGGATTTCGTAGTTGGACTCCCACGGACTTTGAGGAAATTTGATGATATTTGGGTGATTGTGGATCGGCTGACCAAGTCCGCACACTTCATTCCTGTGTGTACTACCTATTCTTCAAAGTGGTTGGCTGAGATTTATATCCGAGAGATTGTTCACCTACATGGTGTCCTAGTTTCCATCATTTCAGATAGAGGTACTCAGTTTGCATCACAGTTTTAGAGGACCGTGCCGTGAGAGTTGGGTACTTAGGTTGAATTGAGCACAACGTTTCACCCTCAGATGGACGGACAGTCCGAGCCCACTTTCAGATATTGGAAGACATGTTACGCGCTTGTGCCATTGATTTTGGGGGTTCATAGGACCAATTTCTACCGCTCGCGGAGTTTTCTTACAAAAACAAATATCAGTCAAGTATTTAGATGGGTCCATATGAGGCTTTATATGGGAGATGGTGTAGATCTCTGGTAGGTTGGTTTGAGCCGCGCGAGGCTAGGCTTTTGGGTTACAGACTTGGTACAGAATGCTTTGGACAAGGTGAAAGTGATTTAGGAGTGGTTTCGTACAGCTCAGTCCAGACAAAAGAGTTATGCTGACATAAAGGTTCATGATGTGTCTTACAAAGTTGGGGAGAAGGTCCTGCTGAAGGTTTCATCCATGAAGGGTGTTATAAGATCTAGAAAGAAGGGCAAGTTGAGCCCTCGGTTCATTGGGCCTTTTGAGGTGCTTCGGAGGATTGGGGAGGTGGCTTATGAGCTTGCTTTGACACCTAGTTTGTCAAGCGTACATTCGATATTTCATGTTTCTATGCTCTGAAAGTATATCGGCAATCCGTCTCATGTTTTGGATTTCAGCATGGTTCAGTTAGATGGTGATTTGACTTATGATGTGTAGCCAGTGGCTATTCTGGAGCGGCAGGTCCGATAGTTGAGATCAAAGGATATAGCTTCAGTGAAAGTTCAGTGGAGAGGTCGGCCCGTGGAGGAGGCTACTTGGGAGACCGAGCGAGAGATGCGGAGCAGATATCCACATCTATTTGAGGCTTCAGGTATGTTTCTAGACTCGTTCGAGGACGAACATTTATTTAAGAGAGGGAGGATGTGACGACTCGGCCGGTCATTTCGTGAATTATAGTCCCGTTTCCTCTATTTTTTCTTCCTTATATGTTCCCCAACTGTATTTCATCATATCGTGTTAGTTGGTTCGGGTCCGGAGTGGTTTCGGTGTGGAATGAGACACTTAGTCTTCAATTTAGAAGCTTAAGTTGGAAAAGTCAACCGGATGTTGACTTATACGTAAACGACCTTGGATTTGGATTTTTATGGTTTGTATAGCTCCTTTATGTGATTTTGAATCTAGGAGCGCGTCCGGAATGTAATTTGGAGGTCCATGGTAGATTTTGGCTTGAATTGGCAAAATTGGAATTTGGGCGATTTTTGTCGGTAGTGGAAAATTTGATATCAGGGTTGGAATGGGATTCCGGAAGTTGGAGTACGTTCTTAGTGTTATTTGTGATATGTGTGAAAAATTTCAAGTCATTCGGACGAGGTTTGGTAGGTTTCGGCATCATTTGCGAAAATTGAAAGTTTAGAAGTTCTTAAGCTTGAATCCGAGGGTGATTTGGTGTGTTGATGTTGTTTTGAGTGTTTCGAAGGTTTGACTAAGTTTTAATGTTAATATGTGACTTGTTGGTATTTTTGGTTGAGGTCCCGAGGGCCTCGGGATGAATTTGGATGGTTAACAGAGGAATTGGAAATGGAATTGTGCAGCTGAAGCTGCTGCTTCTGATGTTTCCACACTTGCGGATTGGGGACCGCAGGTGCGAGGCCGCAGATGCGATAGGGGTCGCAGATAAGGAGTTTTGGGAACTGAGGAAGGTGTACAGGTGCGCAAGTTTGGTTGCACCTGCGAGCCGTGGAGAGTTTTGAAGCTTTTGGAGAGTTTTGAAGAGGGAATCAAGGGGGTTTTCATTGAGGTAGGTTACTTGAGCCTAATACTCATTATTATGGTAATTTTCAGTTGTTTAAGCATGTAATTAGTAGAAATTAGGGATGAAAGTGAAGGGATTAGGTCTTGGGAATTTGAAAGTTTGATTTGGGGATTTGAGGGGTCAAATGAGGCCGGATTTTGATAAATTTGGTATGGTTGGACTCGTGAGTGCAAGGGCTTTCTAGTTTTGTAATTTTTGTCGGATTCCAAGATGTGGGCCCGATGGCCAGGTTTGAGAAGATTTCGGGATTTGTGTCTAATTTGCTAGTTTTTCTTGTGGAATTCATTCTATTAGCGTATATTGATGGTATTGTTCTAGTTGTGAATATATTCGGAGTGATTGGAGGCCGAGTCGAGGGGAAAGAGCATCGCGGAGTATGGATTTGACTGGTTTGAGGTAAGTAACGATTGTAAATCTAGTCCTGAGGGTATGAAACCCTGGATTATGTATTATTTTACTATTTTAAGGTGATGCACATGCTAGGTGACAGCGTGTGGGCGTGCACCGTTGGCGATTGTGACTAGGTCCGTCCCGTAGCAACTGTAAAGTTGCATATTTTGTTGAGACTATATGATACTTATGTGTTTTAGAAAGAGTTTCTATAAATTGGGTTGAATGCCATATTTGGGCCTTGTGCCAGAGCTGTTTTGGACCCTTAGGGGCCTTTTCTTACTATCCTCTCACTGTTTTTGATTGAAAATCTACACTCAGTCTTTGTTACTCTGTTTTGATACATATAAAAATATTGTTTTGGGGCTGAGTACCCTATTTTTTTTACTGAGAGCCCGAGTGGCTTGAGAGGTTTATGACTGAGTAAGGCCGAGGTCCTGATTTGTGAGGAGATTATGGGATCTAGCTGCACGCCGCAACATGTTGTTACTTATTCATGATTTAGTGAGACCGAGGGCTTGATTGATTTATGCCACGAGGTGGCTTGTTAAAGCATTTGGGCTGAAGGAGCCCCTTTGGAGTCTGCACACTCCCAGTGAGCGCGGGCACCCTAAGTTTGAGTGATATGACATATGCCCGAGGGGCTGTATACGAGTGACTGGGATTGCCTGATGGGCTGTTCATGAGTTATATTTTGCCCGAGATACTATTTATGATTTTATTATTTTGCTCACTGTTGCACTGAGCCTCTGTTGAGAACTTTTGAAAATATCTTAGAATGATTTTTACTGAAATTGAGTTTAAACGAAACGATTTAATTCAAACTCTTCTTTTAAAATACTGCTGTACTTTTACTGAGATTTCATAATATGAACCTATATGTTTTATTGCTTGTCACTGCTTCTCAGCCTTTATTTACTTTAGTTACTTACTGAGTTAGCATACTCACGTTACTCCCTGCACCTTGTGTGCAGATCCAGGTACATCAGGACCCGGTAGCGGTTGTTGACTAGTCCAACTGTAGATTCTTCTCGGAGTTGGAAAGGTAGCTGCTGGCGATCGCAACCCTGTTCTTCTCCCTCCTATCTTCCTGTAGTTTATTTTGTAGTTACAGTTCCTGACTATGTTAGTCTTAGTATCTCGGACAGTGTTTAGTAGATACTCATGACCAGTGACACCCCAATATCGAGCTTTTCTTTTCGCACTTTTTATTTAGATTTATCTTATGAAGTTTTATTAATTAAATAGCTTGCATGTATCTTTAAATTGAAATATCAAGTTATTTTTGGTAAAGAGTCGGCTTGCCTAGTACCACGATTGGCGCCATCACGACATGGCAGTTTGGGTCGTGACAGAAAGTCCGGAGCCATTTGACTTCTTCATTGGCCTTGACTAACTAAGATTCTAATCTCCAAAATAGATTAAAGATGAACAAAAAATAATATAAATAAATTAAAACGCGACGTAAAAAACTACAAAGACTTTAGTCTCCAAAACTGGGAGTCGAATACCACAAAGGTATAAATCTGCAGAAATACTATATTAAAACAAATACATAATAAAGTATAAATTTAAGTTCCTTAAGCTTGTTACCTTTCTGTATTCGAAAAAATAAACGTGGGACAACAAAATAGAAACAAAAAAGAAAGAAGTAGAAAAAATTCGAGCCACCTAATTTCATAAGTGTGTCCTTAAAGAGCTTAATCCCCTCACAATACCTGTGATACAATTATTTTTTCTCAGGATAAAACGGATTTACCTTCACTCATATAGCTGTACTTCAAAAAGCAGCGATCGGCAAATTGGATAAGAGAATTCAGAAATTTCGTAAGAAAAATCTGAGGAAATGACCAAGTATTTATAGCATGCAAAAAGTGTTAGCAACCTGTGTTCGAAAATAATTTCTGCAAAAAATAAAACAAAGCAGAAGCAGAAACAAAATAGAAACAGAATAAATAAAAGTTCCGAGCCCAACAGAAAACTGTATTTCTTAAGGAATTTAATCCCCTCATTGTTGCCCAAGGTTATTGGATTAATATCTCCCAGAATAGAACGTAAAAACTATGCTGTAATACCGACAATGAAAATTACAAGACTTCGCCGAACTCAACTAACGGCAGTAAACCACACTTATGCTTACGTTTTGCTTTGAAAAAATAGTGCAGAAATACAGAAGAGATAGAGGAAGAGTATGCAGATTTCGATTGTTAGAAATGAGGCAAAACCTCAGAATTTATAGCCAAATATTCTGAGGTACCATTTCGGCAGAAGTCTGATTGCGAATTTTAAACTCAAAATGACCGTTAGGAAATTAATCGCGAAACAAAATTCGCGCGTCAGGAAAAAGAAAATTAATAACGGAAAATAAATTTGGTCCAAAAAATTATCAATCAATCATATCAATTAACCGAAGCCAAGCGATGACGGCGGCGCGAGACACCAATTTTTCTTAACTCTTTAAGAGCTGGAAGATGTACTTCTCAATATAAGCATAAAGATTTTCTTTCTGTTTTTCGATGAAGGACAAAGTGCATTAGTAAAGGAAAATACTTCAAACTTTTTGTTTCCCTCCAAATTTTTTCTCTCCATTTTTCATTCACACCTCTTATCTAATTAGTTAAAAGAATTCAAAAAAAAGTTGATCAATCAATCAGATTATTTGTACAGTCTGAGCGACAAATTAATCCTTCTTCCTTAGTCTTTTTAAGATATAGTAGAAAATATTTTTCTATTTAAACCCAACAAATGTATTTTTTTTTTCAACGTGGGACAAAGTTTCTTTGTAGAAGAAATCTTTTCAAATCATTTTATTTTCTCCATTTTTCATTCATACCATCTATACGAAACCCAACAAGTATTATATTACTCATTACGATAACTTTATCAATTCAAATTTATTGAGTAGCAATTTTTACTTTTGATATCAATTAGCTAGAAAATTTACTTAAATAAGCTTATAAAAGATTGTTAAATTGATTCTACTTAGTCTAACTTTATGAATTTAAATCTATTGATCAATTTGTGTGATATCCACTAATAGAAACTTGTCAAGTTACTTGAGAACTATAGAATATACCATTAATTCATCATTACGTAAAGTTTACCGTGCTGGACCGTCGATGACATCAAAAATACGAAAAATTGAGAGAATATGCGTTGACTCCTCTGCCACAACCGTTTTTTGGTGTATATCCACATTTAACCCACCTTCTTTTAACTTTCTCGGCCCTATTCGCCTTTTATCATATCCGCTTTTCACCCACGTAATTTTAACTGTTCTCTTTTGACAGTAGAAAATCTCACTTCATAATTAATGTTACGCGGCGCCTTTTTGAGATTCCTTGGAAGGGCGACGTAAGGCTAAGCAACTGATGTCAGTGCAGTTGCTGTCCGCCAACTGAGGTCCCCTCCGTACGCTAGACTAGATTGTCAGTGCCGTACGGGAAAACCAATGTCAAGAGAAATTGAGAGAACAGGAATGAGAATTGAGAATGAAAGAAAGCTTGATTGCATTAATGAAAGCTATTACAGAAAGGAAATGCGGTGTCGAGGGGGAGAGACACCAGTACAGAGAATTGTTTGCTTGCTAGAAAGTTTTGATTGTTTGGTCCCCCTTAATAATGCTTAAAAAAAATAATCCAAAGCTACAAGACTAGACTTGATTAAGCTAGAGAAACATAATGAAATTACATGGAATAAAACTACTCTATATTTACAATGAAAAAGACTTAGTTTGCTATAAGGCAGAAAACAGGGCCGTTGTCGGCAGCATAGTCTTTGGCATCAGGATCTGCGCGCGCGGCATTGTCTGCGCGCGCGGCGCTGTTGGCATCTGCCTGCGGTTGGGCGCTGGCGAGGGATATCGGTGGGACGACAGAGGCACATGCGCGCTTGTCACTTGGCGCGACCAAGACCACGGGGCCGTCCGTGGCGCTAGGCATTGGAAGGCTTGCTAGGACGCCACGGGGCGCGCCCAAGGGGTCATGGGGCACGGCTGGAAAGCCGCCCATGACATTCTCCCCCACCTGAGTTGGCGACGTCCTCGGCGCCTTACTTGCAAGATAATCTTCAATTAGGCTCTTGTAGGCTTTGAGGTTTGTTCCCCTCTCCCAAGTGTTCTCCTCTGTATCACAGCCCTGCCATTTCACCAAGAACTCCTGGTGATCTTTCCTTGAGGCATGAATCACTCTATCATCAAGGATAGCTTCAACACGCCTTTTCCCGGTTGAATTGGGCCCTCGAATACTGGGTATTGTGAGCTGGCTCCTTGAAGGATCCTCTGTATCTTCCCGAAAAGGTTTCAGGAGGCTGACATGAAAAACAGGATGAATTTTCCACCAAGCTGGGGTATCCACCCGGTATGCAACTTTCCCAATACGCCTTTCAATGGACAAGGGTCCAATATATTTTTGCAATAAGCGAGGGTCATGGACCCCTGCAAATAAGTAACGTTTTGGAATTTTGACCATCACTTTGTCTCCTACTTGGTATTCAACAAAGCGACGATTCTGATCAGCATGCCTCTTCATCCGCTTTTGAGCCTTGACAAGATAGCTCCGCACTATCTCCAAATTTTGCTTCCACTCTTTAGAGAAGCTAGCAGCTCGAGGATATTTAGACATATTTGGTGCATTGACGGTGTGTGGGAGTAGCGGTTGCTGTCCGGTAATAATTTCAAAAGCGCTTTTGTTTGTACTAGAGCTCTTTTGTGAATTGAAACACAGTTGAGCAGCATCCAGAAGCTTCACCCAATTCTTCTGCGATCCGGTTACAAAATGACGCAAATATTCCTCCAACATACCATTGAACCGCTCCGTCTGGCCATCAGATTGCGGATGAAAACTTGAGCTGTGATTCAGCTTCGACCCAAGACACTTAAAGAGTTGGGTCCAAAATTTGCTAGTGAAGCGTGAGTCACGATCACTAACAATATCTTTGGGTAGGCCCCAATATTTGACGACATGAGAGAAGAAGAGTCGAGCTGTATCTTCTGCTGATATATATTGTGGGGCAGCAATAAAGGTAGCATATTTGGAAAACCGATCTACCACAACCAAGATAGTTGTTAGATCTCCGACCTTGGGCAATCCGGTGATGAAATCCAGGGAAACACTTTCCCAAGGTCTCTTTGGGACAGCTAGTGGTTCCAAAAGTCCCGCCTGTGTTAAGCGGTCTGACTTGTCCTTCTGGCATACTAGACAAGTCTTCACATACTGAGCAACGTCATCGGCCATTTGAGGCCAATAATATGCACGGCGAAGTAACGCCATGGTGCGTTCTTCACCGGGATGGCCGGCCCACAGAGTATCATGACATTCCGCTAGAAGAGTCCTTCGTAGATCTCCTCCTTTAGGAACATAAAGTCGGTTCCCTTTCACTTTCAGAAAACCATCTTCCATGTAGAACTGGCGAGTCTTGCCTTGTCCTACCAAATCAACCAAATACTGTGAAGCAGGATCTCTGATGAGTAGATCTTGTATCTGGTCCTTGATGGAGGTGGCTACCTCGCTCCCCCTTAGGGTGGCGAGTAAGCACACTGATGCTAGATCAGCTCTCCGACTGAGCGCATCAGCAACATGATTGGTCTTCCCACTTCGGTATTCCAGGTTGAAGTGGAATTCAGCTAGGAGTTCCTGCCACCTGGCCTGTCGACCATTCAACTTCGGCTGGGTCATGAAATGGCTAACAGCTGTGTTGTCTGTCTTGACCACGAACGGGGTTCCCAGCAGATAGTGCCTCCAGAGGCGCAAGCAGTGGACGACAGCCAATAATTCTTTCTCATGGGCGGCATAGCGCCGCTCTGCATCTTTTAGCTTCCGGCTCTCGTACGCCACAGGATGCCCTTCTTGTAGCAAGACGCCACCGAGGGCATAGTCAGATGCATCTGTTTGTACTTCGAATGGCTTGGCCAGATCAGGAAGGGCCAAGACGGGGCTACTAGACATAGCCGCTTTCAATGCGTTAAAGGCCTCCGCTCGCTTGGGTCCCCATTCCCAAGGCGTGATCTTCTTGAGGAGTTCTGTCAATGGTACTGCAATGAGGGAGTAGTTTTTCACGAATCGCCGATAGAAATTGCATAGACCAAGGAACGCCATCAAGGCGTGGATATCCTTAGGTGGCGGCCAATCTGTGATTGCCTGAATCTTCTGCTGGTCCATCTTGATCCGCCCTTCCCCAATGACATGTCCGAGGAAGTCAATTTGCTTTTGAGCAAAGGAGCACTTAGTTAGCTTCGCATATAGTTCATGCTCCCGCAATCGAGCTAGGACCTTCCGCAAGTGCATCAGGTGTTCCTCCAATGTTTTGCTATATACCACAATGTCATCCAAGTAGACCACCACGAATTCATCAATGTACTCCCGGAAGACTTGGTTCATCAAAGTGCAAAATGTAGCTGGGGCGTTAGTCAAGCCGAATGGCATAACTAGGAAATCGTACGACCCATATCTTGTCACACAGGTCGTCTTGTGCTCATCACCCTCTGCAATCCGAACTTGCCAATAACCTGTCTTTAGATCTATTTTGGTGAACACTGTCGCACCACCCAGTCTATCGAACAAGTCTGCCATTAACGGAATAGGGTACTTGTTCTTCACAGTAATTTTGTTTAGAGCCCGATAGTCCACACAGAGTCGTAGACTACCATCATGTTTCTTTTGGAATAGCACAGGGGACCCGTATGGGGATTTGGAGGGCACGATAATCCCTGTGTCTAGCATTTCCGTCAATTGTCTCCGAAGTTCGGTGAGTTCGGGTTGTGACATTCTGTAAGGCGCCCGGGCAGGTGGCTTCGCGCCCGGCACCAGCTCAATTTCATGATCCACAGTGCGCCTAGGCGGTAGTCGCTTTGGCATGTCTTGTGGCATGACATCTTCAAACTCTAGTAGTAGCTCCTTCACGGGTTCAGGAATGGGACCCGAGGAGCATTCTACATCTTCGATGCAGAGGGTTGCCAGGAACGTAGGTTCGTTTCTTTTGACCCCCTTCTTCAACTGCAAGGCCGAGATGTTTTCAACGGCCATCTTCATGGGCATGCACGGGATAACGCAGGGCTTGGCCCCGTTTGCTCCCATCATCAGTAACATGTCAGCATACGGTACAGGCATGGTGTTGGTTTGCCTCAGGAATTCCAATCCAACTATCAACTCGAAGTCATCTATGATCACCACGCGCAAGTTGAATTTTCCTTCGTAAGGGCCAAGCTTCATCGGTACTTCTTTGGCTATTCCACCCACTGGCTGGGGAGGTGAGTTGATAGCCTTGACACGGCCTCTACCTTTCCCTACGACTAGACCAAGGCGCTCCACCTGAGTCGAGGCTAAGTAGTTGTGGGTAGCACCCGTGTCTACCATGGCCCGAATGGGCTTGCCATTCACCTTCATCTCAACGAACATTAAGGTCCTCTCGTGCTTAAGAGGAGTCTCATCATCCGCCTTCTTTTTCCCTTTCTTGGTGACGGGACATGGGTCCTTCTTCTTACGGATACCAGCACTAGTCTCTGCTAATGCCTCATAAATGGAGCCAACAATTGCATTGAAGGCACCTACGGGTTCAGTCTGATCCGCATCGTCTGAATCGTCATCTGTCCCATCATCAAAAGTCTGATGGGCATTCATCTGTGCATGTGGGCACTCATTGTTCCAATGTGGTCCGCCACAATGACGGCACCCTGAAGGAGGCTTCCTCCCCCGATCATTGTTGTTAGATGCAGCACTGTTGCTGCCTGTGGAGGGAGCCTTAGGTTTGGTTGAGCTCCGATCTCCCCCACTTCTGCTAGGGCCACCATTGCTAGACTGGCCCCCTTTGAATCCCGCTCGGGTAGGCGGTTGAGGCCTATCCTTCCGAGCTTCCATTTGATAGTCCCCAAGGCATTCAGCTGCTTGGATCGCCTTGGGCAGGGTATCTACCCGTTGCCTTTGTAGCTCCATACGGGCATAAGGTTTCAGCCCTTCTAGGAAAGTGAAGAGCTTGTCTTTGTCCCCCATGTCGCGTATGCTTAGCATGAGCGCGGAGAATTCCCGCACGTAGTCCCGCACAGATTTGGTCTGACGGAGCTCCCGTAGCTTTCTCCTTGAATTGTATTCAACATTCTCGGGGAAGAATTGTAGGCGGATGGCTGCCTTCAGTTCTGCCCATGTTTCGAGAGCATCTTCACCGGCCTTGATAGCTTCGTATTTCACCCGCCACCAGAGTTTAGCATCACCCTGAAGATACATGGCAGCAGTTGCTACCTTCTTGGCTTCTTCTAGGCCCCCAACAACATCAAAATATTGTTCGACATCAAAAATGAAGTTCTCCACTTCCTTGGCATTCCTAGCTCCACTGTATGGCTTTGGCTCAGGAATTTTCAATTTTTGTGTCGCGGAGGTGGGGTTTGCAGCGCCCCCGACCTGGTTTCCACCGCCTCGCAGTAGGCCCTGTAAAGCAGCATTGACAACAATGAGCTTGTCTGTCAAGTCGTCAATAGTTTGTTGCATGGCAGTCACCCTATCTGCCTCTTGTGCCCTGTAAGCTAAATCCTCGGCACGCTCCTGTTGGAGTCCCTCGAATTTGCCAAAAATTTCGGCTGCCTCTGTGGCTGCCGTTTGCCGATCTCCCTCGGAGTCACGACTGATGTTTTCTATGTCAACTTCGGCCTGGAGCACCCTGCGGTCCAGGTCATCCAACCTTTGCCCTAGGCTGGTTCTTAGTTCAGGCACCGTATCCATGATGGGCAGTAATCCGTCAACCGTCTGTTCAAGGGCCGCAATGCGGTCCACATGATTCACCATGGTCAGAAATGGTGGTAATGGCAATGCGTTCCCTCGTCCGATGTCGAGCCCTGGCTCTGATACCAACTGTTACGCGGCGCCTTCCTGAGATTCCTTGGAAGGGCGACGTAAGGCTAAGCAACTGATGTCAGTGCAGTTGCTGTTCGCCAACTGAGGTCCCCTCCGTACGCTAGACTAGATTGTCAGTGTCGTACGGGAAAACCAATGTCAAGAGAAATTGAGAGAACGGGAATGAGAATTGAGAATGAAAGAAAGCTTGATTGCATTAATGAAAGCTATTACAGAAAGGAAATGCGGTGTCGAGGGGGAGAGACACCAGTACAGAGAATTGTTTGCTTGCTAGAAAGTTTTGATTGTTTGGTCCCCCTTAATAATGCTTAAAAAAATAATCCAAAGCTACAAGACTAGACTTGATTAAGCTAGAGAAACATAATGAAATTACATGGAATAAAACTACTCTATATTTACAATGAAAAAGACTTAGTTTGCTATAAGGCAGAAAACAGGGCCGTTGTCGGCAGCATAGTCTTTGGCATCAGGATCTGCGCGCGCGGCATTGTCTGCGCGCGCGGCGCTGTTGGCATCTGCCTGCGGTTGGGCGCTGGCGAGGGATATCGGTGGGGCGACAGAGGCACATGCGCGCTTGTCACTTGGCGCGACCAAGACCACGGGGCCGTCCGTGGCGCTAGGCATTGGAAGGCTTGCTAGGACGCCACGGGGCGCGCCCAAGGGGTCATGGGGCACGGCTGGAAAGCCGCCCATGACATTAAGCCTGCACGTATCTCAACAAACACTTTCAGAACTCCAAAGAGAGGGAAAATCCAATAAGAGAATCTAAACAATATGGCACCAAAGAAGAGTAACAAAAGATAGAGTACCACAGTCACAGCCAAGAAATTGGTAGAAGAAACCCTCCAAGTAGTTGTCACACCACTTGCTGACGAAACTCAAGGGAAAGAAAATAAACAACAAGAAGAAGAGAAAGGGCAGAAAAGAAACCAAGAAAGAATGAAAAAGAAGGCAAGAAGAGGAAGAAAAAGAAGAGAGACAAAGTAGGATATGGAAGATATATTTATAAGGTATTGAAGCAAGTACATCCAGATATGGGAATATCATCAAAAGCTATGACCATATTGGACAATTTGACGGGAGACATCTTTGAAAGAATTGCAGAGGCAGCAGCAACGTTGTCAAAGTACGTAGGGAGGACAACGTTGTCGTCGAGAGAGATTCAGGGTGCTGTGAAGATGGTGCTGCATGGAGAACTTGGGAAACATGCCATTGCTGAAGGAACTAAAGCTGTAGTTAGTTATTTTACTACTTGTTTACTCTAAAAACAGATAACAATTGAATTTACACTGTGGTTTTAAGGACATGTGATTTTACTTGGCACAAACTGAGAGAAAACATAAATTGATATTAAAATTAAATAAAAATAAAGCAAATCAAATGAGATGTATAACTTTGATCCTCGAGCTAAGTCGCCTTCAAATCAAACAAGTATTTTACTGGAAAGTATAAACAAAATAACAGAGTATTGAGAGCTTAAGAAGATGGTATATTGCTTCATGTAACGTGAATATGATGTTCTTTACAAATGATCAGACCCCCTTTATATAGTAGGGTAGTCCTACTCTTGGTACAATTCTAAATATAGTAAGAAATCCCATGATTGGCTAATTAATCGGCATCTTTTTGATACGTGCCAGGATTTGCGCCGTGATCCTCGCCCGATTGCGGATATTTCATCTTTTCGTTATTCGACCCAGTAAGCTTCCCTCGATCTCCATCTTATTTGGTCTCGATCTTGGTCGATCTCAATCTTGGTCGGTCTCGGTTTTGGTCGGTCTCGGTTTTGGTCGGTCTCGATCTTAATTGGTCTCAGGGTTTCGAGCTTGACAACCTAACTCTGCACCATAGTTTGATATAAATCGAAGCCAATCCTTGACTTATCATGCTCTAGCCTCGATCAATCGCACAAAAAGGGCAAGCCTGATTTTGACCGTATACAAATAGTCCCCTCGTTTTTTGGAGAGTAATGACAAGAAATGATTTGAGCCCTCGATGTTCACCTCGATACATCATGACATAAGCAACAGAGGTAACTGAAATGTCTCGTCAGTACAGTTTCCCATGCATTTAATGCGTGCCAGTCGACAGTCGGCCACTACTGGATTTGAACCGTCGTCTTAAACCTATAAATGTATCTTTTTTCTTTTGCCCAAACTTTTAAATCTTCTTTGCTCTAATCTCCAAAATTTCTTTGCCTTCCTCAAAGCTTTGTGTTTTCAGATCTCTGGTGTTTCTTCGCCTGTTTCACCAAAAAATACCAAGTGTTTCTTCTCAATTTCCATTATTCTTCACTCGTAGAAGTAAAATGGCTAATACTTCAAAAATTGTTCTGCAAAAGGAAAACGCTTCTTCATCAAGGTCCACCGGCGATGGAGCCGTGGTGGAACCACCCCTAGAGGACTTCGTTCAGACAAAGTGCCCTATTGCTGCTGATTTTAAGGTAGAGAATACACCCTTGGTACTAGGTCGATGCGAACCGGTCTCGAGGTAAATATGACAATTACAGACGATCTCCTCGACCAAGTTAAAGAGGACTGCAACTGGGCCGACAAGCACGTGGTGGTGCCCTCGCCTGAGGAATCAATCACTACCCATGTTGAAGGGTTTCTAAGTGTTTACACTTATCCTTTCACATTGGGTCCTTTAGACCCCATCATAGTTGCCTTATGTAAGAGGTATGATGTAACCCTTGGCCAGATCCATCCATCATTCTGGAGGATCGTGATCCTCCTCCGATTTTTTATAAGCAAGATCGAGGGGCATCCTTTTACCCTCGATCACCTTATGTGTCTCCTAGTCCCCGGCTTTATCGAGGAGGATTGATCAAGCTTTACCGCCGAGCCACCAAACCCCCGTTCTCAAGCATAGACGAGACCCGAGACTGAGGTTGGATAGGCCGATTTGTCCAAATAATTACTTCAAACCTAATCCCTACCAAAGACATGTCGTTTCCTGAAAAATGGAACACGAATCGTAAGTATTGCTTTGCCTTGAATATTTAACTTTGCCGTTTCACTTCTCATCTTCTTTCCTCATCTATGTTTTTTGTGTTGTAGCTGTGGCCCATGTGCCGGAAATAATCCCCGATCTCAGGCAATGGGTCAAGGGCTTAGTGTCCCAGAAGTTATACTCCGAGCGTTCTTGGATAGAGTTATCAAAGGGTCAATGGGAGGCCCGTAACCACGGTAATTTTCTTTCTTATAACCGTCATCATTTGGGTCTTGCATAGGTCTTACTCATGTTTTTTCATTTGTAGGCCTCGGGAAGGATGTAGTAATGAGGCCCCCATCTGCTGAAGAAGAGGGATTTCCTTCTCCATCTACCCCGAAGCAGGCAAAGAGAAGAAAAGAAAAGGGGCTCCGAGCCCGAAAAAAAAAGACCGGCGAGGAGGCCCTGTAAGCCTAAGGAGGACATCGGTGCTATGCATCCGTACTCGATCCGTCAACTAAGAGATTAGTTCGAAGAGGAAGAAGGATCCAATCTAATAGCTCGTGTGCGGGATGGCGTTTCGATACAAAAGTCCCCCAAACCGGAGGAGGTTGACAAGGGAGCTTTGGCCGATATTTCGGAGCCAGAAAAGGTCAAGACAACTTCATCCCAAATTGAGACGATCGAGGAGGAAAATAGAGGCAAGGAATCTTGAATAGCTGAAGATGTCCCAAGGGGCGATCTCGGAGTGATTGATATCTCTGAGTCCCCTCAATATTCGGACTCCACGATCCACGAAGCTGCTAACTTGGTAGGTCGCCCTTGCGAGGGTCTTCAGGGGCCAGTTTACATCCACACCTTCTTGGATAGGGTGGAGTTTGAAGCTTCGGGTGATAACACCAGTTTTAGTGACTTACCTGTGCCGAAGAAAACACCATCATCAAATGTCACTAGGTCTTCATCGAGCCCAAAACTAGTGGACCGGTTCTCGGCCTCCAGTGTTAACCCTGATCGTAGGCGTTCTATAGTGCTTATTGTCCCGGAGGATGCTCGGGTCTTCTCTACCCCAGTGGGGATCGCTAGCTACCTGAGATGCTTGGTGACCAAAGAGGACCAAGCCGTGATGGATGCGATGAGAGCCACATTTTTTGTTCAATGAGGCCCAGCACCCTCTAAATCGGGTAAGTTCGAGGGCATTGTAGATAATTCTAACATTTTCTCCCTTACTTGTAGGCTTCGGTGCTTCATTATGAGGCCTTCCTTCAAATTTGAGAGGAGCTCAAGGCCGAGGTTCGGGGCCTCACTAAGAAAAGCGATACCTACAAGCTTCTCAGTGAGAAGCTTCAGGCAGATTTGGAGACGGCTCAAGATGAGCATGCTGAGATAGCCGAGCAGGTATTCCGAGTGCTTCATGATAGTGAAGATGAGTTGGAGATAACAACTAACGATCTGATTCTGCAGGTTCGACAGAGGCTCGAACAGATCATGGACCTTCAAAGATAAATAGATGAAATATGAGCCAAAGCTGAAAAGTTCAAGGGGTGTATGGACATCTTAGCTTCAAAAAAGGAGGCCGTCCAAGTAGAGCTTGAGTCGGCCGAGTCTCAACTTCGGGCTGCAAGGGAGAAGGCCTCGGCACAAGCAAAGAAAATTAATGCGCTTTTGTCCAATTTAGCCAACTTGGCCAAAAAGCTCGAAGTTGCCAAATCTAAGGCACCAGTGGCCAACACCAAGGCCCAAGCCAATGTGAACCAATAAAAGGTCGATGTCGAAGCAACCCAAGCACAAGCCACGAGCATGGTAGATCATGCAAAGTGGAAAGCTCAAAGGGAGTCCCTCAAGGGAACCCGTGCTCAGGGTTTCGATATATCCACTGAAATCGAGATTGCCATAGCAGAAGAAGCAAGGGCTCGAAAACTGGCTTTTCCTGAGGAGGACTCCAAGAGTTTGGGCAAATTTAGTGGAGAAGACTTCGAGGGCAAAAATGCTTCCTCTGATAAGGACCATGCTGCTTAAGATTTGTAATTTTTGCTTTTATGTTGAGGTCGATCGGCCTTTATAAAGAATTCTTGATCGGGCCACATGGCCCTTGTAAAAAGGCTTTTGTATAATTTTTTGCCTTCCATAGTTTCCAAATTTGTTTCCTTTCGTTAATTTATACAAAGGTAAAAGTGCCTTAGCATGAAATAATGGGGTCACATTTGAAGCTTTGAGATGGTAAGGACCGATGGTAAGTACTGTCCTACCATTTCTAATCGGTAGTCCTCGATCGAAAGCTCGAATTCAAACTGAGGCGGTTTTGTGCCAAGTGAGATCATTTATTTAAACTTGAATTAAGATAACCCTTAAGCTTGATAGCCGAGTTATAGTGGTTTCTCGGGCTCGAAAATAGAAGTAGCCCTTAGGCTTTAATAGTCGAGTGAGGTTCTCATTCGAAATTAGGTAGCCCTTAGCTTTCTAGTCGAGTGAGAATGATCTCTCAAACTCGAAGTAAAAGTAGCCCTTAGGCCTTTGTATTTCTCTTTCTTTTGTTTTTGGCTGATCTGGCCTTTGTAAAAAGATTGTTTATACATATATATATATATATTCCACCCTTTTCGGCTCTAAGATTTTTCCTTTTATTTTATTGCTTGTATTCACAGATGTTGGAATGCCTTAGCACGCAATAATAAGGTTGTGTTCAAGGGTTTGAACAAACCTTTCCTTTATTGCCCTTCTAGGTTAAGGCGTTATCGGGGTTCATTGTTACCAAAGTTTTTTCCCGAAAATATCTTAAGTTTAAGATTCTGTCGAGGTAGCCTTTGGAACCGGTTGTAAAAGAATTTTTTCTTTTTCGAAGGCCTATATTTGTTACGAATTTCGGACGTCTCCAAATCATGTTATATTGGTTGTAGCCTTTTAGTTCAGGTGTAGCCCGGCGAGTTTGCTTTCCCGAGTTATCCAAGCTTGCCTAAGATAACAGTCCCCGAGTGGGTATGGTCATGGCCTTTAAAATTCGAGGGTTGCCTAAGAGGTCTTATGCCATCAACATTCAATAGTTCGATCTGTTCGAGTTCATTTTATGGACGGCAGTCCCCGAGTATAGAAGTGATTATCCGAACTCTGGTGACAATCGGCCATTGGGCTCATTTTCATAATAGATCGAAAGTATGTGGTTGTAAAGTGGAAATTTTTCCAAGTCATTGTTCTCTTTATTCTTGTCAAAAATAGTCAGGGCTCGAGCAATCCATGTGGGCACGGTTCGTTTTGACCGTTTGTCTCTTACAGTAAATCCTACCTATTGAGACCCTTTAATTTCGAAATAATTTCCTTGCTAGAACAATTTAATATCCGAGGGTAATTCTCCCCAGTATTCGAGGTTGATTATAGAGAAATCTCGGATACTATAAACACAGTATTTGATACCGATTCATTATCGGCCTTCAGGGATTTAAAGATTAGGTGATTCGTATCTTTCTAGGACCCCCAGAATAAGAAGTAGGAGGATAGGTAGAGCAAGAGCTCTTGAAGTCTACCCGGACACCCTTCTTCATTCATCCATTTAGGCCCGGCTAGGAACACGTGGATCCAGGGAACTCACGATCCACTCTTGCCTCGTTAAAAACCTTGCCGAAAAAACCCAATTAGGACAAAAATGATTCAAGGGAAAAAGAGTAAAACACGTGCTTTCAGACCTAAAGGCTTTGTGCCACTCCTTGTCCATTCCATACAAGTGTTAATCAAAAAATAAAAAGAATTGAAATGGGGTCGTACCTCAACAATAATACCATTTTAGATGAGTTACATTCCAATTGTTCAGTAGTTTTTCTCCGTCCATCGTTACGAGCTTATAGGATCCTTTCCCTATGATCTTGAGAATCTGGTACGACCCTTCCCAATTCAGACCCAATTTCCCTTCATTTGGGTTTTGGGTGTTTAACGTGACCTTACTCAGTACCAAGTCCTCAACATTAAAATATCGAAGGTTGGCCCTTTAATTGTAATACTTTTTGATCCGTTGTTTCTGGGTAGCCAATCAAACAAAGGCAGTTTCACGCCATTCATCCAATAGCTCCAGGCTCATATTCATGGCTTCATCGTTCGTTTCCTTCGTCACATATTGAAATTTGATGCTCGGCTTCCCGACTTCAATCGTTATTAAAGCTTCGGTGCCATAAACCAAAGAAAATGGGGTTGCCCCGGTACTGGACTTCGTAGTTGTGCGATACGCCCAAAGGACTTCGGGCATGATTTCTCTCCATTTTCCTTTGGCGTCGGTCAACCTTTTCTTGAGGTTTTGTATTATGGTTTTGTTGGTCGATTCGGCTTGCCCATTCCCACTAGGGTGATAAGGTTTTGATAAGATCCTTTTGATCTTAAGGTCTTCGAGAAATGTGGTCACCATGCTACCGATAAATTATTTTCCGTTGTCACATGCAATTTCAGATGGTATTCCGAATCGACATACGATGTGGTACTAAATGAAGTTGATGACTTCTTCCTCCATGACCTTCTGGTAGGTGATAACTATGAATTCTAGCCTATCTTATACTCTCTTTTGCTTAGGTTTTGGATAAAAAATGTGTAAAAGTATTCCCGAAAACTAACTTATTGTATTTGTTTGCAGGATTTGGTCAAAATGAAGCAACAAAGTCATAACTAGCTCATAAAGGAGTGAAATCTGCACAAGTTCAAATCTGAGAGAAAAAGCACTGACAGTGATGAAAGTGTGCGGCCGCGGAAGGACAACCGTTGGGGCAGACACAATTACGCTCCCAGTGGAAGTGAGGTTCAGAGAAGGCATTTTGAAGGCATTAGAGGCCACTAACCGCGGTGAAATAGCGCGGTAGCAGAATTGCTTGACGCGGCCACGATCCATATTTTGCCCTTAACGGAATTGAGAATCAGAGGACTGGAGATTGGAGCTCAACTGAAAAGCGCGGTCCGCGAACATATTTTGCATCCGCGGTTGAAGATAACGCTGAGGCGGTAGCTTTTCCGCTCCCAGTGGAATCAAGTCTATACCAAGACCAGAAGAGAAGAACCACAGTCTGCGGAACCTCTGCAGAAGTCCAAGCGCTGAGGCGACCAATTTTTCACTGTCAGCGGAACCTCCGTAGGGGCATTTTTGTCCAGTAGTTTCAGCTGTGTATAAATAGATCTTTTTTAGATTTTTAGGGTACCTTTTGTACTGTGGATCTCGTGAGCAGCAGTATTTTACTACTTAGAGTAATTTTAGAACATCTTTAGTCATGAATCTTAGATTTTCTTCTTGTAATTGACTTTTATGGCTTATATTTCATCTACATCTTTGATTTCTACCATTATTATGAGTAGCTAAACCCATTAGCTAGGGTTGTGACCCAACCCTAGTATGGGTATTTAATGGATCTTCTATTTTAATGCTTAATTATTTATGGGTTAGTGATATTTAGCTTGTTTTATGCTTTAATTGTAGAATTGGTGGTTGCAAACACTGATTCATGCCTTTAAGACTTAGACTCTTCTTGGGAAAGAGGGACTAAGTCTAGGAAATTCAGGCTAACAAGGAATTAGGGTGCACTAAGAGATTGATAGCCCCAATTAAAGGGTTAAACCTAGAGATAATAATACCCAACTTGAGCCAATTTTACTTGTATTGTTGGAATACCCAATTGGGCTTGAGAAAACCAATTAGAGCAAAGTCACTCAAACTACTGAGAGGTATGGAGTGAGTAATTATGTGTAATGGTTATATCACGACCCCAAATATAACAAGCTTGTCCTAAATTTTAGATCCCATTAGATACTCGCCTAGGTGTAAGTCACTTCCCTAGTGCCTTTTATCACTTGAGAAAACCCTTACAAAAATATTGTACTTAGATTCTTTTCAGCATTCATTAGCATTAAATTAGAATAGTAACAAATCCAAACATGTATAGAAGTGAAATTAAGAACAACACACATAGCTAGATTGGATAGAAACCCGAATCCTAACCAATATTAACTCTCTGTGGATTCGATCCCGACCTTTTTGGTAAAAGCTGCATCGACCACTCCTCACCATTATGTTGTGGTGTAGGGTTGGAGCCGATCTCTTTTTGGCGCCGTTGCCGGGGAGTTAAATGGTTTTTGTCTATCTATCTGACTAGTTGTGTGTTTTGTTTTTCTTTCCTTCTGTTTTACTAACTTGTGTGAGTTAATCAATTCAGGTACAAAATGGCAAACAATGATCAACGAAAATGTTATCCCAAGGGAGGAGGTAGATGATAATGGTGACGATGAGGTGCCTGTACTACCTCAAGGTCAAAGAAGAGGCCGCCAGGCCAATGACAATATTCCAGACCCTCTCCCAGCTCCTCTACAGGTGGCTCCTCGAGTGCTTACAAATTAAGGATACACAAGTGCAATTGTCCCACCTCGGATCTAGGCAGGCAATTTTCAGATTACAACTGTCATGCAGACCTTATTGGAGCAAAGAGGGTACTTCACAGGTGCTCCCCATCAGAATGCATATAAACATCTCAAGGGAATTGTGGATACATGCTGGGGTAGCAAGCAAACAAATGTGTTGGAGGATGCTTTGAGATTGAGATTGTTCCCTTTCTCACTTAGAGGGAAAGTTTTGAAATGGCTCGAGAGACTCCCCAATCATTCCATCATTAGATGGGATGAGTTGGCCGACAAGTTTATCGCCAGGTTTTTCTCACCGGGACATATGGCTGCATTACGGGATATATATAGAACGATGGTCAAGGAATTCCCCAACAATGATATGACTGAAGCAATAATCCAATAAATGTTTTATCGGGGTATAAACATGACCAATCAATGTGTGGTAAACTAGTTAGTAGGGGGGTAATTTTATGAAGCTATCTTTTACTGAGGCCTGCGAGATTCTTGATGAGATGGATGACACTTCATCAGCCTGGAAGAGTCGGGCGAATGTTCCTCAAGGGGATCCTCATGTCATAAATCTTCATAAGGAACTTCAGGACCACAGACAAGCCATAACTGAGTTGACAACAACCATGAACCAGTTAGTCAAAGCACAGCTTCAGTAGATTCAGGGACCAAAGCAAGTAAATGCAATGGAAGGAGTTAATCTATTGGTGAATAAGAGAAGACAGTCTGGTCAACAAATACAAAGTAATCAAGATCAATATGAGCAAGGTAGTAGTGGTTACAACCAGGATGATGGGTATTGTGAGCAAAGTGAAGAGGTTTTGTATGCTAACAACTATCAAGGACAAAGAGGTAATGCTCCAAATCAACAATGGAGATCGCAAGGGAATAATCAAAATTGGGGCAACCAAGGCCAAGGAAATTGGAACAATAACAACAACAACTCTAACAATTGGGGGAAAAACAATCAGAACTGGGGCAACAACAACAATTGGGGTGGCAACAACAACCAAGGAGGATGGAATAGTGTTAATCAAGGTAATCGGGGGCCGAGTTTTCAAAGGCCTCCAATGTTTCAACAACCTAACAATCCGCCTTCTTTTCCGTCCCAAGGTCCATGTTCATCAAACAATGAGATGGGAACGATTGAGTCGATGTTTAACAAATGATGAAAAAATGCCGACTCCGATGCCCAATTCGCATCCTATAATATTTCTATTCACAATCTAGAGGTCCAACTTGTCCAGATTTTACAATCTTTGAACACTCGCCCTAAGGGGGCACTACCTAGTGATATGGTGGTAAACTCAAAGGGTGGAAACAATATCGGCGATGCAATGGCGGTGACCACTAGGAGTGGTAGAGGTGGTGAAGCAAGTAGCTCCAAGCAAAAGGAAGTTGTGAGTGATGAAGTTGAAGTGCAAAATGATGATGATCCTATAGTTGTTGAGCAAGTGAGTGAAGAGAAGTTGGATGGTAAGGTGAGAATTGATATTCATGACATTGAGGAGGAGATCCAAAATGACATGAACCCATCTAGGGAACACGTGATAGACATGTCGGAAACAATAATGCCTAAAGCCAAGGCTCCTTTGCCAAGTCCTACTCTATCTTAACCTCAATGACTTGCAAAGCAGAAAAGTGAAAACCAGTTCAAGAAGTTTATTAAGATCATGAAAAGTTTGTCAATCAATGTGCCCTTGGTGGAAGCTCTTGAGCAAATGTCGGGATACACCAAGTTTATGAAATACTTGGTAACTAAAAAGAGATCTATGGATTGTGAGACCATCAAAATGACTCATCAAGTGAGTTCTATTGTGCACTCAATGGCTCCAAAGCTTGAAGATCCCGACGCATTTACCATTCCATGTACCATTGGGAGTGCAGATTTTGCAAAGGCATTGTGTGATTTGGGAGATAGTATAAACATGATGCCTTACTCCATATTTAAAACTTTGGGTATTGGTCAACCAAGAGCTACCTCCATGAGATTGCAAATGGCTGGTAGAACAATGAAGAGGCCGCTTGGTATTATTGATGATGTTCATTTTACATGCTGATTTTGTTATTCTAAACTGCGAAGTCGACTATGAGGTGCCGATAATATTGGGAAGACCTTTCCTTGCAACAGTGAAGGCATTGGTTGATGTGGAAGTAGGGGAGCTCACCTTCCGGGTGGGTGAAAAAAGTTATCTTCCATGTGTGCAAAACAATGAGGCAGCCGAATAGTACTAAGGTTTGTTCTTATGTGGATCTAGTGACGGAGGTGATGGTTGATGGCATGAGTTCCATGATTAATGTGGACGATTCTTTGGAAGCGGTATTGTTGAACCATGATGTGACCGAGGATGAAGGTCGGGTAAAGTGTGTCAATGCTTTGCATGGAATGGGTTCTTACTCCTATGAGCCCCATAAACTCTCCTTGGATCTTGAGAACAGAAAGACTCCACCAACAAAGCCCTCAATTGAGGAACCTCCTGTATTGGAGTTGAAGCCTTTACCTCCACACCTCAGGTATGAAATCTTGGGCCCTTGTTCAACTTTACCTATTATTCTTTCTTCTTGTATTACTAACGTGCAGGTAGATGCCACCCTTGAGGTGCTTCAAAGAAGGAAGAGGGCAATTGGATGGACTCTAGCTGATATTCGGGGGATAAGCCCCGCCTTTTGCATGCACAAGATTATACTTGAGGAAGATGCCAAACCCTCCGTGGAACATCAAAGGAGGTTGAACAAGGCTATGCAAGAAGTTGTCAAGAAGGAGGTTATCAAGTGGCTAGATACAGGGGTTGTATATCCCATCTCGGATAGTTCATGGACTTCTCCGGTACAATGTGTTCCAAAAGGGGGGGTATGACTATGGTCGCCAATGAGAAAAATGAGTTGATCCCCACTAGGACTGTCACTGGATGGAGGGTATGCATGGACTAACGGAAGCTGAACAAAGTGACCCACAAAGATCATTTTCCATTGCCCTTTCTTGACCAAATACTGGATAGGCATGCTGGACGTTCCTACTATTGCTTTCTGGATGGGTACTCAGGTTACAACCAGATTATGATTGCACCAGAGGACCAGGAGAAAACCACCTTCACATGTCCATATGGCACCTTTGCATTTTTCCAGATGCCATTTGGTTTGTGTAATGCACCGGCTACCTTTCAGTGGTGTATGATGGCTATATTTACTGACAAGGTGGAGGAATTCTTGGAAGTTTTCATGGATATTTTAGTGTTATGGGTGACACTTTTGAAGAATGCTTGGTTAATCTTGACAAAGTGTTGTCCCGATGTGAGGAGACAAATCTAGTGCTTAATTGGGAAAAGTACCAATTTATGGTCGAGGAGGGCATTGTCCTCAGCCGTAAGATCTCAAAGAACGGTATAAAAGTTGACAAAGCAAAGATTGAAGTGATATCAAAACTCCCTCCTCCTACTTTCGTCAAAGGAGTAAGGAGCTTTCTTTGGCATGCGGGGTTCTACCGAAGGTTCATCAAAGACTTCTCCAAGGTAGTGAATCCTTTATGCAAATTGTTGGAGAAGGATGCAAAGTTTGTGTTTAATGATGAGTGCATGAAAGCTTTTGAGCTTCTCATGTATAGATTAACTACCACTCTCATCATCACCGCACCCAATTGGAGCTTGCCATTTGAGCTCATGTGTGATGCTAGTGACATTGCGGTTGGAGCGGTCTTGGGGCAAAGGGTGAACAAGATGTTTCATTCGGTGTACTATACAAGCAAACTATGAATGATGCCCAGGTTAATTATACTGTGACGGAGAAGGAGTTGCTAGCAATGGAGAAGTTTAGGCCTTATCTCATGGGTGCCAAGGTGATTGTTCACACTGATCACACAACACTCTGTTACTTGATGACCAAAAAGGATTCTAAAGCTAGATTGATGAGATAGGTTTTGTTGATTCAAGAGTTTGACCTAGAGATTATTTATTGGATAGGTTGTGAAAACCAAGTGGCGGACCACTTATCCCGCTTGGAGGAGGAGGGGAGACCAAAAGATGGTGTCAAAATTAATGATGCATTCCCGGATGAACAACTCCTCTCAGTTTCTGTGAATAGTATGCCTTGGTTCGCCGATGTGGCCAATTTTCTTATGACCGACATTGTTCCGAGTGAGCTATATTCTAACCAAAGGAAGAAGCTTAAACGGGACATCTTGGATTACTACTGGGACGAACCTTATCTTTTCAAGATTTGTAATGATGGAGTGATCCGGAGGTGTGTTTGGGAAAAAGACCAAATGAGTATTCTTGATGTTTGCCATTCCTCGCCCTATGGTGGTCATCATGGTAGGGCGAGAACTACTTCAAAGGTTCATAGCTGTGGTTTTTATTGGCCTACTTTGTATAAAGATGCTGGTGAGCTTATCAAGAGATGTGATAAGTGTCAGAGAGCTAGTGGAATTTCCAAGAAGGATGAAATGCCTCTCACCACTATTTTTGAGGTTGACATTTTTAACGTGTGGGGCATAGACTTCATGGGACCTTTTGTGAGCTTGTGTGGCAACACTTACATTCTGGTGGCCATTTATTATGTTTCCAAGTGGGTTGAGGTCGTGTCTTTGCCCAACAATAAAGCCCGAAATGTGGTGGCATTTCTCAAAAAAAATATTTTCACATGGTTTGGCACTCATCGGGCGATCATCAATGATGAGGGTTCTCATTTCTGCAATAAGGCATTTGACACTTTGCTTACAAGGTATGGTGTCAATCACAAGGTCTCAACCCCTTATCATCCTCAGGCTAGTGGACAAGTTGAGGTCTCTAACAGGGAGATAGAGAGCATACTGTCAAAAACTGTCAATACAAATAGGACTGACTGGTCAAGGAAATTGGATGATGCTTTGTGGGCTTATAGGACCTCTTATAAGACTCCAATTGATATGTCTTCGTACCGGTTGGTATTTGGGAAGGCGTGTCATCTTCTAGTTGAGCTAGAACACAAGGCATGTGGGTGCTGAAGAGGTTAAATCTTGAGTGGGATGTAGCAGTAAATCTCTGGGTAGAGCAACTCAATGATCTTGATAAGTTCCGGTTTTATGCCTATTCCAGCTCGTCCTTGTATAAGGACAAGATGAAGTAATGACAAATATGCACAGAGCAAGGAATTCAAGGAGGGTGACTTGGTTCTCTTATTCAACTCTCGGTTACGACTGTTTCCGGGAAAGCTCAAGTCAAAATGGAGTGGCCCTTTTGAAGTGGTACATGTGACTCCATTTGGTGCTCTTGATTTGAAGAATAAAAATGGTGAAGTTTTCAGGGTTAATGTGCACCGAGTCATACACTACCTGGGAAAATTTGATGATAGACGCGTGGTGGCAATGATCCATCTCAAATGATTGATGGAAACCTGTATCATGCCGCGACGTTAAATCAGGCGCTTCTTGGGATGCAACCCATGTGTTTTTCATTTTCTTCTTTGTGTAGGATTTGTTTGGGACTAACTGGTTATGAGATGTGTGTAGGAACGTCTGAGGCAACTGGACCGCTGACCGTAATCAAAATTCCGTGGTCAGCGGAAGCATTTTACGGGGGCAAAATTTGGAAGCAGGAGCGGACTTGAAAATTCGAAAATGAGACTTCTCTAATGTTTCATCCGCATCTGCGGCGGCTTTTTTGCGGTCAGCGGACCTGTTTTGCGGTCGCGGCCATTTTTTTGCTCTCAGCGGCGGTGTTGCACAAACAACTCTTCATCCCAGGTAAAAGCGCGGACCGCGGTGAAATTCTACGGCCGCGCCAGGTAAGATTTGTGGGCCCCTGTGCTATTTAGTATAAATAGAAGGTCCTGAGACCTTTTACCCTTTTAGCTCCTTGCTCTCTCAAAAGAAATTTTTACTGTTCATCTACCCCAATTGAGCCCTAATCTACAATAACACCAAATTAGAGTCCATTTCCATCACTCAATACACAAATGGTATGATCAATTCATCAGTTGTTTTTAAATTTGTTCTTTTCTTTTCTTTCGGTTTTAATTTCTTCTTCTTTTCTTTTAGTTTCAACTAGGGTTCATTAGTGTTAATTGAATTAGGCTTAAATAGTTAGGATTAATTAGTTAATACCTAGAAGGGGTCAGTGGTGTATATGATGCCCGCTAATGACAAGAAAATTGAAACCCTAGGATTGCTCAATTAAATTTTGAATTTTGCGACCGCGGATGTAATTCCGCGGTCAGCGTTCTTGTGAAATCCTGTGCTACAATTGGTTTAAATTCCACTCTCAGTGGTGAAAAGTCTGCTGTCAGCAGACCTGTTTACACGGCCATGCTTCATTTTTGCGGTTAGCGAAATTAAAGTTCAGAGAAGTGTCAAAGTGGGTCCGCGCCCGCATTGTTTTTCCGCGGATAACGATTCAACTTCCGTAGCCACGCCCTAAATTCCGCTCTCAGCAGTTGTTCAACTCAGAGGTTAGGTAGTCTAAATCCCAGTCCTCCATGGCCGCATTCAAAATTCTGCTCTTAGTGGTACCTAGTACGCGACCACGCTTCTTTTTCTACTGTCAGCTAATATGAGATTTTAAAACACTGTCAATTTCTCATCTATTTTTTCTTTACTGCTTCTTTTAGCACCAATACTAACGATCTTTCACTGATTGTGTATGAAGATAATGGTCAAATCTAGAGTTGGAAGTGAGAAACAAAAAGGGAAAGCAGAGTCCTTCCGGGGTAGGGGACAAGGACAAATCAAATTAACCCTAGCAGTACGAAAATCCATTGGGAAAATGCGGAAGGATATCAAAGCTCCGGACAGAGCCACATCCCATTCCAAGGGTAGCGACTAATTACCGTGAAAATGGTAACAACAATTAAATTTGTAAATGAGATTCTAAAAATATGTGATCTATTTTTATGCTAGTTGTTAGAGTAGTTGATGCTAGGAGTATGAAGTTTAACAAAGAGATACAGGCTAAAACGGAGTAGTAATCAAACCGAGGGCTTGCTGCCCGGGCTTTAGACTGGTCGATGGAGGACCTCGGGGTCAATATCCGGCTCGAGCTCGAGCTATCGGGGGTCACTGGGGAAGGGATAACAGTTAGAATATAATTAAAGAAGGCTCTCTATGGCCAATACCAAGCAATAAATGAAGAACAAGTATGAAAGCAATAGATGTTAAGAATGGCCTCGAGCGAGTAAGTTAGAGAGAAGAAAGAGAGAGAGAGAGAGATATTATTGATCTTGTGTAGAATAGTTGGAGCAACAACCGCCCCTTACAAGGTGGTGAGGGTTCCCTTTATATAGGAGGAGAAACCGGTTATGGTACAACATACATTAATTATAAAAGTATGGAGATGGGACGGCTATTCGTGACGCATTGACACAGGCTCTAGGTAGGCCGGCTCTGTTAGACTTAGCCGTGTGCCTTGGGAATTACCCCTTTTACTCTTTCCTCAATCTTCATCTTCTTTGAGTCGGGCCTCGACAATCCCTGAGGGAGGTGACTCGATCGCAACTCCACATCCTCGGGGTCTCGAGGTATTCTCCTGAAGTGGCTTGATAGTAAGAAATTAAGCTCTCTGATTTTGCCGCATATTGATAGTCTTAGCATTTCCCAAAACGAAGTGATGGGAAATGATTCTGACACCTGACTCCACGAGCTTCTTGCAGTGACGTCATACCGATGATGCAACCTGTGGTGCGAGTTTTTGCGACAACCGGTATATCCCATGGACTTGCATTTTTGACATCATTCAATGCACTATCAATTCTCGTTCTCCAAGGTAAATGTACCGCCGTCGATTCAGTTCTTCAAGAACACAGTAATTGCGTCCACCAATCAGTCTTCCAAAGCCTCAATGACAGTGTTGTTGCCCCATATAAATGGGGGTGGTCTGGTGTTGTTTTCTTATCCAAGTACCTTCATCTGCTCATTCGCCCATTTCTTCCTATCTCTTCCTTTATCATTGAACATCATGTTTGGGGTTTGTGGCCTCAAGGCCGTTTGGCAGAGCTCCCGTAGGCCGTGTTGCGGCCTCTTGCCAGAGCTTCCCCTTGTCGAGCACGATCATGCCATCCTGTTGCTGCTATGGTTGTTGTTACGTCTGTTGTTGCTACCCTTGTTTGCTCTAGATGATAACATATAGGGGTCAACTTTCCTTGCTCGTGAAAAGCTCTTAGGATCATATACCTCTGCTCAGAAGGGGGCTCGAATTATACACTGCTGCTCACCTTCATACCCCCGCTCGACATGGCGCTCTGCCCTAAGCTGGTAGCTTACACGGCTAAGTGTTCCAAGAAGTGGATTCTAAGTAGCCGTGCAAGAGAGGCCGAGGCTCACCTGGTCTGTTGTCTCTCCAAGGTTCTCTTGGCCAGCGAGGGTCCTCGACCTTCGGCGAGCTATGACATTTTTTCATCCCTCCTTGCTTCTCGCCCTATCCTTTGGGGATATCAGTGTGGAAGGCCGGGATGAGGCTTCTGAGGATGCATGCCCGGAGGCGCTTGTTGCAGGAGGTGGACCCTCGAGAGTAGACCAGTTTCTAGGCCTTTATCACGCGTGTGCACCCTTTTGTTTCTTCCTTTCTGTGTAAGAACCCCTTGCGGGCTTTAGTAATTGTATGTAAGGAACCTTCGAGGGCCGTTGTAGCCGATATTTACCAAATATGAAGATGTTTCCTTTACTTCTGCTTTTGATTTTTGTCATGTTCTCGTATACTCTTGTGCGTTTGCGGAGATTTTGAATGTATGCCTCTATTGATGATTGCCGATATTTTTCTGGCCTTTGGTCAATAGAAATTGCTCCTTTCCGAGCTCATTGTTGTTCCTGGAATCAAGCCCGAAGTGATCCGATAAACCTGGATTATCGCGGCCCTTGAGCCCCATGGATATAGAGCATCGAAGCGAAAGTCGACTTTGGGCGCTCGGAGCTTTTACTTTGAGCTTGGCGTAGATAACCTTTTGAGGTGTTGTAGGCAGGCTTCTGAGGAAGGGGTTATTCGTATTTAGGCAATTTTCTGCAGTCGAGCCCTCGTGGGCGGAGCTTGAAGTGCTTATTTTTCTTTTTAGAAAGGAAAACCATGAGATCGGATATTGCCCCGAGCTCTATGATGGCGCTGAAGGCTTTCCGAAGCCTGACTTCTTTTTGATGGAGGTCCTCGAGGTCGGACACCCCCTCGGGATTGGAGATCATGCAGTTGGCTTCTTGAAGCCTAACTTCTTGTCGATGGAGGTCTCTGGGGTCGGGTACCACCCTGGGATCTGTACCGAGGCCGTTGGCCTCCCGGGGCTTACCTTGGATAAGCAAATCGTTGCTGCTTCCCACATATATGTGGGGTGGCTCTTGCTTCTTTGGAAGATCTCATTATTTTAGATAGCTATCTTTCTGCCTTGGCATCGGGTCCTTCGTTTCCTTAAGCGCAAAAGTGTTAGTGTAGGCCCCTGCTTCGGTCTACCAATTCTACCATAGCCATGGCAGCTACTTCAGGGCCGACCCGACGGGGAGGGGAGAGTTCGACTCTCAGTGCTCAGGTTTTTAACGAGGCAACGTCTGCGAGCTGCCTAAGGAAAACTCCACAAATATTCAAAACTTCTTTTGGAGGCAACTTTAAACGGTGAGGGGCATTCCCCCAAAAAGCTACCCGCTTGAAAAGGTCTTGAAACGCCAAATGGGTTTTTTATAGGAAAGTAGTGTACTGGGCCAAACGGTCAAACGAACCATGTCCATATAGCCAGGATCCCGTCGGCAAATACGTGTACTATTGTACCTAGCAATCAAAGAATACCTTTTGTCAAATACACCTTCGCAAAGTAAGGTAGTAATTCCTTCGCCGGAAACGTCCCGAACACTCGGGGACTGACGCCAGCAATTCAACACTCAGACAGCCTCCGGGTCGAAACTCCGAAATCACAAAACCTTCAGGTAAGGCAACGCAGAAATCGCCAAGCATCACCAATATCAAAGGTACCTTGGGTACTAGGAAACTGTCGTCGGTTGCCATGCACTCAAAAACCCAAGGCCGTAAGATCCCGAGTGAGCAAACTCGGTCTAGCAAATGTCTATTCAACACAATAACACGTATTCATGTCAAGAAATAAAAGAGTATCTTTCACCAAAAGCATCTCGTACTCCAAAAGAAAGTTCAGCATGATCACGACAAGGATCCCTCCACCAAGTACGTCCCGAAATACTCGGAGACTTAGCGTCAATAATTTGGCACCCGCATGACCTCAAGGTTGGAACTCCGGAATCATAAGGCTCCGACAAGGAAATTTTGAGCTCACGAGTAACAACCTTCGAGCCTAATTAAACCCGATGACTCAGAAATTGCCATCAATCGCCATACACTAGAAAACCCGAAGCCGTAAGACCCCGAGCGGGCAAACTCGGTCTAGCCAGATCCATTTTACATAGAAACAAAAACGGTAAGACCTCAACATGCATGATAGATTGTAAGACCTCAACAGGCATGGAAAAACTGCAAGACCTCAACAGACACGAAAAAACGGTAACACCTCAACTGGCATGAAATTTTTCATAAGACCTTACTACATGCATAAAACTCAATCCCAAAGTTTAGGCTATATGTCGCATTTGTAAGACTCCCGAAAGGGCATACTCTCGATGTAGACGCTTAAAACTATCACTCGGGATCAAAAAATGGCTCCGGTCAAACACATATGACTACGGTTAAAACAGCTGCACTAGCCAAATTAACGCGACTCGGGAACGCCCGACCATCGCTAATAAAATCACAGGCCATTACTTCGAATCTACTTCGAAAAGAACTAGTTAAAATAGGATACCCTCAACAGGCAAACGAGCTTCGGCCATGTCAGCTCCAAATCACAAGGCTTCGAGCTTCTCAGCCTACGAGCTAAACCTTCCGAGGTTCTCGAACATCGCCACTAACAACTTGAGATTGAGGTTCTTCTCGAACCGACGACGGGTCAGGCAAAATTATTTCAAAAAAACCTTAACGAGAGGAAAACAAAGCCTACAATATGCCCACGGACAAAAGCGTAAGAGCCATTGTCGCCAGCCAAACGAGCCTCAGGGCCGCACACTAAAAGGTCGTAACGACCAACAACGTAAGAGCCACTATTGCCAGCTTAAAAATTTAAAAATTGAGGATTAAAATGAGCTCGAGTCGTAACCCGATTCGGAGACCGGATCCAAAATAGTTAACTATACGTGCCTAAGGGCATAGCGTATGAGCCATCATCGCCAGCTCCACAAAGCCTCAGAGCCATCATTGCCATTGACGCCCGCCCATGCATGCTCAAAAAAAACTTGAGGGTCAATTATATCTTGAGTCGCAATACGACTTAGAGACTGAACCCAAAATAGTTAAAATATAAATGCCCAGAGGCAAGGTGTAAGAACCGTTATCGTCCACCCGTGCAGGTATAGGAGATTGAAGGTCAGGTAAGCTCGAGTCAATGCCTGACTCGGAGACTAAACCCAAAACAGCTGGGCAAAGCACAAAATCTCTAACACATACTTGTGTTAAAAATCGCACTTGACCAAGCATGAAAGAGCTCCGGATCCATAGGGCTCCCGCCAAACGTCAAAACTAGCCCGCCTGGTCGAAAGCGATCCAGAAAGAGACACAAAAGATATAAAGCTTCAAGTTTTCTTTTTACAAGCGCAAAAGGTGCATTCTCCATCTACAAACATGCTCTGCGAATAGCAGATAAAAAATGGCAAAATCTACGCTTCGCTCCAGAAGGCTATGACCTACTAGCCCAAGTTTCGCTCTTCATGATGTCGGCAAGAAATAACCGAGCATCACGCTCGTCCGCCCTCGCTCAAGCCAACTCTTCCAGGAGAACAAAACCCCTGGCGCTGATCTCTTCAAGAACCTCTCTTCGTGATCTACAGCGGACGTATCCCTCGATCCTCTTCTCACGATTGTGGGCTCACTCCAACTCAGCTCGGACATCAGGGACGTCCTTCAAATGAATCACCATCTCCTCATCAACCTTGGTCCGACTCAATGCTGCTTCAGCCCGAGAATCGATTGTTTCGACCCTGACCTTTGAGAGATCAGACTCAAGCTTCGCGATTATATCCACTTGAACTGAAGCTTGAGCTTGCACCTGAGCCCTCAGTTCACCACAAGCATTCTTAACTCGGTCGGCTTCACCCCTAAGGTACCCCAGAGCCTTCATCTTTTTTCTGCAACTATGATAAGCAAAAAGCCTAACCTTGAGGGTTAAAAAGGCGAAACGTTTACTACGAGAGGTCACCTGCCCCATCAAATAGCTCTCATAACCCGAGCTCCGATACGCCCCATATCGCCAGTGCATCAACTCAACCTCCTTCTCCTTGCTAGGGAGCCTAAGGGACTTACCCTCATCTATATCTCTCCGAAGCCTAGCCCCATGATGGAGTAGCTCAGACCTGAGCCTATCAAAGTCCTGCAGAAAGAAAACTTGATAAGGAAGGAAAGACACGAGATGCGGAAGAACTGTGCCAAAGCTCACCATGAAGTAATGTCGGCGGACTTCCTCGAATGCCGAGCACATCCCTGTTGGTCCAGCCCCCTCGGCCTTGGAAGAACCAACCTCGGTTGAAGCATGATCACTTGGAGGAACCACCGCTCCGAAACCAAAAGCTTCAGGAACAACAGGCTCTGGCGATGTTCTCTCGCCAGAGACACGGACGCGTTTAACCCAGCTAAAAGCTCCATCGCACTGCGAGTGCATATCCCATTTATCACCATCATATCCTGGCTCGGAAGCCTACAACTCCTCCCCCTCTTCGGAGGAGCACATACTCACCCCTAGGGGACCGTCCAATACCTACAAAGCTCGTATAACCATGACAAAAGAAGGAAGGAAGACATAGCTACTAAGTTCACTCTTGCCATAGGCAGAACTGGCGAAACACGGGGCATGCCGCTTAAGAGTATTGCTCCATTTTCCAAAAAAATAATACGGGTTCCTAAGGTATAATACCAGCAGTCAACACCCGAGCAAAGCGACTTGTCCATTCCCGGTCTCTGTCGTTCCTGGCAATAGCGATTAAGGGCGTGATCAACTGGCACCATGGAGTCAGCAGACCCCGATGATCCCGAAAAACGGGGGGGTGCTTTACCCTCTATCAGATTAATCCCGTTATTGCCGCCATAGCAGTCGCAAAGTTGAAAGACTAAAAGGCGGAAAGATGTACAGGCGTGTTAATACCGGAAACATGGTGTGGGAAATGGCAACTGCGTGAGATAGGGTAATCCCTGGGAAGGTGGAAATAGCCTCCTATTATATATGGGAAGAGCAGCGACGATTCGATGCCGACCGAAGACGCTAACCAATAGCACCATCTCTAGCCTTGAGGCGATACCTGATCTTGAAGACCTCCGTCATAGTAGGGAGGCACTCCAAAGAGCCAACAATGCCTTCACCAACACAAGGGTGGAACACGACTTCGAAGATCTCCATAAAAGGGAACCAGTCTATGAAGAAATAAGCATTTTTTGAACGTCAGCCGTACAAACCGGGCTCTGGGTGCTGTCCAAGATGGTCCGAGTGTGAGCGAGCCTCCGCTCAGGGACTTCTTTCAAGAAATCACAAGCATCCCCCATCCACGGGTCCCCGAGAAAATTTCTTCTCAAAGGTTATTATGAGGCCCAAAAACATTATCCTTATTTTCAAATGAAGTTAGGGTCCCAGCGGCCGCCTTATTCGGGTTCAGTCTGAGGAACCACAAAAGGCCCCGCGCGAACCCATTTCCATAACCGAAGGACGGAAGGAATACTCGCATCCGAGTTCAGTGTTAGCGACGACAAAACAAGATCGTGCATTCAGAGCTGCCGCAAACATAAAGAAATACAACAAGTATCAAGGGAAGGAGTCAAGGAAATATCTTTGTATTCATAAATGTTCGCTTACAACGGCCCTCGGGGGGTCCTTACATGTGATTACAAAAGCCCTCAAGGGGATCTTTACACAGGAACAAAGAAGTTCAAATATATGCATCTAACAAAAGTCTAAGAATCTAACCTATTCCCAAAGTACGGCATCTTCGGCATCATCTCCTCATGCGTGCGACCTCAAAGACAATATCTTCCAAGTCCTATCCCCTCGGGGACCTCATCTCGATCCTCCCGGAATGGCATCTTCAAAAGGAAGGATATAGAAGAGGAAAGCGATGGAGAAGAGCAAAGTGACGAAGGAAAAGCCGAAAGAAGACAAGAAGTGGCTGGGTGAAAAATTTTGCTAGTAAGAACTCCGCTAGTAATACTAATATAAAGCCACTTCTTGAGATGTTGCCTCGGCCCGGTAGGCAACAACTAGTAGAGAGTGTTTCCATACCCCTAGGAATCCAAAGGGGGTGTAATATTCCAAGCCGAGGAAGGAGGGTGAGCAACGGTGTATAATCCGAGCCCCTTCTTGTGCAGCAGTGCATAATCCAAATATCTCCCCGAGTCGGAGAAAATCGGTCCTCTATTTCATCGCCCCGAGCCAATGGAGAAAGCAACCACAACAGCAACAACATTATCAACAACAACATCATCATAGCAGCACAACTTCGTCTGCCCAGAGAAGTTCGGGAGTTGGGCCACAGCGCGCATGACGTCAGCATGAGACCTTGAGGCCATGGGCCTCAAACATGGTAAGACGGCAAAGGGAAAAAATAGCGAGAAAGGAGAAAAGGATGGATATCGAAGGATACTTGGATAAAAAACTGATCACAAGAAGCCCTATTTATAAGGGGGAAGGGCAAAGTAACCAACGACGCCATTATCTCCCTCGAAAAGCGTAATAGCAGGCGCATTCAATGCGTTCATAGAAGATGAATCAACGACAACATTATGACCCTGAAGAACGAGGAGTCACGACACGTCGGATGACCCTGAAAAAGCGAAAGGGTTAAATGCCTCGACACTTGTAAAAGGGGCTGTACCATTAGCACGACGTCATTATAGGAGCCCATAAGTGGGATGTCAAAATCATTTCTTATCACTCCCCTATAAGAAACGCGGAGACTTTCTCTGTACAGTGAAATCGGAGGACCAATTTCTCATTAGAAAATTGCTTCAGGAGGTTGCCTCGGAGGCTCGGGACCTCGAGCCGGTTACTTTCCTCAAGATCTATCGGTACCCAGCCGAGGATAACATCAGCCGAAACCCCAACAAATACAGAAAACCTTCGAAGAGTGCATTTGGAGTCGATCAAGTCTACCTGGGTAGCCTAACATTAGCCTACGTATACGTCATGAAGCTATTTATTTGTCCCATCCCATTTCCTTTATCACTCAACGTATCTTGTACTAAGTTTGGACTTCCCCCTCTTATAAAAGGGGAGTCATTAACACTCTGTAAGGAAGAGCTCTAACTATTCCACGTAAGATCAATAATCTCTCTCTCTCTCTCTCTCTTTTCTCTCTGACTCATTTGCTTGAGGCTACTCTTTCCATTTATTATTTTCATATTTGTTCTTCATTTATCACTTGGTATTGGCCATAAAGATCCATATACAATTATATTCTAACTGTTATCCCTTCCTAGGCTACCCCCTATAGCTCGAGCTCGAGCCGGATATTGACCCCGAGGCCCTTTATCGACCAGTTTGAAGCCCGGGCAACAAGCCCCTCGGTTTGATTACTGCCCCATTTTAGCTTGTATCTCTTTGTTAAACTTCATACTCTTAGCATCAACTACTCTAACAACTAGCATAAAAATAGAACACATATTTTTAGAGTCCCATTTACAAATTTAATTGTTGTTACCGTTTTCACGGTAAATACGATGGTACATTCACCTTGGAGAACGGGAATCGACAATGCATTGAATGATATAAAAAACGCAGGTCCATGGGACATCCCGGTTGTTGCAAAAAACTCGTGCCATAGGTTGCATCATCGGTATGACGTCACCGTGATAAGCTCATGGAGTCATGTGTCAGAATCATTTCCCATCGCTTCGTTCTAGGAAACACGAAGACTATCTGTATGCGGCAAAATCAGAGGGCTTAATTTCTTACTATCAAGCCACTTCAGGAGAATACCTCGAGACCCCGAGGATGTGGAGTTGCGATCGAGTCACCTCCCTCAGGGATTGTCGAGGCCCGACTCAAAGAAGACGAAGATTGAGGAAAGAGTAAAAGGGGGAATTCCCAAGGCACACGGCTAAGTCTAACAGAGTCGGCCTACCTAGAGCCTGTGTCAATGCGTCACGTCTAGCCGTCCCATCTCCATACTTTTATAATTAATGTATGTTGTACCATAACCGGTTTCTCCTCCTATATAAAGGGAACCCTCACCACCTTGTAAGGGGTGTATGTTTCTCCAACTATTCTACACAAGATCAATAATATCTCTCTCTCTTTTTCTTCTCTCTAACTTACTCGCTCGAGGCCATTCTTAGCATCTATTGCTTTCATACTTGTTCATCATTTATTGTTTGGTATTGTCCATAGAGAGCCTTCTTTAATTATATTCTAATTGTTATCCCTTCCCCCGTTACCCCCAATAGCTCGAACTCAAGCCGGATATCAACCCCAAGGTCCTCCATCGACTAATCCGAAGCCCGTGCAGCAAGCCCTCAGTTTGATTACTGCCCCGTTTTAGCTTGTATCTCTTCATTAAACTTCATACAACTAGCATCAACTGCTCTAACAACTAGCATAAAAATAGATCACATATTTTTAGAATCCCATTTACAAATTTAATTGTTGTTACCATTTTCACAGTAAACAATTTGGCGCCCACCGTGGGGCTAAAAGTAATAGTGATTGTTTTCTTGCTAGTTTCATTGCACAAACTAAAGTTATCTTTCACACTTTTTCTTGTCCAAGATCTCTTGATTTCAGGTCGAAATGTCTGGCTCGGTAAACAGGGTTGAGAACGACTACCTTGAAAATCATGGAGAAAATAGTATGGTTGTTCCAGTCATTGGCGCGCCACCGTAGAAACCCAATAACGCACTTGGACTGATCCCAGTGGAAGCGGGTTTGCAAGACGCACAGCAGGTCGACGAAACCTTACACACCGACTGAAGCATGCAGCATGGCGACCAACTGGAAGCCCAAAAAACCCCAGCCCGGGAAGAACATGAAGTTAGTTTTCATATTATTATTGAAATGTTGCAGGCACAACAGTTGGCCATCACTCAGTTACAAAGCCACCCGAAGACTCCCAGCACAGCAGCGCCGGAAACTACTCCCCCAGCAGAACGGGTACCGGAGAGGTCGAGCAATAATGGATCGGTAACCGATCCCGCCATAATGAAAATGCTGGAGGACCTTACCAAAAGGATCAAGTCAGGCGAGAAAATGATAGCAGCCAACGATAAGAAGGTTGAAACTTACAACTTCAGAGTCGACAAAATCCCGTGCGCGCCCCTGGTCCTGAAGGGTGTAGATTCGCGAAAGTTCGTTCAACGGCAGTTCCCCGAGGAAGCGGCCCCGAAAGCCATTCCAAAGAAGTTCAGAATGCCAAAACTCCCCTAAGTACAACAGGACATCAGATTCCAATGAACACATCACTGCCTATACGTGCGTAGTAATAGGCAATGACCCAAAAAATGATGAGATCAAGTCCGTCTTATTGAAGATATTCGGGGAAACACTCTCGAAAGGGACCATGATGTGGCATCGTAACCTAGTGCCCAACCCCGTAAACTCACTTACCATACTGGGAGATTCCTCCATAAAGGCACACGCCGGTGCCATCAAAGCAACGACGAGAAACCCGACACATCCGGGACCGAGCAAAGGGTAAATGAAATGATGTGAAAATTTGCATCTCACTCCCAGATGGAACGAATGGGATTACCCCCGGTCTCGGATGACTGGGTGGTACAGGCCTTCACGCAAAGCCTAAACAAACCAAGCCCGACGATTTTAAGGCAGTTAAAATAAAACTTTATCGGGTACCCAGCCGAGATCCATTCGGATGCCCATATCCAGCACCAATCGCAAACCAGGGTCGTGGATGACCATCCAGGAGCCCCCTCAGACTCAGTATACCCAAGCAAGCTCCTGGCAAAGAAACCAATACCAAACGGAGAAAGGTACCGCCCGTACACTACAAATAGGAGGAACGCCCCGAGACGCAATCTACCTCGCAATGATCGGAAAATAGATCGAGGGTGCCTCGATCATCAATATACAATTTCAACATCGTTGTATCAGACATCGTACTCACTATTAGCAAAACCAGGGACACCATATGGCCCAGACGTATTTAGCAGAATCCCTCTTAGAGGAATCACAACTTGGTGTGTAAAATGTATAACAAGTGCGGTCGCGGGGCCGAGGATGGCCACCAGCTCCGAAGGAAAAAAGCCAAGTCACTCAACAAAAATCACCGCCGAGAACTGACCCGTAACCGAATTCAAGTTCAGTCCCGAGTAGGGAAGGCATCCAGGAAGAACGAAGCAAATGGGCCGCAGCGTATTACCACGATAGTGGAGGAGCGATGACACTTTCCAAGAACTCGTAAAAAGGAGAGAAAAAATGCTCGTCACCAGAGAAAGGCGGATTTGGGGATATATTCCCGAGGACGCCCTCACATTTAGCAAAGAGGGCATCGAGACCTTGTCTCGGCCTCACACTGACGCACTGGTAACCTTCTTCCTCATTCGATCCATTTCAAATAAAACATATTCTCATGAATTCAGGTGGCTTGATCAACGTTGTCGGGCCGAGGTTAATAAGGCGTCTCAGACCATCGGACCAAATCATGCCCACATCTCAGATCACTGACAGATTCCACACGGCGATCAAGATGATGAGAAGAAAGACCATTCTCTTTGTCTGCACGGCTGGCGTAGACCAGAACGCCAAGTCCTGTATCATCAAAAGAGGCACGAGGAATGGATGCCTTATTCAGACAACCACGGACGCATTGTATGAGGGCAGTACAGTCCTCGCTTTGCCAAAAGGATGAAATTCCACGCAAAGTACAGAATAAAAACTATCAGCAGAAAGCAACAAGCGGCAAGGGGAAAGGTCCGCATCACATGACACATTGCGGCACCAATATCCCCACTCTCGAAATAATCGAAGGGTAAGCGAACCATGTTTTCGGCCTAGCCTGATTGAACACAGCGGAGGACTATACTAGAGTCCTCTCTCCAAAATGGCAGGAACATATCGGGCCCCGAAACATCGCCTGTGCACTCCACGGTAAGGTAAAACTACCCCCCCCCCCCTCCTTTGTTATTTTACACTAACTTGTATGCAGACACCCGGGCAGGACGCTCGAAAGTGTTAGCTCTACCCGAAGATCCCAAGGCCTTAATAGCACCCGTCACACTCTTTTCCCTCAGCCGAACTTCCGCCCCGAAGAGGGTCTCGCCAGTGAGGTCCTTAGCAGACCGACATGCCTCCTGGGAAGGATTCAACAAGCCTACCGGACTTTCTTCGCAATCAACCCCGACCGGGAAAGGAAAAACGAGTTTCCAATGGGAAATCATGTACCGGGCCAAACGATCAAAGGAACCGTGCCCGCGGGGGCCGAGCTCTCAAAAATGAAACAACATGTATTTACACCAAGCAATTAAAGAATATCTTTCAGCATCTCGTACTCCAAAAAAGAAAATTTCGGCATGCTCACGGCAAGGATTCCCTCCATCGAATACGTCCCAAAATACTCGGAGACTTAGCATCAACAATTTGGCACCCGCACGACCTCAGGGTCGGAACTCCGGGCTCATAAGGCCCTAGGGAGGCAATTTCGAGCTCACGAATAACGGCCTTCGAGCCTAAGCAAACTCGATGACTCGGAGACTATTGTCAATCGCCATACATTGGAAAACCCGAGGTCGTAGGACCCTGAGCAGGTAGACTCAGTCAGCCAGATCTATTTTACATAGCAATAAAAACTGTATAACCTCAATGATAAGTCGGGATTTTAACGAAATTCATGCTCCTTCTTGCTTATGCTTTGATTATAAATTGTTACAAAATAGTCCCAAAAGGCTCATAAGTTGTGCTTGATTGTAGGTTTGATCGACAAAGTGAAAAAATGTCAAAGATCAGCTCAAAAGGAGTGAAACCTGCTCAAGTATCAAAGACAAAGTAAACTGAGGGCAAATAAGCCTAGTGCGGACTGCACAAAGTCGAATGTGGCCGCACTAGGTGATTCAGAGAGATGGCAAAACCAGGCTTCAGGAAACGCGGACGCAGTACACATTGCACGGTCCGTGGTGAAGGTTTCGCGGCTGCACTACCTTTTCGTGCGGTCCGCGGAAGAGAGGTTCAGAGAGATGGAAAATGCCAAAGTTCAAGCCATGCGGTCCGCAGACATAATTGTGCGGACCGCGCCAGCTGCCTCCGCGGCCGCAGTCCATTCTACGCGGTCCGTGGAGCTCAAGCTCAGAGAGCCCAGAATTAAAGTCCAAGAGCCTAGTGCGGCCGCGATCCATTTTATGCGGCCTGCACTGACCCCACAGGGGTATTTTTGTCTAGTTTTTCCAGCCTAGTATAAATAGAATATTTTACCATTTTTAGGTCATCAGTTATTTCTAGAACGTAGCTGCGCTCGTGAGAAGCTATTGTGTAGCCATTTTTTTGGCATCTTAACTTAGATTTTACAATAGATTCTCTGCATTTACATTAGCTTTTAAATTAATATGTCTTGTTCTTCATCTATTTCTCTATTTTCTCCTTCAAGCATGAGTAGCTAAACCCATTAGCTAGGGTTGTGGCTCAACCCTAGTATGGGTAATTGATGGATGTTGCCATCTATTGTTAGATTGACGATGAGTGTTTGTTATTTGGGTCAATTTTATGGTTTAATCTATGAATTGGTGGTTGCAAACACTAGTTTGTGCTAAGTTGACTTGGCTCTTCTTGAGAAAGAAAGCCTAAGTCTCCAAAATTGACCAGACAAGGAATTGGGATGGACTCAAGAGAATTGATAGTCCCAATTAAAGGGTTAAACCTCGAGAGAGTAATTACCCAACTTGAACCCTAGTTGCTTGAGCTAATTTGCCTACCCATTTGGTCTCGAGAGAGTCAATTGGGCAAAATCACTCTCTCTATCGAGAGGTGTGAGAGTGGGTAAAATTATGCAATGGTTATAGCATATTTACCTAATCATGTCAATCGAACCTTAGAAGCATTTACCCGTCAATTAGCCACCTAGGTGAAAGTCACTACCCTAATGCCTTTCTACCCATTAGATTCAACTCTAGCAATTTTCTTATTAGCATAATTTAGTTCTAATTAGTAATTGATAATATTAGTTTGTTAAAGAAAATTCAAAAGATGTTTGGAAGTGACATTTGGAACAATTACACAACTCTAGTCTAGATAGATATTCGACTCCATTCCTAGCTCCTTGTGGAAATCGATCCCGACCCTCATATCGGGTAAAAGCTATTGCGACCCTCTCTTCCTAATTTTTGGTAGTGTGGAGTTGGTAGCGATCACTTTTTGGCGTCGTTGCCAGGGAGCTAATGGTTTTGGCTATCTATTTTGTTAGTTTTGTGTATTGTTCTTCTTTTCTTCTTTGTTACTTACTTGTTTGTGTCATTACTCAGGTACCAACATGGCTTTAAACAATGCTAATGATCCTCTTGGAAACGTGATAGCGGGGGAGGAGGTAGATGATCTTGAGCAAGATGAGGTGCCTCTTGCACCTCTAGGTCAACGGAGAGGCCGGAATGCCAATGCTAATCCAAATGACAATATTCCAGACCCTCCCCCGGTTCCTCCAAGAGTGGCTCCCAGAGTATTACTGAACCAAGGCTACGTAAGTGCTATTGTCCCACCCCGAATTCGGGCGGGAAACTTTTAGATAACCAATGTGATGTTGACCTTACTTGAGCAGTGTGGGTACTTTACGGGTGCTGCAAATCAAAATGCCTAAAAACATCTCAAGGGGTTCGTAGATACATGCTGGGGGAGCAAACAGATGAATGTGTCTGAGGATGCATTGAGATTGAGACTTTTCCCGTTCTCACTTTGGGGAAAGGCATTGGATTGGCTCGAGAGACTCCCCAACCATTCCATCACAACTTGGGATGAGTTGGCGGATAATTTTATTGCCAAATTCTTCTCTCCTAGTCATATGGAGGCACTTCGAGATGAAATATTAGCCTTCAAGCAAGAGCCAACGGAACCTTTGCATGAGATTTGGGAGAGGTATAGAACGATAGTGAAGGAGTGCCCAAATAATGATATGACCGAGGCCATGATCCAACAAACCTTCTATCGGGGCATAAATACTACAAATCAATGCATTGTTAACCAATTGGCCGGGGGCAATTTTATGAAACTTTCTTATGAGGAGGCATGTGATGTACTTGATGAAATGACGGACACTTCTTTAGCATGGCAGAGTAGAGCAAATGTGCCTCAAGGTGACCCTACGGTTATCCATTTGCACAAGGAATTACATGATCACGGGCAAGCGATAGTTGAGCTTACAACTACTATGAACCAATTGGCTAAGGTGCAGTTGCACCAAGTTCAGAATCCTCACCAAGTGAATGCCATGAAGGGTGTTAGTATGCTTATCAACAAGAGAAGGCAAAGAAGGCAACAAAATCAAGAAAATTCTGAGCAATTTGTTGATGAATATGATGGGTGTCAAAATGATGGTTATGATGACCAAAGTGAAGAGGTACAATATGTCAACAACTATTAAGGCAATAGAGCCAACTCTTCAAACCAACAATGGCGACCCCAAGGAAATTGGGGCAACCAACAACAAAGTGGTGGCAATTGGAACAACAACCAAAACAATAATTGGGGTAATCAAAACAACAACCAAGGCAATTGGAATGGAAATAACAACAACAATCAAGGCGGGTGGAACAACAATTGAAACCAAGGCATCTGGGGGCAAGGCTTTCAAAGGCCCCCAATGTACCAACAACCGAACAATCCACCTCCTTTCCCTTCTCAAGGTCCTAGTTCTTCCGGTAATGATATGGGTAGAATTGAAATGATGTTCGAGCAGATGATGAAGAGGAATGCTGATTCGGATGCACAGTTAGCTTCTCACAACACCTCTATCTAAAACTTGGAGGTGCAATTAGTCCAAATCTCTCAGTCGTTGAATACTTGCTCGAAGGGTGCTCTACCAAGTGATACGGTAGTGAACCCAAAGGGTGGGAACAATCATATTATGGCGGTCACAACAAGAAGTGAGAGAGGCGGTGATGTGAATGCCTCTAAGCAAAAGCAAGTCATGGATGATGATGTTGAGTTGTAAGAGGACGAAGTCCCTTTGGTAGTTGAAGATGTGGTTGATGAAAATGTGAACAATGAAGTGAGGATTGATATTGAAGAAGTCGAGGTGGAAACCCAAAACGATGTGAACCCGTCTAGGGAACACATAATTAACATGCTGGAGCCGGTTGTGCCAAAAGCCAAGGCTCCTTTTCCAAGACCACCTCCACCTTATCCTCAAAGGCTCGCAAAGCAGAAGAATGATAATCAGTTTAAAAAGTTCATTGACATGATGAAGAGCTTATCTATTAATGTGCCTCTGGTGGAGGCACTTGAACAAATGTTGGGTTATGCAAAATTCATGAAAGACTTGGTTACAAAGAAGCATTCTATGGATTGTGAAACTATAAAGATGACTCACCAAGTTAGTGCTATAGTGCACTCAATGGCCCCGAAGCTTGAAGATCCCGGTGCTTTCACCATTTCTTGCACCATTGGGAGTGCGGATTTTGCCAAAGCTCTTTGTGACTTGGGAGCTAGTATTAATTTGATGCCCTACTTAGTTTTTAAAACTTTGGGTATCGGGCAACCTAGGCCAACTTCAATGAGACTTCAAATGGCGGATCGATCGATGAAGCGACCTTTGGGCATTATTGATGATGTGCTTGTCCGGGTGGACAAATTCATATTGCCGGCCGACTTTGTGATTTTGGATTGTGAGGTGTTCTATGAGGTTCCTGTATCTTGGGCAGACCTTTCCTTGCAATAGGAAGGCATTGGTTGATGTTGAAGCGGGTGAGCTCACTTTCCGATTGAGAGATGAAAAGGTCGTTTTCCACGTTTGCAAATCTATGAAGCAACCCAATAGCACCGAAGTGTGCTCATTTGTAGACCTTGTCACAGTTGTGATTGTGGATGAGACCAGTGCTATGATCAACGTGGAGGATCCTCTTGAAGCAGTGCTCTTAAACATGGATGTCAATGATGATGCTAGTAGAGTGGAGTGCGTGAATTCCCTACATGGGATGGGATCTTATTCTTATGAGCCGATGAAGTTATCTTTGGATCTTGAAAATCGGAAAAATCCATCAACAAAGCCATCGATCGAGGAGCTACCGGTGTTGGAGTTGAAACCACTTCCTCCACACCTCAGTATGAATTCTTAGGCTCAAATTCTACTTTATCAGTTACTCTTTCTTCTTGCCTTACTAACATGCAGGTTGAGACAACTTTGGCGGTGCTTCAAAAGCGAAAAAGGGCAATTGGATGGACTCTAGCTAACATTTGGGGAATAAGCCCTGCATTTTGCAAGCACAAAATTATCTTGGAGTAGGATGTAAATCCTTCCTTGGAGCATCAAAGAAGATTGAATGAGGCTATGCAAGAAGTTGTGAAGAAAGAGGTGATCAAATGGTTGGATGCCGGGGTTGTGTGCCCCATTTCTGATAGCTCGTGGACTTCTCCGGTGTAATGTGTACCGAGGAAGGTTGGTATGATTGTGGTGACCAATGACAACAATGAACTTATTCCTACTCAGACAGTCATAGGTTGGAGAGTTTGCATGGACTACCGCAAGCTAAATAAGGTGACCCAAAAGGACCATTTCATATTGCCATTCCTTGACCAAATGCTTGATTGTCTTGCGGAGCGTGCTTTTTATTGCTTTTTGGATGATTACTCGGGGTATAATCAAATCTTAATTGCCCCGGAGGACCAAGAGAAGACCACCTTTACTTGTCCATATGGAACCTTCGCCTTCTCTCGGATGTCGTTCGGATTGTGTAATGCTCTGGCGACATTCCAAAGATGCATGATGGCTATTTTCACCGACATGGTGGAAGATATATTGGAGGTCTTCATGGATGATTTCAGCGTAGTTGGTGATTCCTTTGAAGAGTGTTTGTGTAATTTGGATAGAGTGTTGGCCCGGTGTGAAGACACAAACCTCGTACTCAATTGGGAAAAATGTCATTTCATGGTTGAAGAGGGTATAGTGTTGGGTCACAAAATCTCAAAGCATGGAATTGAAGTTGACAAAGCCAAGATAGAGGTGATTTCAAGGCTTCCTCCCCCTATTTCTATCAAAGGGGTGAGGAGTTTTCTTGGGCATGCGGGTTTTTACCGGAGGTTCATAAAAGATTTTTCCAAAGTGGTACACCCTTTATGCAAGTTGCTAGAGAAAGAAGCAAAGTTTTTGTTCGATGAGAGTTGTATGCAATCATTCGAGCTTCTCAAGCTCAAGTTGACTTCTACCCCCATCATTACCGCACCAAATTGGAGCTTGCCTTTCGAGCTCATGTGCGATGCTAGTGATTTTGCGGTTGGGGTTAATTTGGGCCAAAGGATCAACAAGATGTTTCATCCGGTGTACTACGTAAGCAAGACCATGAATGAGGCTCAAAGGAATTATACAATCACCTAGAAAGAGTTGTTGGCTATTGTGTTTGCTATGGAAAAGTTTCGACCTTATCTTATGGGGGCCAAAGTTATAGTGCACACCGATCATGTCGCCCTTAGGTACTTGATGACAAAGAAAGACTCCAAAGCAAGATTGATGAGATAGGTTCTACTACTCTAAGAGTTTGATCTAGAAATTGTGGACCAGAAAGGTAGTGAGAATCAAGTAACGGACCACTTGTCCCGTTTGGAGGAGGAGGGGAGGCCTTGTGATGGACTTGAGATAAATGACTCATTTCCCAACAAACAACTCCTTGTGGTGTCAATGAATGATATGCCATGGTTTGCCAATGTTGCCAATTACCTTGTGATCGGAATAATCCCGTATGAGCTCTCTTCTAACCAAAGGAAGAAGCTCAAGCAAGATAGCTTGGATTTTTATTAGGATGAGCCATACTTGTTCAAGATTTGCACGGATGGTGTGATTCGTAGATGTGTCCCGGAGGAAGAACAATTGGGTATCTTAGAGGCTTGCCATTCTTCACCCTATGGTGGCCATCATGGTGGGGTGAAGACTGCCTCAAAAGCTCTTAGTTGTGGATTCTATTGGCCCACCTTGTTCAAAGATGCGGGCAATTTGGTGAAGAGGTGTGATGAGTGCCAAAGAGCGGGAGGAATTTCAAAAAGGGATGAGATGCTTCTCAATACCATTCTTGAAATGGATATCTTTGATGTTTGGGGCATCGATTTCATGGGTCCATTTGTTAGCTCTTGTGGGAATACTTACATTCTCGTGGCAGTTGACTATGTCTCAACATGGGTTGAAACCGTGGCTTTGCCTAATAATGAAGCCCGAAGTTTTGTTGCATTTCTTAAAAGGAGCATCTTCACAAGGTTTGGCACTCCTTGTGCGATTATTAGTGATGGGGGGTCTCACTTTTGCAATAAAGCTTTCGACACATTGCTTTCCAAGTATGGTGTCAATCATAAATTTCGACCCCTTATCATCCTCATGCTAGTGGTCAAGTGGAAGTCTCCAACAGAGAAATTAAAAGTATCTTGTCAAAGACGGTCAATGCAAATAGGACTGATTGGTCGAAGAAGTTGGATGATGCTCTATGGGCTTATCGAACGGCTTACAAAACCCCAATTAGGATGTCTCCGTATCGGTTGGTGTTTGGAAAAGCTTGTCATCTTTCGGTTGAGTTAGAGCACAAGGCCATGTGGGCTTTGAGGAAGTTGAATTTGGAATGGGATATTGCGGAAAATCTTCGTGTTGAACAACTCAATGAGCTCGATGAGTTTAGATTCCATGCCTACTCAAGTTCATCCTTGTATAAGGACAAAATAAAGTACCTTCACGAAAAATATGCTCGGGGTAAGGAGTTCAAGGTTGGAGATATGGTTCTCTTGTTCAATTCCCGATTACGTCTGTTTCCGGGTAAGCTCAAGTCAAAGTGGAGTGGGCCATTTGAAGTTGTGTTCGTGACCCCATTTGGTGCTCTTGATCTAAGGAACAAAAATGGTGAAGTTTTCAGAGTTAATGGGCACCGGGTCAAGCTTTATCTTGGAAAATTTGATGACAGTCACGTGGTGACACTTCTTTATCTAAAGTGATGTGCGGGTAACATGCGTCGTGCCGCGACGTTAAATCAGGCGCTTCTTGGTAGGCAACCCATGTCTTTTTCTTCTTGTTTTATTTGATTTTCTTTGTAGTTTGGGTTTGATTTTTGGACTAATTGGTTGTGAGATGTTGCAGGGATTGTGTTGATGCAATGCAAAAATATAAGGAAAACAATTGAACAGTCTCTGAAGTTGCTAGTGCGGCCGCATTGCACTTTTTGCGGTCCGCACTGGTGAAGGCCAACTGAGGTACTCTCTGAAATTTGCCACCGCGACGGCATTCCATTTAGTGTGAACCGTGGTGGACCTCCGCGGCCGCGGTCTATTTTGTACGGATCGCGGAGGTTGCCTTCTCAAACTTCTTCTGAACAAACCCAGCGCGGTCCGCGGTCCGTTTTGTGCGGCCGCGCTGGTAGGTGAGTTTGGGTCCCACTTATTTTTCTGTAAATAGACCTCAAGGGTCACCGGTTACCCTTTTCGAAAAATTGACTCTCAGAGACCTAAAATCTACTGTTCATCATCTCTTTTCACGTAAATCCTTGTTTAGATTGATTACTTCCATTCCATCGTCACATCTGGTAACATTTTATTCATTTTTCTTTTTTTAATTTTATAACTTCATGTTATTTTCATGTTCATTAGCCTGTAGCTTATTCTTCTTCTCGTAATTCTTAAATTTCTAGGTTAGTTTGGTTTAACTGTTAATCTTTGTGTGCTTTGTGAGTGTAATGAAATGGGTAATTGAGTAGGGACATTAATTAGGCAAAAACTTGAACTAGTTGCAAGATTTGAGAACCCTAACTCAGTGCCTTGACTTGGCGCCCTCCGCAGACCGCGGTCATCTTTGTGCGGTCCGCGGTGCTGTGATGCGGTCCGCAGTAACACTTTGTGCGGATCGCGGAGAGGATTTTTCCGGAACTTGACCTCTTGCCTAGCGCGGCCGCGATACCACTTTGTGCAGTCCGCGCTGGTACACCGCGGCCGCGATACCACTTTGTGCAGGCCGCGATGGAGAGATTCAGAGAAGTGGTTTTCTAGACCCTGCCCCAATGCGGACTGCGATGGCTTTTGTGCGATCCGCGGTGCCCCCAGTGCGGCCGCACTCCTTTTTGTGCGGGCTGTGGTGCACTATGTCTGCAACGTTTGGCTTTTGTTCTGCAATTCATTTTCCACAACTGATTCACTGCCTGTGCTAATACTAACAAAGCTAGATATTTGTGCTTGCAGACAATGGTCAAACAAAGAGGTAGAGGCGCAAAACAACCCGGCCTAGGTGAGTCCTCCCGGGGAGGCAAAGGCAGACTAGTAAAACTCACTCCCCAAGCTAGACAGAACATAAAGAACACAAGGAAAGCAATCAAGGCTGCTGATAGAGCCTGTGACCAATCGGGGAGTGAGTACATGCCTTCTCAAGACATCTCATCCGACTCAGTGCCAACTCACTTCGTCTCCAAATTTGGGTTGACTGATGATTCTCCTCTAGTATCTCCCACTGCCCAAGCATCAGAACATGTCTCAACTGAGTCGTCTGAGGGCTTAGCAGCCGACAACGGTGATTACTATACTTCCCCCACAGCTTCATTATCCGAGGAGAGTGCAGACGGGGAGGATGAGGGAGATGAGGAGGTACTTGGGGGTGGTGTGCCTCAGGTTGGGGGTGTTGACCGGACAAGAAATCCCACTGTTTGGGAAGATAGATTCGACAGCCAGGTGGCGTTCCACAAGTTTAGGGAATGGTGGTCGTCACGAAAGTTGATTCTTGAGAGGAGCTTCATTGACAGACCTTCTACCCCTACACCCCAATGTGCATAGACAGTTTCGAGCTCAAGTGGGTTGGGAGCACTTTATAGATGATTGTGTGAAGGCGAATGAGCACATGGTCAAGGAGTTTTATAGCAATGTGGCCCACATCTTAAAGGGAACCAAAGTGACCAAGGTGCGAAACAAAAATGTGGTGTTTACCGGGAAGGCGCTGAATAAATACCTAGGCTTCAATGAAGAAGATGAGTCCCTTTACAATGAAAAGTTAGCAATGGGCGAGGAGGTTCGTCCGTGGTTAGCTTCATACCTAGAAATCCCGGGTACTATTCCGGAGTGGTTGACAGCAGGGGCCAAAATCCTTCGGAGGACCCTTAAATTTGAGGCTAGGGGTGGTTGACTTTTATGTACAGTCGGCTTGACCCCACTACCCATGATCAGACTATTCCACTTTCCCGGGCTATTCTTGTTGCATCTATTATGGCGGGATACCCTATCAACATGGGCAATGTGATATCCCGCGTCATTTCTGTAATGAGGGTTGAGCATGACCGGAACTACCCTTTTCCTAACACCCTCACTATGTATTTCCGGGACCTGAAGGTGGAGAAAATACCTTTTGACATCAAGGTCAAACTTGTGGCTCCATTTTTGTGGTACAGTTTAAAGGGGCCAGACAACCCCAAGGACAAGAATTACAATCCGCCTACCTCTGCCCCAACTGGCCAAACAGTCCCAACTGGTATAGTCTAGGCCCCAGGCCCAGCAGCTGAGTAGCAGGAGACCGGGAACCAGTCTGAGGTTCCCGCGCATACAGAGGACCTGGGGACCACTGATGATCCCATGCAGATGGACACGGCTTAGGGAGTTCCCATATCCTTTCCTTATACTTTTTGGTGCTTATTTGTTTATGGCATTGGGGACAATGCCGGCTTTTATTTGAGGGGGTGCGCCCTACATTTTATTTTTGGATGATTGTATATATATACTGATTTAGTTTATGCCTTTTTGATTTTCTATTGGTCTGTATATAACTTTACATTTAGCTACTTTTATCGCATTTTTATCGTCCCTTTGGTCTGTATATAAAGTTACATTATTGTATATATTCATCCCCCGTTGTATATTCAAATCCCCTATTGTACATATTCATTCTATTTTCTATTTTCGTAATTTTTTTCGTTTTTAGCTTCTTAGATAGGCTCGTAGCTTTTTGTTTTGCTTTTGGTGTTTTCAATAAGCCTTTGGTTTTCTTAATGCCACGGTTCTTTCCAAAGGTGGAGTATTGTGTGAACCGGGTGGCTCTTCCCGATGATGGATGGCATGACAACCTTCTTAAGGGTTTGAGTCTGTTTTTGTTTTTATTTTTGGTAGCTTGTAGTGAAGGGTACCTCAAGCAAAGCTTCACTTGGGCCTAACACATTTGCCTTTGATCCCATGGTCAAAGACAAGTTGTTGTGTTTAGGATGGTGAAAGTCGTGACCTTGAGACTCTTGTGTTGACCAAACAATCATCATGTGGTCTTTCGGGACTATTGTGTGCTCAATCGTGTCTAAGATTGTTGTGGGCCCCCGACTCTATGTCTTTAGCAATCCTTGAGCTTGTGTGGTGAGAAATCGAATCGTGAGTCCAAGCCCTGAGCCAATGGTCTAGAACTTGCCCTGAATGTCTGTTGAGGCGAAATCTTGAGTGAAATTTGGCTTGAGAAGTGATTATAGGCTCTCCTTGATCCAAATGATAGTTGAACAATTCCATATCCCACCAATGATATAATCCTTATTTAACTCTTTTGAGCCTTAAACCTTTCTCTTTCAAGAACCAATACTATAAGCCTATACCTGTTCTAAAATATACCCTCTCTTGGTACCCGATCTTTCCTTGAGCAATGGCAAAAGTTTAAGTTTGGGGGGAGACGAGAAAGGGAACAAATTGGTAAAAGGTACAAAAGAAAAAAAAAGAAAAAGGAGGCAATGAAAAAGAAAAGAAAAGAAAAAGACAAAAAGAAAGCCCAATGTGAAAAAGAATAAAAAGGGATTCAAGAAAAACAAAAGAGAAAAAGGTGTGGAAAAAGTTGAAAAAAGAGAAACGCTTTGAAGTGCATAAGAAAGAGTGACATTATGTTTCTCTAACCCCTTAAAAGGAAGTGAGATACTCAAAGAGTCAAGAGAATTATGCCAAATGAATCAAAAGAAGTGCTTAAGGGAAGATGGAACTCATTTAGACCAAAAACTTTTCCTACCCTGAACCAAAAGCCTTCACATTGACTCCTCAAAAGCCCTATATGATCTTGAGTTGAATGATGCTTACATTAGTGGATACTTACATGAGGGGCAAGCATATGGTACTTAGAGCCGGACTTGTGACCTTTCCTTGAGAGAGATGAGTGAATTCCCATTAACCTCGGTTTTTTGTGCTAATACTCTAAAAGGTGAGGTTTGCTTAGGGAGAGTTGAGGATGTGTGAGTTTGGGTTCTACAATGACCAAAATAATTGAGAGGGTTATTTGATGTAATGAGTCAACTCTTGATGCTCTTTTGTCACACTTGATCCATAGTTTTTCAAAGTTTAAATGTTGTTAATGATTCATTCGTATTGAGGGCAATTGTTAGTCCCAATTGATGCTTTTTGAGGTTACTTTAGGATAGTTGGAAATACTTAAATTTTCCCTTAAGGGGTGGGTCTCATTTTTTTGCTTGAGGACAAGCAAATGCTCAAGTTTGGGGGAGTTGATAAGTAGGGATTTTAACGAGTTTCATACTCCTTATTGCCTATGCTTTGATTATAAATTGTTACAAAATAGTCCCAAAAGGCTCATAAGTTGTACTTGATTGCAGGTTTGATCGACAAAGTGACGAAATGTCAAAGATTGGCTCAAAAGGAGTGAAACCTGCTCAAGTATCAAAGACAAAGTAAACTGAGGGCAAACAAGCCTAGTGCAGACAGCACAAAGTTGAATGCGGCCGCACTAGGTGATTCAGAGAGATGGCAAAACCAGGCTTCATGCAACGCGGTCGCAGTACACATTGCACGGTCCACGGTGAAGGTTCCACGGCCGCACTACCTTTTTGTGCGGTCCGCGGAAGAGAGATTTAGAGAGATGGAAAATGCCAAAGTTCAAGCCATGCGGTCCGCGGTCATGATTGTGCGGACCGCGCCAGCTGCCTCTGCGACCGCGTTCCATTCTACGCGGTCCGCGGAGCCCAAGCTCAGAGAGCCCAGAATTGAAGTCCAAGAGCCTAGTGCGGCCGCGGTCCATTTTATGCGGCTCGCACTGACCCCGCAGGGGTACTTTTGTCCAGTTTTTCTAGCCTAGTATAAATAGAACATTTTACCATTTTTAGGTCATCAGTTATTTCCAGAACGTAGCTGCGCTCGTGAGAAGCTATTGTGTAGCCATTTTTTGGCATCTTAACTTAGATTTTACAATAGATTCTCTGTATTTACATTAGCTTTTAAATTAATATGTTTTGTTCTTCATCTATTTCTCTATTTTCTCCTTCAAGCATGAGTAGTTAAACCCATTATCTAGGGTTGTGGCTCAACCCTAGTGTGGGTAATTGATGGGTGTTGCCATCTATTATTAGATTGACTATGGGTGTTTGTTATTTGGGTCAATTTTATCGGTTAATCTATGAACTGGTGGTTGCAAACACTGGTTTGTGCTAAGTTGACTTGGCTCTTCTTGAGAAAGAGAGCCTAAGTCTCCAAAATTGACCCAACAAGGAATTGGGATGGACTCAAGAGAATTGATAGTCCCAATTAAAGGGTTAAACCTCAAGAGAGTAATTACCCAACTTGAACCCTAGTTGCTTGAGCTAATTTGCCTACCCATTTGGTCTCGAGAGAGTCAATTGGGCAAAATCACTCTCTATATCGAGAGGTGTGAGAGTGGGTAAAATTATGCAATGGTTATAGCATATTTCCCCAATCATGTCAATCGAACCTTAGAAGCATTTACCCGTCAATTAGCCGCCTAGGTGAAAGTCACTACCCTAGTGCCTTTCTACCCATTAGATTCAACTCTAGCAATTTTCTTATTAGCATAATTTAGTTCTAATTAGTAATTGATAATATTAGTTTGTTAAAAAAAATTCAAAAGATGTTTGGAAGTGACATTTGGAACAATTACACAACTCTAGTCTAGATAGATACTCGACACCATTCCTAGATCCTTGTGGAAATCGATCCCGACCCTCATATCGGGTAAAATCTATTGCAACCCTCTCTTCCTACTTTTTAATAGTGTGGAGTTGATAGCGATCACTCAACAAGCATGAAAAACTGTAAGACCTCAATAGGCATGAAAATCTTGTAAGACCTTACTACAAGCATGAAACTCGATCCCGTAGTTTAGGCTATATGTCGCATTTGTAAGACTCCTGAAAGGGCATACCCTCGATGTAGTAAACTATTGCTCGGGATCAAAAATGGCTCCAACCAAACACATATGACTACGGTCAAAACGGCCGCACTAGCCAAATTAACGTGACTCGGGGACGCTCGACTGTCGCTAACAAAATCACAGGCCATCACTTCGAATCTACTTAGAAAAGAACCGGTTAAAACAGGCTACCCTCAACAGGAAAATGAGCTTTGACCATGTCAGCTCCAAATCACAAGGCTTCGAGCTACTCAACCTACGAGCTAAACCTTCCGAGGTACTCGAACATCGTCGCTAACGACTTGAAATCGAGGTTCTTCCCGAACCGATGACGGGTCAGGCAAAACTATTTCAAAAAGACATTAATGAGAGGGAAAAAAAGCCTACAATATACCCACAGGCAAAAGCATAAGAGCCATTATCGCCAACCAAATGAGCCTCAGGGTCGCACACTAAAAGGTCTCAACGACCAAAAGCGTAAGAGCCACTGCTGCCAGCTAAAGAAAATTGAAACCTTAAGGATTAAAATGAGCTCGAGTTGTAACCCGATTCGGAGATCGGATCCAAAATAGTTAACTATACATGCCTAAGGGCACAACGTAAGATCCACCGTCGCCATCTTCGTGAGCCTCAGGGCCGCATACCTAAAAGGTCGCTTTGACTTAAGGCATATGAAAGCCATTATCGTCCGCCCATACAGGCAAAAAAAACTTGAGGATCAATTAAGCTCAAGTCGCAACACAACTCGGAGACTGAACCCAAAATAGTTAAAATGCAAATGCACAAGGGCAAGGCGCAAGAACTGTTATTGTCCGCCCGTGCAGGCATAGGGGATCGAAAGTCAAGTAAGCTCGAGTCAAAGCCTGACTCGGAGACTAAACCCCAAACAGTTGGGCAAAGAAAAAAATCTCTAACGCCTACTCGTGCTAAAAATCGTACTTGGATGAGCATGAAAGAGCCTCCAAACCTATCTAATGAGCTTTGGGTCCGTAGGGCTCCCACCAAACGCCGAAACCAGCCCGCTTGGTCAAAAGCGATGCAGAAAGAGATACAGAAGAGATAAAGCTTCAAGTTTCTTTTATTCACATATGCAAAGGGTGTGTTCTCCATTTACAAACATGCTCTATGAATATCAAATACAAAATGGCAAAATGGCGAAATCTACGCTCCGCTCCAGAAGGCTACGGCCTACCAGCCCCAGCTTCGATCTTCGTGACATTGGCAAGAAGGGTCCGAGCATCAAGCTCGTCTACCCTCGCTCGATCCAACTCTTCCGAGGGGACGAAACCCCTGGCGCCAATTTCCTCGAGTACCTCTCTTCAGGATCTGCGACGAACATATTCCTCGATCCTCTTTTCACGATCGAGGGCCTGCTTCAACTTGGCTTGGGCATCAGTAACGTCCTTCAAATGAATCTCCATCTCCTAATCAGCCTTGGTCCGACTCAATGCTGCTTCAGCCCGAGTATCGATTATCTCAGCCCTGACCTTGGAGAGATCGGACTCGAGCTTTGTGATCATATCCACTTGAACTGAAGCGTTTCCACGAGCCAGGCAGAGTTGGGCTTCGAAGGCGGGAACCTTAGCCAAGGCACCCTTCTCCTCTAAAGCGTGAGCCTGCACTTGAGCCCTCAGTTCACCACAAGCATTCCTAACTCGGTCGGCTTTGCCCCTAAAGTACTCCAGAGCCTCCGTCTTTTTTGCAACTAAGAGAGGCAAAAGGATTAACCTTAAGGGTCAAAAAGGTGAAATGCGTACTATGAGAGGTTACCTGCTCCATCAAATAGCTCCCGTAATTCAAGCTTCGGTACGCCTTATATTGCCAGTGCATCAACCCAACCTCCTTCTCCTGGATGAGGAGCCTAAGGGACTCACCCTTATCCAGAGCTGTCCGAAACCTAGCCCCATGACGGAGCAGCTCAGATCTGAGCCTATCAAAGGCTTGCCGAATAAAAACTTGATAAGAAAAGGAAGACCCAAAATGCAGAAGGGCTACGCCAAAACTCACCACGAAGTGAAAACAGTGGACTTCCTCAAAGGCCGAGCACACTCCTGTTGGCCCAACCCCTCCGGCCCTAGAAGAACCAACCTCGGTCGACGCATATTCACTCGGAGGAACCACCGTTCCAGAACCAAAGACTCCGAGAACAGCATGCTCGGGCGATGTCCTCTCCTCAAAGACACGGGCCTGTTTGGCCCCACTAAAAACTTTATCGCACTGCGAGTGTAATTCCCTTTTACCTCCATCGTCCCTTGGCTCGGAGGCCGACGACTCCTCCCCTTCTCTGGAGGAACACAGCCTCGCCCCAAGGGACCGCCCGATATCTGCGACGGTAAAGCCAGTACAAAAGAAAGGGGAAAATGTCATCTCAAATATATGAAGACTAGGGTAAAAGCAGCGTACATTCATACCTTGGCATTTTGCTTCCCATCTGCCACGGGACACAGCTCACCACCTACGTTCATCGCAAGTCGAATGGGTCGCCAACTTTTTGACCCATCCGAGCAAATCGGGAACTTCGCTCGGCGTCCATGAAGTTGCTGCAGAAAAGGAGGAAACACAATTACTCAACTGGTTTTCACTATAAGCAAATCTAAGAAAGCATGAGACACTCCACTCACGCTCATAATTCCACCCCTCGAGAAATGGCATGAGCTCCACGAGAATAATGTTAGCCGTCCGAACCCGAACGAATTGACTGACCCACTCTTGATCCTCATCTTGCACATCATCAACAACAAAGGGCGTGGGAAAACGGCACCGCAGGGTTAGCAGGCCTCGATGGTGGAAGGGTCGGTATAGCCTGATGAGGTGACTAAGCGTGAATTCAAGCCCGACCTTCTCCGTAAAGAATCTCATCATCAGCACCACTCGCCAAAATGACAGATGTATTTGCACCAAAGTAACCCGATACTTCAGGTAGAAATCAAGCACGACCCTATCAAGGGGCCTTAGTGCGAAAGGGTACAAGTATAAATTCAGGAACCGATCAGCGGAGTCCGTAATGCTCTCATCCGGGGAAAGCGCTTGCAACACTACCTCCTCGCCCCATCTACAGTATCTCCTTACCATCTCTAGATGTTCATCTCTTATCGAAGACATAGTCTTCAGAGTAAACTCCCGTGGATCCTGAGCACTAGGAGTGGAACTCTCCCCTCTCTGCCGGACAGACCCTGAAGTAGCAGTCATGGCTATTTAAAGCGGGAACTAGCAAACTGAAGCGGGAACCTACACGAACACTTTTGCGCTTAAGGTAATGAAGGACTCGATGCCAAAGCGGAAGGATAACTATCTAAAATAATGGGATCTTCCAAGAAGCGGGAGCAACCCCATATAGATGTGGGGAAATAACAACGATCCGCCTACCCAGGTTAGGACTCGGGAGCGGTACAGATCCCGGGGTAGTACCCAACCACAAAGACCTCCATCGGCAAGAAGTTAGGCTTCAAGGAGCCAACTGCATCATCTCCAGTCCCGAGGTGGTGCCCGACCTCGATGACCTCCATCAAAAAGAAGTCAGGTCCTTCAGCGCCATCATAGAGCTCAGGGCGATATCCGATCTCATAGTTTTCCTTTCTAAGAAGAAAAATAAGCACTTCAAGCTCCACCCACGAGGGCTCGACCGCAGAAAATTGCCTAAATACGAATAGCCCCTTCCTTAGAAGCCTGCCTACAGCACCTTAAAAGGTTATTTATGCCAAGCTCAAAGTAAAAGCTCCAAGCACCCGAAGTCGACTTTCACTTCTGTGCTCTATCTCCATGGGGCTCAAGGGCCCCGATGATCCAGGTTTATCGGATCACTTCGGGTTTGATTCCGGAAACAACAATGAGCTCAGAAAGGAGCCATTTCTGTCGACCAAAGGCTAGAAAAATATCGGCAATTGTCAACAAAGGCATACATTCAAAATCTCCGTGAACGCAAAAGAGTATACGAGAACACGATAAAAATCAAAAACAGAAGTAAAGGAAACATCTTCATATTTAGTAAATATCGGTTACAACGGCCCTTGAAGGGTCCTTACATACAATTACAAAAGCCCGCAAGGGGTTCTTACGCAGAAAGGAAGAAACAAAAGGGTGCACACGCGTGATAAAGGCCTAGAAACTGGTCTACTCTCGAGGGTCCACCTCCTACAACAAGCGCCTTCGGGAACGCATCCTCAGAAGCCTCATCCCAGCCTTCCACACTAATATCTCTAAAGGATAGGGTGAGAAGCAGGGAGGGATGAAAAAATGCCATAGCTCGCCGAAGGTCAAGGATCCTCACTAGCCAAGAGAACCTCGGAGAGACAGCGGACCGGGTGAGCCTCGGCCTCGCTTGCACGACTACTTAGAATCCACTTCTTGGAACACTTAGTCGTGCAAGCTACCAGCTCGGGGTAGAGCGCTACGTCGAGTCGGGGTATGAAGGTGAGAAGCGGTGTATAATCCGAGCCCCCTTCTAAGCAGCGGTATATGATCTGAAGAGCTTTTCACGAGCAAGGAAAGTTGACCCCCGTATGTTATCATCTCGAGCAAACAAGGGCAGTGGCAGCAACGTAACAGCAACCACAGCAGCAACAGGACGGTATGATCGTGCTCGATAAGGGGAAGTTCCGGTAAGAGCCCGCAACACAGCCTATAGGAGCTCTGCCAAACGTCCTTGAGGTCAAAAACCCCAAACATGATGTTCAATGATAAAGGAAGATAATAAGAAGAAATGGGTAAATGAGCAGATGAAAGTACTTGGATAAGAAAAACAACACCAAAGCACCCCCATTTATAGGGGGCAACAACACGGTCATTGAGGCTTTAGAAGACTGACTGGTGGATGCAATTACTACGTTCTTGAAGAACCGAATCAATAGCGGTATATTCACCTTGGAGAAGGGGAATTGATAGTGCATTGAATGATGTCAGTAAGTCCATGGGACATCCCGGTTATCGCAAAAACTCGTGCCACAGGTTGCATCATCGATATGATGTCATCTCAAGAAGCTTGTGGAGTCAGGTGTCAGAATCATTTCACATCGCTTCGTTATGGGAAATGCGGAGACTATCTTTATGCGGAGAAATAAGAGGGCTTCATTTCTTGCTATCAAGCCACTTCGGGAGAATACCTCGAGACCCTGAGGACGTGGATTTGAGACCGAGTCCCCTCCCTTAGGGCTCGTCGAGCCCGACTCAAAGAAGACAAAGATCGAGGCAAGATCAAAAGGGGGAATTCCTAAGGCATGCGACTAAGTCAGACAGAGCCGGCCTACCCAGAGCCTGTGTCGAGGCATAACGTCTAGCCGTCCCATCTCCATGCTTTTATAATTAATGTATGTTGTACCATAACCGGTTTCTCCAACTATATAAAGGGAACCCTCACCACCTTGTAAGGGGCGGCTGTTGCTCCAACTATTCTACACAAGATCAATAATATCTTTATCTCTCTCTTTCTTCTCTCTAACTTACTCGCTCGAGGCCATTCTTCGCATCTATTTCTTTCATACTTGTTCTTCACTTATTGCTTGGTATTGGCCATAGAGAGCCTTCTTTAATTATATTCTAACTGTTATCCCTTCCCCGGTAACCCCCAATAGCTTGAGCTCGAGCCGTATATCGACCCTGAGGTCCTCCATCGACCAGTCCGAAGCCCGGGCAGCAAGCCCTCGGTTTGATTACTACCCCGTTTTAGCTTGTATCTCTTCGTTAAACTTCATACTCCTAGCATCAACTGCTCTAACAACTAGCATAAAAATAGATCACGTATTTTTAGAATCCCATTTACAAATTTAATTATTGTTTCCATTTTCACAATAAATAGTGACTATGTCCCTTCCCGGGAAGCCTTAGAGGGTGATTCTGTACCTACTCATGTCTGGACTTCGCAGGGAGGTTTCAGTTGAGAGACGTGCCTACACCCCCAGCTTTACCTACATCTCCTGCTTCTTCTGAGTCATCTGATGGCTTAGAGGAGAGTAGTGAGTCCTCAGCATCAGCTTCTCATATAACCTCTCTACATAGACAGGAGCCAATTGATGTAGATGTTGAGACAACGAATGAAGGGAGCGCGGGTGATAACCAGACTGGAGGGTTGGAGAGAACACGGAATCCGATGGTGTGACAAGAAAGATTCATCATTGAGAAAGCCTACCACAAATTCTGGGAATGGTGGCCTCAGAGGTCACTCACACATGAGCGGCAATTCATTGAAAGGGATCTTCTACCCCACAACCCTAATGTGAAGAGGCAATTTGATGAAAGAGTAGGGTGGAAGTTCTTCACAAGAAAGTTGTCGGAGGCCAATGAGCATCTAGTGAAAGAGTTTTATGCCAATGTCGCCGACATAAAAAAGGGCACATTTGTGACAAACGTGCGGAACTTGAAGATTAAATTTGATGGGAAGACTCTGAACGACTATGTTGGATTCAATGATGAGGATGAGTCATTGTATTTGGAGAAGGTAGCCATGGATGAGTTGGCTCGCCCATGATTGGCATCAATAATTGCTCTTCTCGGGGCTACTCCTGCTTGTTGACAGCGAGGATCCCAATCTACCAGAACACATTAAGCTTTGAGGCAAAGGGTTGGGAGACGTTTGTGTGTAGCCGATTAGACCCCACTACTCATGACAGTAACATGCAAGTTTCTCGGGTGATTATAGTGGGGGCCATCATGGCGGAGTACGCAATAAATGTCGGGAATATCATGACCAGAGTGATCACCAGAGTGGTCAACAGAAATGAGAGCTCCTACCCATTCCCAAACTTCCTCACTAAGTACGTGGAGGATCAAGAAGTCGAGGGAAGGGATTTTGATACAAAGGTAAAACCCAAGAGGCCCTTCTCATGGTACAGTCTTCAGGGTCCAGGCAACCCCAAATCCAAAGGAAAATCCTCCACTTCCACTGGCCAGTCTAAAGAGCCAAGGGTGGTGGCTACTGGTTCCGAGCCTCCTACTGCCACACCACAGCCTCCTGTCGGACCATCTACTTCCATGCCTACTACGGTGCCATCTTCATCAGCTTACCCTCTCACTGCACTGAGGGTTAACTAGACACTGTCCAACATCAACTACTGGATACAGGCAGCTACATCAAAGCTGTCTGTCATATCCAGCACTATGAGGCAGTTCCCGCTCAGCCTCAGGTGCCAGCTTCCATGAAGGAGATTCTAGACAACCAGAAGCTGATTATGGATTCTTCGGAGGCATAGGGAAAAGCTATCACAGACTTGAGCAAGCAAATAAAAAAGATGAAGAAGACCCGGGCTTCAAAGGAGTCGGTGAAGTTGCTGAGGAAAGAGGTGGACAAGATTAGATCCGCTGGGGACATTCCATTGGAGCTATTACTAGAGGACCCAGTTCCAGCAGCTCAGGCAGCACAGGTAGAGGAGTAGGAGGCTGATAGAGAGCCTATGAGGAAAGGGATGATTCCCCAGACAGATGACTTGGTGATTCAGCTAGAGGACCCCGAGGGAGGTGACCCAGGGACCCAGCCACAGGACCCCACTGATGTTTCGGACCCCATGCAGATAGAGGATCCATATGGAGTTTTCTTTACTCTCTAACCCCTACTTGATTTTATTTTTTGCTTTTAGCATTGAGGGCAACGCTAGTTTTTATTCGGGGGGAGGGAGTCCAATTTTGATGATTTGAATTGGATTGTAATTATGATACTGATTTTTCTTTATTGTTATTTTTCACTTTTAGTATGTATATAACTTTACCATTTAATTTTTACTTTTCATTATTTTTCAATTTCGATATGTATATAAAGTTACTTTTCCATGTATATATTCATTCCCCTATTGTACATATTCAGTTTACTTTCCATATTTTACTTTATAACTTCTTTTGCAATGTTCCTTAATAGCATAGCTTCTTATTTCATTTAGTAGCTTCTTTTTTAATTTGTAGCTTCTTATTTTTACAAGTTTTCGTGATTAGTAAGCCTTTGGGTTTCTTAATGCCACGGTTCTTTCCAGAGGTAGAATTTGTGTGAACCGGGTGGCTCTTCCCGATGATGGATGGCATGACAACCTTCTTAAAGGTTTGAGTCCTTTTTCTTTTCATTTTGTGTAAATAGTAGTAATGAATAAAAGTGTCTCGGGCAAAGCTTCACTTGGGCCTAATATATTTACCTTTGATCTTATGGTTAGAAATAAATTGATGTGAAAAGGATGGTGATAATTGTGACCTTTAGACTCTTGTGTTGGCTAAACAATCATCGAGTGGTTTTTAGGAGCCATTGTGTTGCTCAATCTTAGCTAAAGTTGTTATGGGCCCTCGACTCTGTTCTCTTTAGCAATCCAATAGCTCGTGTGGTGAGGTTTTGATTTGCAAGTCCAAGTCCCGTGCCAATAAGTCTAGAACTTGTCCTGAATATTTGTCTAGGCAAAATTCTAAGTGTAGCTTGACTTGAGAAATGATTATAGGCTCTCCTTGATCCAAATTGAAAACTTTAAAGCATCCATAGCCTACCAAATATGAGATCCCTAGTCAACCCTATTGAGCCATAGCCCTTTTTCTTTCAATAACCATGATACAAGCCTTTATCCGTTCTAAAATGATCCTCTCTTGGCACCCAAACTTTCCTTAGCACAATTGGCAAAAGCATAAGTTTGGGGGGATATATGAGGAATGCAACAGTGATAAAAGGTACGAAATGAAGAAAAGGGAAGGCAAAAGAAAAAAGAAAGAAAAGCCAAAAGGCCAAAAAGAAAGTGAACAATGTAGAAAAAGAAGGGATTCAATAAAAGCAATGATGAAAGGCTTGGAATGATTAGAAAGGAGAAAGATGATTGTCATGAACAAGAAGGAGTGACAGTGTATCTCTCTAGTCTCCTAAGGAAGAAGAAAATGACTCAAAGAGTCAAGAAAGTGTGATCTGAAATGAGAAAATGAAGTGCTTAAGGAAAGATGAAACCTACATAGACCGATATATCCTACCTTGAACCAAAATCCTTCATTACATTCCCGCAAAATCCCTATATGATTTCGAGTTGAGTGAGCTTACATTAGTGGTGATTCACATGAAGGGAAAGTTTATGGTACTTAGAGCCGAACTTGTGACCTTCCTTTGAGAGAGATGAGTGTATTTTTCCACAATCCTTGTTCTGAGTGCTATAATCTAAAGTGAGATTTGCTTATGGAGAGTAGAGGAGAAAGAGTTTGGGTTCCACAATGACCTATGTAGTAAAGCGAGCTTCCTTGATGAGTTAAGTCAACTCTTGAAGCTCTTGTGCCGCACTAGAGCCATGGTGCTAGAAAGTTTGTGCGTTGTTGATAATACATTTGTGTTGAGGGTAATTGTTAGTCCCAATTGATGCTTGTTGAAGTCACCTTAGAACAGCTGAAATTCTTCTTTCTTTTACTTTGTGAGGTGGGAATTACTTTGTTTGCTTGAGGACAAGCAAAAGCTTAAGTTTGGGGGAGTTGATAACTATGAATTCTAGCCTGTCTTATGCTCTCTTTTACTTAGGTTTTGGATCAAAAATGTGTAAAAGTATTCCCAAAAACTGACTTATTGTGCTTGTTTGCAGGATTTTGTCAAAATGAATCAAGAAAGTCATAACTAGCTCATAAAGGAGTAAAATCTGCAAAAGTTCAAAGCTAAAAGAAAAAGCGCTGACAACGATGAAAGTGTGCGACTGCGGGAGGACAACTGCTGGGGCGGACACAATTATGCTCCCAATGGAAGTGAGGTTCAGAGAAAGAGTTTTGAAGGCATCAGATGTCGCTGACCGCGGTGAAATAGTGCGGTAGAGGAATCGCTTGACGTGGCCGCGGTCCATATTTCACCTTCAACGAAATTAAGAATCAGAGGACTGGAGATTGGATCTCAACTGAAAAGCACGGTCCGCGGACATATTTTGCAGCCGCAGTTGAAGATAACGCTAAGGTGGTGGCTTTTCCGCTCCCAGTAGAATCAAGTCTAGACCAAGCCCAGAAGAGAAGAACCATGGTTGCGCTTGCTTTTGCGCGGTCGCGGATGTCCAAGGGTTGAGGTAACCAGTTTTTCGCTATCAGCAGAACCTCTGCAGCGGCATTTTTGTCCAGCAATTTCAACTGTGTATAAATAGATTTTTTCTGATTTTTAGGGTATCTTTTGTACTGTGGAGCTCGTGAGCAGCCGTATTTTACTACTTAGAGTAATTTTAGAACATCTTTAGTCATTAATCTTAGATTTTCTTCTTGTAATTGACTTTTATGGCTTATATTTCATCTTCATCTTTGATTTCTACCTTTATTATGAGTAGATAAACTCATTAGCTAGGGTTGTGACCCAACCCTAGTGTGGGTATTTAATGAGTCTTCTATTTTAGGGCTTAATTTTTTATGGGTTAGTGATATTTAGCTTGTTTCATGCTTTAATTGTAGAATTGGTGGTTGCAAACACTAATTTATGCCTTTAAGACTTAGACTCTTCTTGAGAAAGAGGGACTAAGTCTAGGAAATTCAGGCTAACAAGGAATTGGGGTGCACTCAGAGATTGATAGCCCCAATTAAAGGGTTAAACCTAGAGATAGTAATACCTGACTTGAGCCAATTTTACTTGTATTGTTGGAACACCGAATTGGGCTTGAGAAAGCTAATTAGGGCAAAGTCACTCAAACTACCGAAAGGTTCAGAGTGAGTAATTATGTGTAATGGTTATATCACGATCCCAAATATAACAAGCTTGTCCTAAATTTTAGATCCCATTAGATACTCGCCTAGGTGTAAGTCACTTCCCTAGTGCCTTTATTGCTTGAGAAAACCCTTACAAAAAAATATTATACTTAGATTATTTTCAGCATTCATTAGCATTAAATTAGAATAGTAACAAATCCAAACATGTTTAGAAGTGCAATTAAGAACAACACACATAGCTAGATTGGATAGAAACCCGATTCCAAACCAATATTGACTCTTTGTGGATTTGATCCCGACCTTTTTGGGTAAAAGCTGCATCGACCACTCCTCGCCATTATATTATGGTGTAGGTTGGAGACAATCCGTAGGCATGTGCTTCAACCCACTTAGAGAAATAGTCAGTCATAAATAAAATAAATTGAGCCTTACCTAGTGCTGATGGAAGAGGTCCGACGATGCCCATCCCCCACTTCATGAATGGCCATGGGGATAAAACTGAATGCAGCAGATCCCCTATTTGATGAATCATGGGAGCATGTCTTTGACATTTATTGCATTTTTGCACAAACTCTTTCGCATATTTTTCCATCTCAATCCAGTAATAGTCGGTTCTGATTACCTTTCGAACCAGTGATTCGGCGCCTAAGTGTTTCCCGCATGTGCCTTCGTGGACTTCCCTCAAGACATGCTCGGTATATTCCAGTCCTAGACATATTGCTAGTGGACCGTCGAACATACTTCTGAGTAAGGTTCCATCTTCGGACAGGCTAAATCGGGCTGCCTTTGTGCGCACGGCCCTTGATTCCTTTGGATCTGAGGGAAGTTTTCCATTCTTCAAATACTCTATATATTTGTTTCTCCAATCCCAGGTCAAGCTTGTGGAGTGTATCTTGGCGTGGCCTTCTTCTACCACAGACCTCATGAGTTGTATGACAGCCCCCGAATTGAGTTCGTTGTCTTCGACTGATAACCCTAGGTTTGCGAGGGCATCGGCTTCGCTATTTTGATCTTGAGGCACATGTTGCAAAGTCCATTCCTTGAATCAGTGTAGAGTTACTTGTAGCTTATCCAGGTATCTTTGCATTCATTTTTCTCGAACCTCAAAGGTTCTGTTAACCTAGTTCACAATGAGGAGGGAGTCGCATTTGGCTTCGATCACCTCTGCTCCCAAGCCTTTGGCTAGTTCGAGACCTGCAATCATGGCCTCATATTCTGCCTTGTTGTTAGTCAGTTTTACAGTTCTGATAGATTGTCTAACCAGATTACTGTGGGTGGTTTTAGCACGATTTCGAGTCTGAACCCCTTTACGTTCGATACACCTTCCGTAAAGAGGGTCCAGATCCCCGAAGATGTACATGAGTTGACTAATAATTCTCTTTAAACCTCGGGCACTAGGGCCAGAGTGAAGTCAGCCACGAAGTCTGCCAAGATTTGAGACTTGATGGTTGTTTGGGGTCGATACTCAATATCGTACCCGCTGATTTCTACGGCCCATTTGGCCAGTCGTCCCGAAAGCTCGGGTTTATGAAAAATATTTTGAAGAGGATAAGTTGTTACAACACATATGGGATGACATTGAAAATATCATTTTAGTTTCCTAGAGGCGCTTGTCAAAGCGAGTGCTAACTTTTCTAGATGAGGATAACTAGTTTGGCTTCACCTAGGGTCCAACTAACATAATAGATAGGGAAGTATGTACCTTGTTCTTCTCGGACTAGGACTCCACTTACTGCTATCTCTGATACTTCCAGATATAAGTAAAGTTGTTCGTCTGCCCTCGACGTGTGAAGCAGCGGCGGGCTCGACAAGCACCTTTTAAGCTCCTCCAAGGCATGTTGGCATTCCAGAGTCCATGTGAAATTATTCTTCTTCTTCTTCAGCAACGAAAAGAACCGATGGCTCTTATCGGAGGATCTCGAGATAAATCGCCCCAGGGCGGCTATGCGCCTTGTTAACCTCTACACATCCTTTACATTGTCTACTACTGTGATGTCCTCGATAGCTTTGATTTTATCGGGGTTGATCTCGATTACTCGATTGGATACCATGAAGCCGAGAAATTTGCCAGAGCCGACCCCGAACGCACATTTTTCAGGGTTTGAGCTTCATGTTGTATTTCTTTAGTATATTGAAAGTTTCCTGCAAATGCTTCAAATGGTCCTCTACTTACAGGGACTTAACTAGCATGTCATCAATATAAACTTTCCATAGATTTCCCTATTTGTTCTTCGAACATTCGGTTTACTAGGCATTGATAGGTTGCACCAACATTTTTTAATTCGAATGGCATTACATTATAGCAGTAGGTAGCAGTGATGAATGAGGTCTTTTCCTGGTCTTCCGGGTTCATCCATATTTGGTTGTACCGGGAATAGGCGTCGAGAAAACTAAGGATCTCGTGGCCGACCGTGGCATCGATCATGTGATCGATATTAGGCAAAGGAAAAGAATCCTTGGGGAATGCTTTTTTAGATCTTTGTAATCTACACACATTCTAAGTTTGTTTCCCTTCTTAAGGACTACTACTACATTCGCTAACCATACAGGATATTTTACTTCCTGGATGAATCCTATTTTGAGAAGTTTGGTTACCTCGTCTTTGATGAAAGCGTGTTTGACCTCGGACGGGGGCCTTCTTTTTTGCTTCACTGGGCAGAATTTCGGGTCCAAGCTGAGTTTATTTACCGGTAATTTTTGGTGGGATCCTTGTCATGTCAATATGGGACCAAGCAAAGCAATCCATTTTAGTTTTAAGGAATTGAATAAGTTTTCTCCTGAGCTCGGGGGCTAGCCTCGTGCATACCTTTCGCTCGGGTTGATGCTCGGCCCGTATGATTTGTTCCAGCTCTTCGACAGTTGACTTGGTGGTGTCGGAATCAATGGGGGCTATGAAGGATCGAGGAAACCCATAATCACCATCCTCATCAGTCTCTTGCTTCTCTGATTGGGTCGAGGCCGGTGTCTGTGATTGCTATTTGACCTCCTATTTTTCCTTCGAACTTGACCCTTTCATTGATAAGAGCGCCAATATCAGTATCACTTCGTCGACGACAAACATTTCCTTAGCAGCGGGTTGCTCCTCGTAGACTGTTTTGACTCCCTCTAGCGTTAGGAACTTTAGAACTTGGTGAAGGGTCGAGGGCACTGCCCTCATGTTATGGATCCGCGGTCTCCCGAATAGGGCATTATACCTCATATCGCCCTCGATCACATGGAACTTTATTTCTTGATTGGTCCCAGTCACATTTATTGGCAAAGTTATCTCACCTTTGGTGGTTTCACATACCATATTGAAGTCGTTCAATACTCGGGCCGTGGGCACAACCTGATCTTGTAGGCCGAGTTGTTCTAAGACCCTCGATCGAATAATATTGGCCAAGCTACCTGGATCAATTAAAACATGTTTAACTTGAGTCTTATTCATAAGTACAGATATTACCAGTACATCTTTATGGGGTTGTATGATCTCTTCTGCATCCTCGTCATTGAAAGACAAGGTTCCTTCTGGTACGTAGTCCCGAGTTCGCTTCTCCCTTGTGATCAACACCTTGGTGTGTTTTAACACTGGTCCTTGAGGAATATCAACCCCTATAAAGATCATGTGAATCACATGTTGTGGCTTTTCTTGCTCATTCTATCTATTCGAATCCCTATTTTTGAAGTGATTCTTAGCCCGATCGCTTAAGAATTCCCGAAGGTACCCCTCATTGAATAGCCGGGCTACCTCCTCCCTTAGCCGTCTGTAATCTTCTATTTATGGCCATGAGTGCCATGATACTTGCACATTTGGTTGGGATTTCTCTGGGCCGTATCTGTTTGCAGAGGTTGAGGCCATCTAGTATCTTTGATACGTTCGATGGTTGATACGATGGCGGATGCATCTACATTGAAATAATATTCTAACAATTGCGGTGCTTCTTTGGGCCCGGCATCCCTATCGAAACCACTCTTTCTTATGAGTCCCCGTGAACTTTGACCTCGATCATTTCTCCTCTCATTTCGTGCAGGGTTTCGCCTAGATCCAGTGCCTTTACGGTCTCTATTATACGGTTGGTATCGATCTTTATTCGACCTTGGTTCTCAATCGATATCCCTTTTGACTCTATCCACGGGCCTGTTAGGATAAACGGACCCAGAAGGATTCCCCAGTTGATCATCCTCGAACCTGATCTTCGACTGATAGCGATTGTGTATATCGGCCCAAGTGATAGCTGGATATTCGATCAAATTCTGCTTCAACTACTGTGAAGCTATGGAACTCCAAACGTTGAGACCTTGAGTAAAAGCTTGAACAGCCCAATCGTTGGTGACCGGTGTCAAATCCATTTGTTCCATTTGGAATCGAGATACGAATTCCCTAAGTATCTCGTTGTCCTTCTGCCTTACCTTGAAAAGGTCTGACTTTCTTGTTGCAGCTTTAATGACTCTGGCATGTGCCTTTACAAAAAAGTCTGCAAGCATAGCGAACAAGTCAATAGAATTAGGCGGTAAATTCTGATACCATATCATAGCACCCTTTGATAGAGTTTCTCCAAATTTCTTTAGCAAGACGGATTCAATCTCGTCATCTTCCAAGTTATTTCCTTTGATTGCACATGTGTATGAGGTGACGTGTTCGTTTGGATCAATCGTCCTATTATATTTAGGAATCTCGGGCATACGGAACTTCTTGGGAATTGGCTTCGGAGCCGCACTTGGGGGAAAAGGTTTTTGTACAAACTTTTTGGAATCTATCCCTTTCAATATCGGCGGTGCCCCCGGGATTTGGTTGACCCTGGATTTATAGGTTTTCACCTTCTTATCGTTTTCCTCGATCTTCTTTTCCCCTATCTCAATTCGCTTTGTCAGTTTTCGAGTATCTTTATAATAGCAGGATTGGTCTTTGATTCCTTCTCGTTCGATTTTCTTGAAGTCGATTCGACCCTGTGTTCAACTTCTTGGGATGGCTTGAGTTCGACTCTGCTTAGCGTGTGGTTCTGATTTTGGAGCTGAGCTATTGCTGCCTGTTGGGCCTGCAACATTTCGAAGATTACCCGCAGGCTGATCCCGCCATCTTCACCGCTATGTGCATTCTGAGTAGCTGATCGGGTACCTTCAGAAATGTTGTTTTTAGGATCGACGACCAAATTTCAATTGATGGCTACATGCGAACTGACATCGATTGGATCTACAGCCGGAACTCCATCAAGGCCAGCAGGGGGTACAATGTTTTTTGGTGCAATGTTCTCATTCTCGCCATGGTGGCTGAAATCATTGTCAATGTGTTGAGGTGCTGACTGAGAGTTTGATATTTTTTAATCCTGTAATCAAAGACACTTCAAAGAACAAGCGTAAAATAATGTGTTACGAAAATTTGTACCAGGCAATCACTATTATCCTTAGCCCCACGGTGGGTGCCAAACTGTTCACTCCAAAAATGGATAACAATTGATTTATAATGTGGTTTTAAGGACACGTAATTTAACTTGGCACAAACTGAGAGAAAACGTAAATTAATATTGAAATTAAATAAAAATAAAGCAAATCAAATGAGATGTATAGCTTTGATCCTCGAGCTAGGTCGCCTTCGAATCAAACAAGTATTTTACTGGAAAGTATGAACAGAATAATAGAGTATTGAGAGCTTAAGAAGATGGTATATTGCTTTATGTAACGTGAATATGATGTCCTTTACAAATGATCAAACCCCCTTTATATAGTAGGGGAGTCATACTCTTGGTACAATTCTAAATATAGTAAGAAATCTCATGATTGGCTAGTTAATCGGTCTCTTCTTGATACGTGCCAGGTTTTGCGCAGTGATCCTTGCCGATTGCAGATATTTCGTTTTTCCGTTATTCGACCCAGTAAGCTTTCCTCGATCTCCATCTTATTCGGTCTCGATCTTGGTCGAACTCAATCTTGGTCGGTTTTGGTCGGTCTCAATCTTAATCGGTCTCATGGTCTCGAGCTTAATCGGTCTCAAGGTCTCGAGCTTAACAACCTAACTCTACACTATAGTTTGATATAAATCGAAGCCGATCTTTGATTTATCATGCTCCAGCCTCGATCAATCGCACAAAAAAGGGCAAACCCGATTTTGACTGTATACACTACCGTTGATGAATAAAACAAGTCCAAGACTAAGTGAACTGAACTTTAATTTGTAGTGGTGTTAATTATAGGTTTCTTTTACTTTCGGTTTTTATGTTTTTTGTGTTTCTTTTGTTTACCTTATTAATGGTTAACTGCTTCATGTTTTGTAAGTAGTAGTTTGTCTATCAAAATGTAGTTTGCATCTTTGCCTGTAATCCTTTCGTTTTCATGCACGACAAACAGTAGCGCATCTTAAATTCGTAAAAGTGGTGTGTGACTAAGAGTATTACCATTGGACTTGTATGTCAATTTGGATCCGGGCTAACGGGAATTATACTCTTAGTAAATTTCTTCCCATGATCATAAAAGTAATAAATAAAATGAAATATTTACAGAACACTTTATCTTGTTTGTAATTAAATCCAGAAGAAATATTATCATGTATATCATGGGTGACTCGACTATAAGGCCAATAAAGTAATCACTTGGGGCTCCAACTTTTTGAGGGCTCCGTTTTTTCCTTAAAGATGTAGTGTATATGTATTATTAAAAAAATGTGTATACATTTAAATTTTAAAAAAAATTAGAGCGAAAGTACAATAACTTTAATGTGAGGATCATTGTGACGATTAGAGAATGAAATAGTTTTTAATGAATTGTTTCCTTACATGGGTAGGGGCTATTGTTTGCCTCATATATATCCTAACAACTAATACAGGCCCACTTATAATTTATATATTTACCTTTTGCATTCTCTCTTTTACTATTTTTATTCTCAATATTGAAAAGTCTCTCAGTCGGCAACTTACAGCGGCTTACAAGTTATCTTCTTCAAAGCATTACAACGAACAATCATTATATTGAAGGAATGCAACACTTTTCGATATTATTATATCAACTTATCTTATTTATCTGTGATAACTACTGCTTCTTTTTAAACTGCTTTATCATAACTTATTCGCTTTCGTTACTTTCATTTTTAAACTGCAATGAATTGATTGTCCCTATCGGACCTTTTTTGGGCCATATTTTCTCTTGAGCCGAGAGTCTTCGAAAATAAACTTTCTGCCTCCTAAGGTAGAGGTAAGGCCCGTACACTCTACCTCCCAGACCCTACTTTGTGAGTCTCACCGGTATGTTATTGTTGTATATCAACTTATTAAATTCTTGAGCCGATTATATAGTTCTACCTTTATTTTATACTTTTTCGTTGCAAATTTGTCGTTGATATTTTTACTTAGGGCTTCTCTCTGAAATTTGGCTTTAGGCTCCCATTCTTGTTAAGACGGCCCTGATGTATGTATATACATTCAAAAGTTAATTTATACGACTGTAACAATAAATTTCTATGTCGAGAAAAATAAATAATCAAGACTAGAAATTACGTAACAAATGTAGTATTTAATTTCAAGTATTGTAAATAATACAATCTCTATCGTACTCCTCTTAGGGACTTTTTGGGGCTGGTCTTGAGATTTTGTCCCGAAAATTAATAATATTACTAGAATGACCCTAATATGTTATATTCACGCAATTAATAAAATAATGCGGACTAAAATACCCTATCGTTGAGCGACAGATGGCGGCACGAGCAACCAAAATCGGTAAACTGCGCCATGCATAAGTTATGACAAAGTTATAGTAGTTTATGGAACGAAGCTATCTTGTTGCATAACACACAAAATTTATCAGGTTGTTATAATTTTAAAACTATGAACAAAAAGTTTTTTGAAAAAAAAAAATGTTAGAAGGATAGCAAGTAAGTTATGATAAAACGGTACGGTTTCATATTTTATTCAACCTAACTATTTAGTTGGATAACGACAAATTCTACTGGATTTGTCATGTTTTACCAATGATGCGATGTTAAAGTTATAAATGACAAAAAGGTAGAATTTTTGACTTATTGATCATATCACTATAGTTCATTTGGTAGAGAATTCTACCAAATTGGCGAAGCTGAGTTGTACGAGATTGTCATGTGTCATCAATTGCACCTCATTTAAAGTTATAAAAATTAATGATAAAACGTAAAACTTTTAACTTAATTGATTATATTACTATAGTTCATTTGATAGAGAATTCTGCTAGATTGGCAGAGCTTAGCTCAAACTACTTATTTTATTCGGTGCACGACTATAGCAATACGGTAGACTTTAAAGTATATGTATTCTATCAATATATTTAAATTGGTTGTGAATCCGACCATGTAGGCATAACTTAGCTCTCACATAATCAACTTATTTACATAAAAGACGCCAGGACACAAGTTTATATCTGGAGAGCATATATGTCATTTGGCTTGCCAAATAAACACACGAGAGCTGTTTTGGCAACAATGACATCGAGGATGTTCTTTGAAGACCAGGCAGATGCGGGGCCACGCGGCGTAAATATTTTGCCATGAAAGATCACCGACGCACCATATCGAACGAGTTTACAGAGCTTATTATCGGCGGCAGAAGCAAAGGAGTTCATGCTCTTTGGTGTTAAGAGTCATCAAAGAAATTGGTTCATTCAAAAGTGCTAATGTGCTGGCATGAACAACCCAGCTCAAAATTGATAGCGAGCAGCAGCACATCTAGCGTTGATATCGCCGTAAATGGAAGTAAAAGAAAGAGATTAAAATAAAATTAAAATTTTAAAAAGAAAAAAAAAAAGTAAAAAGAAAAAAGACGTGAAAAAGTAAAATCAAATTATATATGACGTGGCAAAGACATAAGGCCGAATGTGTAACACCTTTCACAGTGACTGGTTATATATGTCTCAAGTGGGTGTTGATTCCACTTTAAATAAGGATTGGGGAAAGTTAGCTCATAGGGCTTTTCTGGTACTCTGCGGAAGATGCGTGAATTGACATGCTAAACCGATCTTGCTTAGGGCGGGTGACCATCTTATAATTGAAGATAAGCACCGAAAGTAAGGAAGCGAGGCGGGGGGGGGGGGGGGGGAGTTTCTTAGGTTGGCCATAAAATATCAATGTGTAAGTGACTGCACCTAATGCATTTCCCCTAATTTCTAGTACTACTCGTATGCACAGAACTAGAATACACCATTACTAACATTCATGTTTAACCTTCAGTCTATTTCTAGAAAGAATGCTAACATTTCCAATTAACATCAAAGACATAGCAATTTTTTATTAGGCAGTTACCAAATTCAAACCTCCGTACCATGACAAAGTAGCTGAAATCATACATAAATGGAGGATCACAGAAAGTATAACTCCAAAGTTACAACACCGCAGCTACTGATTTGGTTGCCTCAAATAAACATGAAAACACCTCAAACTCTTTGATTTTGCTTTCTTAATACTGAAGAGAAATTGCTCATACATGTAATAACAATGAACAATATCACAAGCTCGAAGGCCATTATCCGCTTTCATTCATTTGCAGTTGCATCCTCTGGTGGCGCATTGCTTCCATCTAGAAGAGGGAAGAGAGAAAGTGAGGCTACAAAACTTAAAGACGGATGATGAAAAAGTAATGGTAACTCAAATTTGACAGTTACACAGCCTAATTTACACAATTTCATCTCCGACCCATGATTTTCATTTTAAATCCTCTGATGTTGTCCATAACTTTTCTTTTGCATAACTTTTGAAAGATTTTGAGTTCAAAGAAGAAAAAAATGTAAAAGAAAAATGAGGGCATGTATGGTTTCAGGTGTAAGCAAAAACAATCATGATATAAGAAGGGCCAAATACGTAGACAGCCCATTAAACTTGGCCCAATTTTTCATTTTAGCACTTTAACTCAGCATGTTCCATTTTGGCCCTCCAACCCCATTTATTTTGTTCCACTTTGTCACAAAAGCTGACTAGATTCCATGTGTGATTTGCCTCACACTTGTAGGCGCGTGAGAGCCATTTTTTAAGCCAAATTTCATACTTCCCAACGTAGAGACAGATCCAGAATTTAAAACCTATAGATTCAATTTTAATGTTTTTAACATTGAACCCATTATATTTTTAAAGTTATGGGTTTATATCTATTTTTTTACATTTTTAATGAATTTTTACATACAAATTTTTACTCCGCGTCGAATGTTATGGGTTCAGTTGAACCCGTAGTTATTACTGAAAATATATATAAAAAAAAATATTTTTTCCACGAGAGGGGGCAGAAAAAACGAAAAATAATAATTTGAAATTACCAAAAAAAAAAAATTGCGGGGTGTTGGGGGGGCAATGGGGTGGGGGTGGGGGTAGCAGCTGGGTATTTGTCCGCGCTGCATTTTTACCTGGGATAAAAGTTTTTGTGTCAAAGAGGAACAAAAGAACCCATTATATTTTCAAATGTTATGGGTTTATATCTATTTTTTTTACAATTTTAAGAATTTTTACATACAAATTTTTACTCCGCGTCGAAAGTTATGGGTTCAGTTGAACCCGTAGTTATTACTGAAAATATATTAAAAAAAATATTTTTTCCCTGGGATGTGGGCAGAAAAAACGAAAAACATAATAATTTGAAATGGGGGGGTGGCAGCTGGGTATTTGCACGCGCTGCATTTTTACCTGGGAGAAAATATTTTGTGTCAAAATGGAACAAAAGAAATGGGGTTGGAGGGCCAAAATGGAACAAGGCTAAGTTAAAGTGCCAAAATGAAAAATTGGGCCAAGTTTAATGGTCTGTCTATGTATTTGGCCTACTATATACTGGCTATAAAACGTTTGCTATAAAGTACAAAATCCTGCATTAATAGTTAATCTCCGTATAACCAATACAACGTTTGATTTTGGGAAACTCCGCATAACTTATGCGAAGTTTAACACCAAAAACGGAACATTGTATAAACAATATAGGAATAATTTATACGGGAATTCTATGACAAATTTTATGCAGGATAGAAGGTGGAATAAGTAATCTGTGTATTGCTAATACACGGACAAGAGCATCTACAATAAAAATGCCCTCACAAAGGTAATAATCCCTAAATAACAACCCCATATCATTTATTAACCATATAACAATCCATGCATATTCGTATAACAATCCCCATATTGTTAATACTCCACATAAAAAATTTTGTATTATTATTCACTGAATCTCCGTATAACAATCCATGCATTACCATCACTGTATAACTAAGCCATCAACCCCCGAATGTTTTGTGCACCTTCCACCCAAAAAAAAGGATAGACCATTTAATTCTCATGGAGAGATCTCATTTATTTGAGCTGTAATAGGGTTGTCAATCCCCAAACCAGAAATTTCACGGGAGCAACAGTAAATATATTAAGAAAATCATCTTGCATACCTTCACCCTCAGATGGAGCATAAGGCGACTTGCGGTATCGAGTTTGTTGATTCGTCGGCTAAATTAGAAAAGTTCAGATAGAAACGTCAGAAGTGAATGACAAAGCTCACAAAGGAAATGCTTAACACTAGTGGAATCAAACAGGGCGGTCATGTCACTCTCATCCATCTTGAAGTGCAATGTATCACATTTTGTACATCCAAACACAAGTCAAAAAGATACCCTAATAGGACATGTTAAACATGCAAAACCACTATCCTGTCCATTGTCAAGGCCTCCTTAACATCAGGTATAAATGTCAATCAAGCAGCCAAAAAGAACTAGTAAGATTTTCAACATTTGCCCCCTTGCCTCCCCCCACCCCCCAAAAAAAACAAAAAAAGGAATAAAGAATATATATCATTGTTAAGACAAAATAAGAACGAAATACATCAGCCCAAGGGTACGTCTGGTGCTTCCTTAACAACCCACACTTACCCACACAAAATAAAACAAAATAGAGTAAAATTAATACAAACAACCAAACAAAGTGCTTTGCAAGCTCTAATGTGCCTTGCAGCAGAAAGGACTAGAGAACTATAAACAAAAGCAGTTCTAGGCAAAAAGAAACGGCATGGAATTGACATGATACCTGCAACTTTGGCCGAAGTGCCTCGAGTGGACCTTTAGGCTTCGCTACACCTTGCTGTGATCATCAACAATCATTAAGGCTTGGGGGATCACCATAATAAAGGTATGGACAAAGAAAAGTCAACTACAATGACATTGTGAGACTACAGAGAGGAACAATACCTTTCCAAGAGCCCAATCCGCAGAATCAAAATAAGCACGTTCATGATCCTGACAACCAACAAGGGTTAATTAAAACAGACAGAAGTTGACCACGATATTGGAAGTTCACAGCACAAGCAATCACAAGCAGTGTAGAAACAGTAACGCCATTGGGTTCATTACCTTAGAGATAAGAGGTGGTTTCTTTGGCATAATTCCTCCGTATTTCTTTTTAACAACTTCCTCCTATAATAACAAATGGCAAATATATATGTCAAAATCTCTGTACCATAACTTAAATTTAACATGGTAAGCAAAAATCTTGAAGTGAGCACAACTTCCTGTTTGGTTGATGGCATTGGCTTTTCTGCTCCATCTATTTGGTCTTTGACATCCTCCATCTCTGACATACTTCTACTGACCTAGTTTACAACAACTGCAATTGCAAGGAAAAATAAATCGCTTACCCCAAATGAACATTTCAATAAAACCTCCAATTTAAGACATTATACATAAAGTCAGATATCATTCTTCAAACAAAATCCCACTAATGTAGTCTGGAACTAGCTTTTTGGTAGAGAGGAGGAAAGGGATAAATCATTCACTAGACTTTAAACATATCTTTCTCATGAAAGAGGGATGTATGTGAAGAAACATGAGACATGTGAGACATTTTTCCAAATTCAATTCCTTTGTTTGTGATTCCTGAAATGGCATCTCTCTGCAAGTGGTCATCTCAGAGATGCATAAAACACATGCGGAAAACATTTTCTGCTCACGTGATCCCTAATGCATCACTGAAAGAACAAAACAACCCCTGATCTCGAGTCAAAACCACAACAGAGGATAATAACACAATCGCTCATGCTTCAAATTTTGATCTTCACGACCAAAGAAACAGTGGAAGGTTAAAGTGTGTAATTGAAGATTTTCATGTTTGTCTTAGTTGATTTGTAACCATACCTCCGTTCAATTACTGCGTTAGACTTATGTATTAGGACATGATGATTTCTGTAAGTAATGAATTTGTAGTTACAATGTTTATCCAATAATTCAATAATTTAAAACTGGGTCATTACATATGCAAATACAAACAAGGCTAACCAATCCTCCAATGGTAGTAAAATCTTCGCTAGTTTCCTCGCACGTCTAGAGGCTTCACGTATTTCAGGCCTAACCATTTGTGGACATAATAAATGAAAAAGGCATCCAATGGAGAAGGGCCTGCATTTCTAGCCACCAATTTAATCTTCTACCAGAAGTACAATCAGTCCAAAATAGAGCAGAACTGGATATAAAAGATTTATATAGCCGGCCCCACTAATTTGGGATTAAAACATAGTCGATTGAATGATATCAAAACATACAATATCATACAGACTAATGAAAGCTCAAAGAGCATCAGATCCCTCATCCGGAACAGAAAAAGGAAAGGAGCATAGAATAAGCCAAAATGCATCATTAGATGCAACAAGGACATGAAGTTCTTGCCAGTGATTTAGATCAAGCTCAAGTGCCAGTCAGAGTCACTGCTGCAACTAGCAATGCTAAAATACCATATCTATGAATGAAGACATATGCATAAATACATAAATTGACGCATATGCATGTAAGTGTTTGTGTGTCTAATTACCCTGTTCACTCTCTAACGAGAACTCTCTCTTTCCAATCAAATTGTTCTCTTTGTTTTGGAATTTTTTTTAACCAAATTCAAATAGAATTTAGTCTAGAAGTCAATATAGAGTTAATATTTTTGAAGGAATTTGATCTTTTTCTTTGATATATTAGTAGGTTTCACAAAACAATTTTGATTATACGGATACAAAAAATAGGTATTGTAAAAGGTAGGTGAGAAACTCTTTTCAACAGGAAACTGGACACAATGAGCATGCCTGATTTTGGTTATAAGGAGTAATAATCACAGTGAAAAAACCAATAACTCCGTATTATTTTTTACTAGAGATAATAGTCAAGCCTTGTGACATCCTAGTATTAAATGGACTAATCAGGATTCAAAAGAAAAATGTTTCAATCGATTTCAGCTAGTTAGATTTGAAATGGTTGAATCACTTGGATAACAGAGACAATTTGGAAGAGGAAATGAAGTTTACAAGCCGCTTTTTCTCTTTCTTTTTCTTGTGAGTTAACAGTCAAGATCACGAGAACTCGTGAGCCACAATCACATAGGAAGGAGATATGAATGCCTATCAACTTATAAAAATTAAAGGCACAAGGCCCCATGGCTTCAATCTAGTGGGCTTCAATCAAGTGGTAAAAGTGCAGCACATGATGTGTGGGTTAGGTACACGTCACCGGTTTGAACCAAATTGCAAACCAAGAGTTTCGACCCAATAGAGGGGCACATCCATCATTCATCGAGTTTCGACCCGTGCGCCACTGGCCCCAGGAATTTCTCCGTTATAAAAAAAATAAAATTAAAATAAAAGGCACAAGAACTACAGTGAGAGAAGACACAACGTAATGGGATATAGGGTGTTAGTTACGAGGCTAAGATGAACCCAATAACTTTGGTTCATACCCTATATATATGTTACTCCATCTGTTTCAAATTATGTGTGTTACTTTCCTTTTTAGCCTTTTTCTATATTTAGTAACTCTTTAACTCCAACATTCCACATGACATAATTAAGACTACAAGATTCAAGGACATTTTGCTCATTAAACACATCTTTTGTTTAAGACCATTAGATTCACAAGTATTTCTTACTTCTCTTAAATTCCATGCCCAATCAACTAAGACACATAAAATGAAACGGAGAGAGTATACTAGAATTCACTAAATAAGTACACCTAATTGACTTTTAAACCAATAAATCAAATCACTAGAACCCATTCAAGTTGCGGATC